>NC_072820.1:45848881-46155756 GCF_027744805.1 Dunckerocampus dactyliophorus
GTTCCATTTATCACAGCAAGTATTCCAGGTCCTGAAGCAGCAAAACAGTCCCAGACCATCACACTACCACCACCATATTTTACTGTTGGTATGATGTTCTTTTTCTGAAAGGCGGCGTTACTTTTACGCCAGATGTAATGGGACACACACCTTCCAAAAAGTTAAACTTTTGTCTTGTCAGACCACAGAGTATTTTCCCAAAGGGGATCATCAAGATGTTTTCTGGAATAATTGAGACGAGCCTTAATGTTCTTTTTGTTCAGCAGTGGTTTTCGTCTTGGAACTCTGCCATGCAGGCCATTTTTGCCCAGTGTCTTTCTTATGGTGGAGTCATGAACACTGACCTTAACTGAGACAAGTGAGGCCTGCGGTTCTTTGGATGTTGTTGTGGGGTCTTTTGTGACCTCTTGGATGAGTCGTCACTGTGCTCTTGGGGTCATTTTGGTTGGCTGGCCACTCCTGGGAAGGTTCACCACTGTTCCATGTTTTCGCCATTTGTGGATAATGGCTCTCACTGTGGTTCACTGGAGTTCCAAAGCTTTAGAAATGGCTTTATAACATTTTCCAGACTGATTGATTGCAATTAATCTCATTTAAGTTATTTTTTAACAGGAGGGGCAATCACTGAAAACCTTAAGATCCCAATCAGTGGCTTTTGACACAGATAAAATGTACATAAATATACATACTGAATGTAAAGGAAACGTGCAATAATACAGTGTGTCACATTATTAACATACACATAGTTGAATACATCAACTGTTGGCATCTTGGACTGCACAACATAGAAAAATCATAATTTAACTATGACATTCAATAACTACTGTAAGTATCTTTTGTCCCTTCATTAAAATTGAATGTGTACATTTGATTATGTACTGTTTTTTGCCATCTTATGATAGGGGTTTGTCCAGCCAGCCCCGGGGTAGACCGAGGACGCACTGGAGGGATTATTTCTCGCAACTAGCCCAGGAACACCTCTGTGTCGCCCTGGCGGTACTGGAAGAGGTGGCCGGAGACCGGGAAGTCAGGGCTTCTCTACTGAGACTGCTACCTCGTGACCCAGACTTGGAAAAGCGAAAGGAAAAGGATCTGATACTGGACCAACACTGCCTATTTCATTTGTTGCTTATGATTATAATAAGAATAAAACACAGGACAAAGATTTTATGCCAAAACAAATCAACAAACGTATTTGTGAACATTTGAAAAATAATACAGTGTAACTATAACATAAGACAGTGTAACAATAACAACAAAATAATGAAATTATTCCCTTTTATTGCACACAATTGTGCAAAATAACTCATCTCCAATCTGGCCTTCCTGTGTTCAAGGATTATTCCCTGAGTTTGTGAAAAATATCAAAACAATATCTAAAAATCTCCATATTAACAATGAAACAATCTGAACAACACAAAAAGCACACAGATATTTCTGAAAATAAACAGTCCAATACCGATACTCCACTTGGTATTAATACGATTGACATTTACGGCGAACCGCCCACCCCCATAATGCGATCGACATTTACAGCGACCCGCCCACCCCCACAATGTACTGTGCTAGTCTTCTAGGTATATCTTTATATACATCGAAAGTGTAACATTAATCTATAAATATTCGCGCTGGTTTAAATAATAGAAAATGAACTTGGGTGTGACGCGGAACAATTAAACTCAAGCGGTTGTCCGACGGATTGTTATTCCGGGCGGAACGCACAGGAAAGCGTTTTTTGACGTACAAAGATTAGTTCCTACGGTCATTTGCACTTTCAAGTCTAGGCCTCATCAAACACATGCAACGATCCCTCCACGGTGGTGTTATGTGAATAGGTATATTAGGATGGATGAAGGTGTCTCAGAGTTACCCGGTGAGTTCTGGTAAACAGACTAGTGTGGCTTATGTTAAAGTATAGTTTTAGCTAGCTTCACTAGGCCGCGCCGCAGTCCGCGCGCGGGAATAGCATTGCTAACGCACATCGCTGAATAGTTGGAAGATTTCTGAATAAGCACAATTTGTCGCAATGTGAAGCCTTTTGAATCCTTCTACTTTAGAGTCTTTGGCTGTTTTAGTCCTGGTTAGCGTCAAACTGCAGCCTTATTGCCGGTATTATGTATACTCCGCTGCCTTTAGCTAGCGCCAGCTGCTATGATTAGCAACTCGCGAAGTGTGTTACATACTTGGTGTGTGCATTTATTTGCGTCAAAACCGTGTTTCAACAGACTTGTTTCACCTCTTGAGCGTGTAAGGATATCGCAGCCTCTCCTCAGATACCATATCTGTAGTGCGTTCGTTTGAAAGTCAAAATACATGCTGTGGCCTACCGCGACCGTATCCAAAGTGCGGCCCGGTTGCCGTTTTCGGATCACAGCTCGTTTTTCATTGTCCCTCGTCACATTCTAAATTCATTATTAATTATGTTATTACATATTACACTAATTTGCTTTGTCACCTATAACACAAACCTACGGTGTGTATGTGTTATTCAGATAGCTTAGCTTATAATTGACCAAGACTGGATTAGTTTTAGCACATCTTTTAAAGTTCATGCTTTTTTTTTTCATTTTCCTCACTGGAAAAACTTTGGACGAGCTGGATACAAACCGGTACTTACAAACAAATGGGAAAAAGAAAAAGAGTGCCTTTTTATTTCTATGGAATTACTTTAATAATACAGTGGTACCTCGGTTAACATCCGCCCCTCATTAGTGTGTTTTTTGGTTAGCGTCCACAATTTGTGTTAAAATTGTGCCTTGGTTTGCCCGCTTGTTCAGCGTCCGGTGTGTTTACGCCACGAAAACTTGTGATAGTTGCACGTGATCGCGGCATCGGCATTTTAGAGCAACAGCGTTTATGTCAGAGCTTTGGGCTGCTGGAGAGGGAGATAGACGACTTAAAGAGAAAACTGTTGTCATTTCAGAGGTATGCAATGCTTACACATCTACTCCGGTTCTCGCGTAACAGTCATCCCGGCGGCGCATCAAGGGTGACACTCTGTGTTTCTGCCTGTCTCATTTTACATCCATAACACTCATTTCTGGCGCCAACAACAAAACAGAAGCATTCAACATACCGTAGCATGTTTGCGACTGGGACATAGCACGCGTATCCTCGCCAGTGCACTTCACTGCAACGTTGATATTTAGTTTCCTATACTGTATTGTGTTTGCAGCAGAGTAATGTGTTCATTTTGTTTTATTTTGTTAATTGATGTTTTTTTGGGGTTTTTTTTCCAACAAAATTGAATTCTCTGTTATGGATCTCTGAAGTGTGGCAATTTAGCAATCATGTGTCGTCAGGGTTTGCGCTACATGAAATTGATCGTGACGGCCCGCCACTACAAAATAAAAGACGCCACACCTTAAAAATGATTTTTTTTAATCTTGAAAAGAATGTTAACTAATATATTGTACGATTGGATATACTGCATATGCTATATTTACGCACATATTGACCACAATTAGTTTGAAAACAATTTAAAATATCATTAAAATGTTTTACTGCGCTTTATTTTGATAAACATGCACTGGAATGGCCTGTGTGCCGTGTTGGCACTTGTGTATGCGTGTCCAGATAAAGGTTGATGTTCACTTTGTTCCTTGTTATCTATTGAAAGTGAGTCAGCTGACAGCTTGTCTGTCACAGGCTAAGCCAGCGTATGTGATCGCTCGCGTTTCAATGTCATTCGACTTTGTGGCATCTTTGTTTACACATTTTGCCTCTCTGGCGGCAAGCTCGCGAGCTCGCTTTTGTCCCACAGGCGAGCTACAAGGGGCTATCACGTTCATGCTAACTTACTTTAAAAAAAAAAATGTCACTTAACAATCTTGCCCTCTTGTTTATCATTATACTTATGGCTTGTCTTAAACACTAGTAGTGTCTCTAAGTTGTTCAATATAAACACACAGTCACATAATACTATTGGACTAAATAGGTTAGGTAACAAAAGGAGGCTTGGCATTTTCAACTGTCAGCAACCTTGCCATTAAATTAACAGTTTTGCAATGTTTTTGGTTCATGGTCTGCTGGTTGTTGAACAACGTTAAATAAGTTAATAAGTAATTAAAATTATGTCATAATAAAAAAAAAAATTGCAACCCACCACCACAGCTTCAAAAAATCCTAAGGGAAACCCTGTAATCACTATTAAATAACCGTTTTTGAGTCCCTTTGTGCTATGTTGCTTCTTTTGTTATTGTGTTTTGTGAAAATGCTCGATAGTCTAATTTATCTAATACATTTTTTTGTGTGTCACCTGTAGGTCCCTCTCTCCCCCTCCCCACCCTGCGCCTCCTGGTTCCACCAATTCGCCTCGTCTCGGCAGCCATCTGGCAGACCATAGAACACAAGATTGTATCGGATTATGGACTGCTTGAGGAGTTTGTGTTCATGGTTACTGAAATAGTTCCCCAACTTCTCTCGACCAGGCAGCGCGCTGAACTTATTTTGGGTCTCAGAGCTCGGGTAAGTCAAATTCACGAAACGATCGTAATGTGTAATTAGTGACACGGAATGAGGTTGGATCATCACTTTGTAACGTGGATTGAGAATTGTGAATTGTATAAAAATGGCAGAGGTATGCTATACTGTATTCATATTACACGTCAGCCCACCTTCGCAAATCCCCTCTGTTCTGATTTTGCAAACTATGATTTCCAACACAAATCATAAAGATAAATAGTACCCTTCCCCAGGGATTTGATTTCAGTTAACGTTTTGATGAATATCTAGTGCAAAATTCTTGAATTCGCACTCATCGGCCAGCCTTCTTCTTCTTCTTTGGTGTTTGTCTCCTTTCTTCCTCTTTAGGAGTCAACGTGGGTTGGCAAACTACCTCATTTTGCACGTTACTGTCAACGACTGGGCTGAAGTGTGCAAAACAAGTTTGTCAGCAACAAAAAATATCCAATAATAATCAAAATCTACAACATTAACTGGTAGTGTTGCCAACTTCTGCAAAAATAATGGACACCTCGTTGGCGGGGCCAAACAAATGTACTATTTGACACACGCCTGAATTTAATTTGATGGCATTTGTAGAGTAATACTAACACATGGCAAATTCATTGTTCAATAATAGATTTTGTTTTGTTAAGAATAACACAATTAACAGAATATAAAAACAATTAATAATCTTTCTTGTAGGAATCGGTCCTGCTTAAACAGGACAGTATAAAACAGCGTAAACCGGTGTGCAGGTGTATGATAGTGTAGGTGATAGCGCAACATCTAGCACTATTATAGCTACTTTGACAAAAAGAAAGGAGACAGGTGAGCTGTTTGAGTTCTATGTGACTGGCAACATTTACATTCTGCAGTCAAACCTGTCTATAGCGGCCACTAAAGGGAAACGGCAAAAGTGGCCGCTATAGACAGGTGGCCGTTATAGACAGGTTGGTGGTCATTTTGAATTTGTGCGCGAACATATTAACATGTCTGTGATTAGAAGCTTGTTGTGTTTGCAGATACATATAATTATACTGTTACATGTTAACCAGTAGAGGGCACTGTGGAACTGCGGATAAAAGAATTAAGTAGTTGTCTTAGCTTTAACTAAAACCAGCCTTAACCAACCTTCAAAGTAAGAGCCCAGACACGCTTAACTCAAAAATGTTCAAATTGTACTCTGCAACTAATGAAGCTAAACGTTTTACAAATTTAAAACAAGCGAGCAATTTATGAACGACACAATTAAAGCAAAGTGTTTTTGGTTACAAACATTTTGCCCAGCGCAAGCTGTTATAGTTTGGGGAAAATACTGAAAGTTGGCTGGCCTTCAAAGTAAGAGTCTTGGGGTTCAATCTAATATTGCCAAGATGATAATATGTATAATAGCTATTCATGTATAAAGGACACATGAGCAATATTTACCAAATGTATGTTTTATGTGTTATTGTTAGACAAGTGTACAGAACACAGCTTTAATACATTGCAAAGGCAAGAGTACGCAAGTACGCCATCAGACACACTATACTTACAATTCCTCTGGAAAGGTTTAAAAATAATGTAACTATCGCCTCAAATTGCTAGTTAATAAAAATACAATCTTGTGACGCGATAAAGCCTCAAATAGCTCTATGTACAATTATCCCATCAGAATAGCTGTTCTTAAACATGACTAAAAGAATTTGCAAGCTTAAACATGGTTCAATAAAATAGTTTTCTTTAAAAGCTTCTTAAAAGCATGTTTATGTCTTGCAAATGTAAATAATTTGTCACGTGATGACAAGCTGCAATGTACAGTAAAGTGTGAAGCAACGCATAAACCAGACATCAGCAATGCACGTAAGGAGACACGACAGTACACGCATCATGAAGGCAACGTTATCCGCAAACTCCATCTTGAGAATTAACCACCTGTTAAAAAGTTAGCAGTGGTCCGTGGGTGTGTTAAGTTTAACATCAAGTTAAAGTTTTGGACTACAAGATAACTGTGCTGTTAAAGTTAACGGTTTGGTAAAGGGACAGTTGGTATGTTTTGACATGAGTCATGTATGACATCCCCATCAGCATTGTAGTCCAATAACAGCGACTTACCCCCAACTTGGTCTCCTAAATCCAGTTCTGGTCAGATTACTGTGATGAAGAACGTAGTTCCGCATAGTTGCTGGGGACAATTAAGTAAAAAGTTTGGCTTCTAAAAACAATATGCGTTCAAAGCGTTAAAACATTTGCATCACAAAAATGCCTTCTCAAAAACTCAAACCTCACAAAACGCTCTGCATTATATCTGTCTCCCGCTGTATCCCTGCGCACTGTCGCCTGTGCGTTCATGTGGATGTGGCGAAGACACTCGCATCCTCTTCTGCTGTGGAACACGAGTAGATGCAAGCCACAATTGCAGCCAGTCAGTGTATATGTAAAAAGAAAGCAAATCCATTAAAGGGCGATTATGCTTTCATACAGTATGATAAAGAAATGGAGGATGCCATGACCTACATAACCTTAAAATCACTTAACAGTAAAGTGTTTTGATGTATATTTTTTTTGATTGCAGCTCATCTTGGAGCTTTGCCGTTCAGAGGAGACTGCCAACCTGCAGATCATTCAACCACACCTTGATCGAATGCAAAACCTCCAAACACTCTGGAAAGTGGAGGTGAGTGTGAACACCAACTTAAAGGACAACTGCACTTTTGTTTTGGAATTTTGCCCTTCATCCACAATCCTTATGTGACCCCACACGTCCTTCTCTTTTCTGCGCATCCTAAAGAGAGAAAAACCGCTAGCATGCACATAACAGGACACACCTATTTTGACTATAAAGCCGTAAAAAAAACCCCCTCCATAAACGCCAACAATGTTCTATTTACATAACCTATATATAAACCACGTTGTTATTGTAGCAGCTATCACACAGAACTGTTTTTCTGGAATAGTTGTGTAGCACCTCACGCCACGACCAAGGCCTCTTCTAAAGATGATGCACAAGAAAGCCTGCAAACAGTCAAAGACCATCAGATATGTCCTGTGGTTTGATAAGATAAACGTATTTGCTTCAGATTTTGTTCTGTGTGTGTGTGTGTGCGCGCGTGCGGATAAACTTTTAATTATCCCACATTGGGGAAATTTCTCAGTTGCAATATAAAATTTACATGTAATCAAGACAATAACCAAAAAAAACGACTACAATTAAAATGAATTGACAGAAAGATAACCGAAATTTAAAAAAACAACACTAATTACACAAAATGCAGATTATTTACAACTATGTGTCAGGGCTCCAAACCGACTAAATGTTTGCATTTTATGACTAAAGTATGAGACGAGGGATGCACTTTGTCCCTGATTGCCATGAGAATGAAAAATAGTCTGTGAAATGTGGAGGAAATTAATGACAGCTTGTCCCAGTCAAAGCCTGTCGATGTGTGTGATTGCTCACGTTTCAGTCGCAGTCAATGGACTTTCTACCATCTTTGTTTACACATTTTGCCTGGCTGTTACTTTTGTTCAGTGTCTCTGGTGGCAGCTAGAGAGACTATGCGGGCTAGAGAGGCAGCTGGCTAGAGTTATCCACCTAGCCTCTGGTCCGTGGACTCCAGATGTGACTTTTTTAAATTTTTAACCGTTCAGAGCTTGTTTTTGTCCTACAAGGACCTTACGATGGCTGCTACGTTCATGGGGTACTTGCTAACTTATAAGTGTCACTTAAAGTAAGTCTCTCCGCTCTAATTTTGAGTAGCTCACCAAAGAATGTTCGCTTCAACTCTTAGTATTTTTCTAACTCTTCAAATCCAACATGATACCTGTATTTAATGACAAATTAGAACAAAATAGTTTAATGACAATGAGCACACTGTTTGAGTATAGATGTGCTTTGTAAATAAAGTAGAATGTAAATGTTGCCAGTCATAGAGCACTAAGAGCTCACCTGTGCTTTCTTTTTGTCAAAGTAGCTTTAATAGTGCTGGAATTTGGATACACCAGCACCTCATAAACCTGAACTCTTTATTTCTACTTATTTTATTCTGTTAACTGTGTTATTTTTGACAATTCATTTAATTTTTGAGCAATTCATTTAATTTCCCATGTATTAGTATTAGGCCGCACGTTGGTCTAGTGGTTAGCACGTTGGCCAACACAGTAACAGCCTGGAGATCTGGAAGACCTGGGTTTGATTCTCCCCATTTCTGTGTGGAGTTTGCATGTTCTCCCCGTGTGTGTGTGGGTTTTCTCCGGGTACTCCGGCTTCCTCCCACATTCCCAAAAACATGCAGGTGAGGTTAATTGGCGACTCTAAATTGTCCATAGGTATGACTGTGAGTGTGAATGGTTGTTTGTCTATATGTGCCCTGCGATTGGCTGGCGACCAGTACAGGGTGTACCCCGCCTGTCGCCCGAAGTCAGCTGGGATAGGCTCCAGCATGCCCCCGCGACCCTAATGAGGATGAAGTGGTATAGAAAATGGATGGATGGATGGTATTAGTATTACTCTAAAACAGGCATTTGTGTCAAATAACACACACGATTATAGGTAACTCCTCCAGAAATAACAGGCAGGTTGGTTGGCCCTGCCAACAAGGTGCCCCTTATTTATTTTTGCAGAAATTCGCAACCCTACTAGTTAATTTGCCCATTTAATTTAATGAATTTTTGTTTTTGCTGACAAATTTCTGCTCCGCACTTCAGCCCAGTGGTTCACAGTACCACGCAAATGTGGTACTATGCCCACACCCATTACAAGAAGGCGGGCCGATGTGTCTTCAAAGAGGGGGCCGTTGGAGTTCATAGTATTTACCAGTAATACAGTGAAAATGAGAGGAAAATGTGAATATTTACTTTGCAAGGTGATTTCTGTGTGCACCCCTAAATTTTCTGCTTGCACTAAGTTCGGGGCCACTGTGCTCCAAGTCTGGAGCCCTGAAAGTCTTAGGGCTGCGGGGAAGGATGACCTGTGGTAGTGCTCCTTGGGGTGACACGGATTGTCCATTATGGATGTCGTCATCCTGGTGTCCAGCTCTCCTAATCACTTTGAAGTTTTTTCCCTGTCCCTCGTCCGTGCTGCCCCCACCCCAGCACACGATGACATAAACTGCAGAAGCCACCATTCATCGGCCACACCAGCTTTACCATCCTGAATGTCTTTTAATAACCGTTGTCGTTTTAAATCGCCTTCTTTTGCAGACTTGTAGCGCAGCACCTGACATTTCTGACTCTCACTTTATGGGCCTGGTGCGAAATTTGCTGCGAGATTCTGACGAAAGAAAGAACTTCTTTGACGTATGTTTGACTTGCTCACCCTAATGTCAACATTTTCTGGTGTGGTTATAATGCACTGCTAATTGAATGTGTTTGGCACATACTTGGGTTGTGATCTGTTGTAGACCAGGGTTCAAGGAATGAAGGCCCTTAATCAAAGATGGGCAAAGTTGGCTAGTATTTAATAAGAGTAATTATGTATTTTTACATATATTGATTGCAGTAATACTAAAGGAGGTATATTTATTGATATTATCTTTATTCCATGGAGCAATTATATTCCAGCTTCCCATTGGAAAAATAATTGCATTGATTACAAAAGAACAAGTGAGGCTCTGCGCCTCATCACATCCAAATGCTTAAGCTGACTGATTACGTTTGACAAAAACAAGTGTGTCAAAATGCTCAGCCCAATTGAAATGCCAAACTAGATTGTTGTATGTGCCCCATAAGAAAATGTAGTAGACTTACACTGCTTTGTGACACAGCCGTATGTATAACATAATATTAATACTGGGTAACAGGGTTAACAAACACAATTGACTTGTTTTGGAAATTACGCATTTAATGCTTTTTTCTTGAAGTTTAATGTTGATTTGTCTGTTTGCACAGGATGTTTTCCCTGAAGACTTTGGTCCCACTTATGACAAAGCAATCCAGACCTTGATGTGGCTGTTTCTCTCCAGACTGGAGAAGCTTCTTCCAAGTCAGTCTCTCCATCAGGTAGGTCATCAGCACTCGAGTTGGACAGTCATGTGACAAAATTAGGGGACAGGCCATGCACCAGTAAATGACATTTGTGGCACTCCCCTATGGGTTGTGCTGAAAATGCTATAGAAGACATGCTACCATACATAAGACAAGTATTACAGATATCCTCAACATTTCTATAATCTTGTTCAATGAACAGTTGCTTCCACCGCCTGTTCCCCTGCAAAGACGTTTTGGCTGATGGCTTCCAAGTTTTTCTACCAATCTTGTTCAAATTTTACAGACGTGCTTGTCAGTCCCCTAAACTTGTCTACCAAACACCCCAAAGTACAGAGCATTGAACTGTGTGAGAAGTTTCAATTCAGTCCAGTTTATGCAGTGAAACTTTGTGGTTTCATAACAGCGTCACAATGTGGTGTATTTATCTGAACAATAGCACAGGGAGCACGGTATGGTTGCATGTTTTGCCAAATGTTCACTTTTTTTTCATTTTTCAAAACTTGCTGTGTTGCCTTTTCTTTGTCAGATTGCATCTTTGCTCAGTGATTCTTCTTCAGTTCTGAAAGACTGCTTGCAGTCTTTCACTGCATCTCAGGGGCTCAGAACCGTGTTGGACACTCACAAAGACCTCAGCCAGTTGGAGGATGTCGGTGAGAACATTGACACATTCATCCATTATTCCAACAAAGTAAAATGGATAAAAAAAAGAGAGCGAGAGAGAGAGAAAGTATTGCACTTTAGAATTAATAGCATTGCATGAACAGTATAATTCCGCCAAACCTTTGTAGTGAAGCTGCAGACTGTATTGTTTCAGTACAACTGGCGTCTGAAGCAGCGTTTCAAAGGATTTTGTCATGTTTAGACTAACTAAAACTATGTTTTTGCATCTTTTGGTCAACTAATAAATATGGCCAGTTGAACAACGTCTGTCATGTCAGTGTCCTCATCAGCTGCAAAAGACAATGTGACAAATGACTTGACTTTGTGTGTCAACTGTCGAAATCTGCCCATAGGTCTGACACCCTTTCTGCCATAGTATTCCTCAGCAGACTGGAGTCGGCAAATGCGTGTCACTTCTCGGGACCCACATGTTCAGTCTTCATCATGCACGTTTTAACAAAATCACCGTCTGAATACGGCTTTGATGCTGATGTTATTTCATTAGCAATGAGGGTCCCAGTGTATTCAAAGCCATGTCTGTCCTCCAAATGGTTGGAGGAGAGCTGTACATTTACTTAGGGTATGACTTTTTGTTCAGCGGTCAATAAGTCTTATACCTGTGTTATACTTCTCAAGGTTTATATAGGCTCATGACGTTCAAAATACAGTCGTCCCTCACCACTTGGCAGTTCGAACATCGCTGCCTCACGCTTGTGGTTTTAAAAAATGTATTAATTAATAAATGATTGCTGTTTCGTGGTGACTATGGCCTATTATTAGTCAAAAAAAATATTGAAAGACAAGTCATGTTACATTGATGAGACATTACATTACATTACATCACATTACCTTAATTGCCACTGTATGAAGTCAGCCATTGCGGACAGTAATTCCAATTGATCGCCAGTCAAAGACATGACACATTGGGGGGGAAAGTTCTCCTCCGATTTTGTGTGGAAGTGGTACTTTTGGCTTCTTACATTGTACTTCTTCCCCACTCTTTCTTAAAGTAACGTAAACTGCACCTATTTAATTTTTTTTTTTTAATTTTGCCCATCATCCACAATCCTTATGTGGGACATGAACACACGTTCTAAAGATTTAAAAACATATAAGAAGAGACAGAAAATTATTGCACGTAATGGGACACAACTACACTACCGGTCAAAAGCTTTAGAACACACTAATTCCTCTGGTGGGAAAAACATACATTTTTAAGTGTTAAGATGGTCTTTCTCTCTTCCATTGTTAGTTGCCATTTTTGTAGCAACAAATTACTTTCTCCAGTACAGTGCTGTTCAACTGATGTTCACGAGGGTACCACAATATGTTCCGGACACTGTTTTTATGCAGACAGAGGAGGTAGTAAGTAGCCAATAACTTGGAACACCTGTAGGAATTAGGTGCACCAACTGCCAAGGCTTGATCAACCTCCATTTCTGTAGAACAGCCTTAAATTTTTTGACCCATTTTGTGGTCCCTGGGTAATTCAGAACTTGCTTACCTGAGCGCATTGATTTCACATCGCAATATAGAAAGGAACACTACACCTAACGTTAACTTTTCCAAGCTCAAAGACGAAGTAGCAATAGCGGCAGCTCCAATATGTAGCGTTACCTTTCGGTAGTGGCCTGAGGCTTTGTGAGTGTGGCTCTGACACACTGCAGGAGAGTGTGTGGTTGAAGCCAGTCACTAGCCGGCTAATAGCTAGCCGGTGTGGCGTGGCAAGGAGACAATATGCCAGCAACATAGTTCGATCGGGGTAACAATGTTAATAATAACAATATCGCTGTAGCTTGGTTAATGTGCACATCGCATTATATGTAAATGGAGCGTTGGAGCTTTTTGGAGTTTTTTTCAGGCGGAATAAGTATTTCCCATTACGTGCATTCTTGGCTGCCTCTCTTTAGCTGTTTTTATACCTTTTAAAACGCACAGAAAAGAGAGACGTGTTCATGTCTTACATAAGGATTGTGGATGACGATAAAAAAGTGCACTTTTCCTTTAAGTGTAGAATAAATACATTGGAGGCTAACAAGTTACCTCAGTAGCTTGCTATGCTTAAAGTGGCGGCTGTCTCTTGTGTCCCTGCAGAGATCCCGTAGCCTGCGTGTAAGAGTTGCCCAATGTGGTGTAAACAAAGTTAGCAGTAGTGCAGCAGTGGACAGTATTTTACAGATACAGGCGTCCCTCGTTTATAGCGCTAAATAAATTCTCGTGATATCGGATTCAATGTTAATGGAATATTTTCATAGTTAGAGCATAGAAAATCTGTTTGACTTTTTAAATACGGTTTATGCCATTATTAGAGGCTTGTAGACATGAAATAACACCTTTACACTCCTGTTATTCATTGTTTACACCACATTGCAATTCTTATGCTGCAGGGACTTGAGATGGCCGCTAGCTAGCGAGCTAACAGTTATCATTGAATGTATTTCTTCTAAACTCGAGAAGCCAAAAACTTACCACTTCCACACGAGATGGGAGGAGATCTTTTTTTCCCCACTCTATCATGTTGGACATGCTAGGCTGACTTCATGACCTCAAGCAGTGTTAAGGCAAGGTAATGTCTCAATGTTTTGTGTCATTACTGCTGCCTAGTGAGCAGAATACTGCATATCACTTGTATTTCAATATGTTTTGACTAATAGACAACAGCGGTCATTTATTAATTTCTCAAAAAACGCGATATAGTGAGGGAGTGATAATCAAAGCGCGATATTGTGAGGTGCATATTACCAGATGCATGTCAGACTGGCTTCCCTATAAAGCAAAAAACGTCTTAGTAAGGATGGATGATAGGCTGATGTCTGGGATGTTGTATTGTTTTTTTTTTTACGTCCGAGATACCACAACAAAGAACATATCAAATGCTAACGTGTGAGTTATGTCTTACCGCCGCTGATCATGTCTACTATATTAGGTAATACAAGTGTGAAGGTGACTATAGCGGTGTTATTTCCTGTCAAGAGGGCTCTAATAATGGTAAAAATGTATTTAGCAGGCCATAAATAGGTTTTCTATGCTCTTAACTACGAAAATATTCCACTAATCAATATTGAAGCCTATTTCAGGAGTTCACTTATCGCGATCGAGTCTGGAACAGTGGTTCCGCGATAAACGAGGGATGACTACATAGTTCATACCAGTGTGGAGGTGCTTATATTTTGGATTATTTCAATGAATGTTAATTTTACCCTGTTCTTGTTTGCAGATTCTTGCGAGGTTGATAGTGGCATCTTGTCTGCACTGTGTCTTCCTCCAGCAAAAAGAGTCGTGATCGTCAATGAGCAGATAGCAACGGATTCAGAGAGTCGCCTTGTTTATACAGTCGCCACAGAAATGGAGGTTGAGTCTGAGAACAAAATGGACTTCTCTGGAGAGAATGTGCAAACGTCGTGGTTGGGAATCGGTAGTGAGGGGAAAACGGATATCGGTACCGATGGTGATGATTGCGAAATGGAAGACCACCATGACCACCTGTCTGAAACTCTGATCATTGGGGAGGATGGCAAGGTGACTGTGCTCGACAGCATAGGAAAACGGCCAAACAGACGTGGGAGAAAAAAGAAGCGTTTTGTCGATGAGGACTTTCAAATGCCGGCCGGCGCAATGGATCCAGATATTGATTTGCTGAAAAGACCGATGCGAAAGAACCGCGGCCTCAAGATGAAGCGTCTTCTGTCACAGTGGAGGAAATCTGGAAGGACACCTGCCACTGACAGTGGTGACAGCAGCCCGACGAGGTTTTCGAGGTCCCTCGACTCGGCCAAAAGCGATGACATGGATGAGAGAACTTGCAAAGTGTGTGGCAAGGTGGTGAGTCATGCCAAATTCATGGAGCGCCACATGACTCAGCACTCTGAAGAGCTGCCGTACTCTTGCACACTGTGTCAAAGAAGTTACAAGAGCTTGCGGTACTTGCAGCAACACAAATGTCCAAGTGGGACACATCAGACAGACGGCCAGAGAGACAAAGATGTGACTGGGGAAGAAGAAGAGGAGGACAAGTCAAGTATACTCATTTGTGATCCAGCCAATCAAGAGGTGCCTGCAGACAACCCTGATTACTCATACCCTGAAGAGAAGATATCTGTCAAAGAACTGGGAGAGAAAAGCCCTGAGGACACTAAAAGTATTCTGGACGGTCCCTACTACTGTCCTCACTGCAGTGTGGAGTTCAAGTGCAAGCAGACATTCAGGTTTCACTTAAGAAACATCTGCTACAACGAGCAACAGGTGGACCCTGATCAAACCGATGACATTAGACACTGTTTTCGTTGCAATGAGTGCGACAAGGCTTTCAAGTACAAATCGACATTGGACTCCCACAAACAAACACACAACCCACTCTACTGTGAGGTGTGCATGAAACTGGTGCGCGACTCTGAGGCGTTGGCCATGCACAAGGAATCGCACACGCCATTCCAGTGCAACCAGTGTGAGGAGAACTTCCCCGTGTTCAAGTCGCTGCACAAGCACTACATTGACGTCCATAATCCCACCGAGCCTTTCACGTGCACCCACTGCCAGATGACGTTTGCCAGTTTGAAGCGTTTCATCAGACATGAGTGGAAACACACCGGCTACCAACCGTTTCAGTGCCCCCACTGCACAAAAAGATTCCGATCGTACTCCGATCTACTGGAGCACCAGAAAAAACACACTAAGGAGTATCCATTCCTCTGCTGGGAGTGCGGCAAGAAATTTCGACATGGCGTCACTCTGACTAGGCACGTCGAACGCGTACATCACTCTGGCGAACCGTTGAGTGATAAAGCCCTGCCAACGTTTGCGTGTTCACAGTGCGAGAAGAGCTTCACCTCAAGGAGATGCCTTCTGAAACACGATAACTTCCATCACAAAGGCATGCGCTTCCCATGTGAGCATTGCGGAAAGGGCTTCTTTGGTAAAGATGCTCTCGTGAGGCACACTTTGATTCACACAGGCGAAAGGCCTTTCAAGTGCGACGACTGCGACAAGTCTTTCCGATCCGCTGCAGAACTTAAGATCCATCGCAGGTATCATACAGGAGAGAGGCCTTTTAAGTGTGGCATCTGTGAAAAGGGCTTTGTCCAGTCGTGTTTTCTCACGCTGCACATGCGAACCCACACTGGAGAGAGGCCGTATGTTTGTGCTGTCTGTAACAAAGCTTTTTCTAGTTTACATGGCCTAAAAAGACATCGCAGGCTTGTCCATCCATAGTTCCACATCCAGATGTTCAAAGTTGTACAAAGTTCTTCCTTATTGGTGAAAGAAAAGAGAACATGAGAGACTTCGAGAGGTTTAAAAAATCTTGCTCATGAACACTTAACAAGTGCAGAAGCAAAGGAGTGGCAGTTGGAAAATGTAAAATGCTTATAATAATAATAACTGTATTTTTACAGAAATGTTTGCTGTAGTTCTACATAAGGGTAGTATGTACAAACCATAAAACATTGACTTTGGGAATAAATTTTTTTCTTCAAACAAACTGAACTTGATTTCAATTGTCTAGTTACTTGTGAGAATTGTGTTATGTGTTAGTTTATGGGTTATTGACAATAACTCCCCAATCGCAGGCAAGCAGTCTTAGACCGCAAGGTTGCAGATTCCGGACGTCGAGAAACGCAGGCCTGAAGCCGCTCTTGGCAATCACATTTTGCAGATTTGGTCATGCCAGAACCTCAGAATGAACCGAGCGCGATTGCTGATATGGCTCAACTGCTTCATCGTTCTGCGACCAATCAACTTGCCAACCGTTCAAACAATTCCAATTTTATGACCAATCATGTAGGAGAAATGTTAAAACCTGAGCAACAATTGACAGCTCTCCAGTAGGGGCTGGGTGATATTGCAACTTTTGGTATCATTCCGATACCAAGTAAATAGAGGACTAGTGAAGGTGAAGTTTTATATGGCGCACCCTCCATCACTGATTTACATACGCTTACAAAAGAAATTGAATGTCTTTTTTTTAAAACATTTTTTATAACTGTTGCCGCTCATTTGTAAGATGTAACGTTTCACCAATTTACATGGTTAACTGCAAATAAATACAAAATCTGAAAAGAATGTAAGAAAGTGATATAAATACAATATCAATTTAAATAATCCCATATTTTGCGTATATTTACATCATGCATTAACTATATACTGTACAAAAGCTACAGCATATAAAGTACCTACTACGATTTACAAAAATGATGGCCGCAGGGAGACTTACTGGTTACCATAGTCATAGTTTATTGGTCATTGCTTTACAGTTTAAGACTTAATAGTCACAACTAGTTTTAATATAACACAGTGGAACCCTGGTCAGTGTCACTAATTCGTTCCAGAAGGTCCGATTCGTCTCGAAACGGATGCTAACCCAATCACTTTTTCCCATAAGAAATGTAAATCCAATTAATCTGTTCCAAAAAGGCAAAAATGTAAACACAACACACGTTTTATAGTTTGACATGCAGAAAACAATTCAAAATGCATATAAATACATGTCAATAATGAAAGAAAAGGGATAAATGAACATTTAAAGTTACTTTTACCTTCATTGAAGACGTGTTTGTGACTGAAAACATTGTGTCTTTGGGAACAGTCACGTCTTCAGTGAAGGTGAAAGTAACCGTAAATGCTCATTTATCCCTTTCATTCGTAATTTATAAGTATTTACAATTGTTTCATACGTGTAAAACTATAAAATTGTGTTTTATGTTAACATTTGAGTAATCCGCTGATGATGACATAGACGGGTGATGTAATGTAGCTGACTTTCGGTTCCAGTTGCCATTTTGTTTAGCTAGATAATAAGATGATCGATACTTCATTCATCTCCAAGAGACATTCACATTTTCAGGAGCTCTGTAAAAATATACTGAACTTAATCACTTTTGTCACAAAACACAACCAAGGCAAGAGATGAGGACGTTTTGTGATTAAAAAAACAAAAAACAATACAGTAAGAACACAATTCAGGACTCCCGCAGTTTATTAACACAAGACGCACGACATATTGTACGCAAACCGAGGCAAAATCGTGGCGTAAATTTTCGACGTTGACCAAAATACATGCAGACTCATGTTCCACTGTACTAAAGATTTTTTTCCCTGATTTTTGGCGCCCCCTCAAGGTCACGGCGCACTTAGCATGTGCCAATATTGCCAAATGGGGCGCAGCTGGCTCTGAGTATCGGAAATAGCCATTCTGATAATGTTACTTTTTACTCGAAAAATGTCAAGATTATTGAGTGAATATGGTTTTTGCCTTTTTAAGTTGTTGATCAGGGTTGGAAAACAGAATAAAACACTTGGACAAAGAAATAAATGTTCCTAATGTTAATTAAGAGGCGTTGTAAAGGCCACAAACATTCCATTTTACAAAGTGTATGACAGTATTCTTTAAGTTGAATTTGTAAGTTAAATTGACTAATTCGTTTTTTAACCCACTAAATCCACCGCTGCGTACTTTGACCTCCTACTGTTTGAACTATCTGACGACCGCACGCAACGCCATCATTAACATGTAGCTAGTTTCCATTCAAGCAACTATTTAAATGTTTTTGTCGATAATGTATTGTCACAAATAACACGTGTAATGCAAAAGTGCAAAGGCAACTCTCATTGATTTGACACGCAGGCCAACAGGAACCAGTACGTTGTATCGTTCCTTCCACAGCGCACTGGGGAAATGATGACGTTAGCCAGCCAGCTAGCTAGCTGATCAAACAGCAGTTGTTGGATAATTGCCTAACAACTTCATTGGGATTGGCTCGCTCTTGGAGAAACGATGAATTCCCTGCTGTCTAATCCACAAGGAAACGGCCTTCTTTACGCTGGATTTAACCAGGACCATGGTGAGAAGTGTCGCTTGCTTGTTTTTCCTGTCATACACACAAACAGTGCCGCGGATGCTAGGCTAACCTTGCTGACGCGACGCCTTCTCGGAGCATAACATGTCGTATAAATGCCAGTAAATCGACCTTCATAAATCAGAAACACCCGAAAGGCACCACAACTACCAGCTGAAATGTTAACCTGTAACACCAACCGTCTTCTTGCTGTTAGTTAGCCAGGGCTAACTTCCACTAGCTAGCTCTTTTAAGTTGCGATTGTGGTTTGAGTGGCAAGACATTAAACTTGACTTTAATATTACTTGAGGCGCTTAAAGAAGCTTTTAGCATCAATCATTTTACTATCGTCATCGATGCAATCAACAACATATTCACCACGCCGTGGAACAGCCACTGCTACCTCGAGCGGGCTAACTAGCCGTTAGCCTTGTCAAGTCTGACAGTTCCGAAGCCGTTGTTGTTACGTAGCCCTACAGTATGTTTGTTGTTACTATACATTGCGTAAAGTTAACGTGTTGTCAACCACTTGATGTCTACGTTTACATTAGCGGTATCACCTGCCCTGGGCTATATCGTCATTACATATTTTAGGAATCTTCTTTCCACTTGTCTACAGTGAATACGGTAATGTTAATCTGGCTACGAAGTATGGTGTTCAGTACGCCTGTTTTTAAATTATATTTATACTTTTTACTCTGCAGGTCGGTAGAGACTGTGACATGTCTGCGATGTGGCAGCAACAGTTGATTGTTATCTTCGGCTCTTGACCCATTACTGTGTCGTTTATCGCGGTCAATTAGTCCCAGACCCAACCGCGAAGTAGGATTCCGTATTTATAAATCGAGTATTTTCCGAGCTAGAGCATAGAAAGCCGTTTTACGACCTCCTACATACGGTTTTTAAAACATTAGTACAACCCTCTAGACATGAAACAACACTATTACCTAATATAGTAGATATAATCTGAGAAAATAAGCGATTTAAGATGTAAATAAGACTCGTGTTCGTGTGTGTTTTAATAAATGTCTTCAGGATGTGTGACAGGAAGTGACGTCAGAGTTGAGTTTTAGCTGGAGTAGGCCACAATAGTAGCCGGTGTAATGATTATGATGATTATTATATTTGTTGTGCCTGTACAGTACACCTGCAATAAAAGCGCGTTCGTCAAGTCTGGTGCGTGTGTTACTCGTGACACCGAGTGGCCAGTGTAGACTACAGTTCATCTTTTATTCATTTAGCCATTTGTATGCTTGAAAATGCTTCATTTAGGCCAAGAATACGTCAAAATTGGCTGAAATATTTTTAAAACTAACAATAGGCCGTAGTCAACCACGAAACAGCGATCATTTAAGAATTGATTTTTTTAAAAACACGATAGTGAGGCCGTGATGTTCAAATGGCAAAGTGGCGTTTGTACTCAGAATTGTCATGAATGTGTGCCTCTGCAGGGTGCTTTGCCTGTGGGATGGAGAATGGTTTTCGTGTTTACAACACGGATCCTCTTAAAGAGAAAGAGAAACAAGGTACAGTACATTCCTGCATCAGCATTGCGGATTTTTGGTCACAAACGTTTTCCACCGAGTGCCGCATACTGAATGTAGGAGGCCACTTTGATTTTTACCATTTTTTTGAAAGGCTAAAAAACCCCTGATACATACCCTGTATTTAAAGACCAATGTTTGTTATTATTAATTTAACATTTCATCTTTTTGTCGATGCTTTTCTTTTTTGTGTTTATTTTAGTTTAGTTCCAACGTCCCATTAAAAAAAAAAATTCTGTGGAGGTGTTGTGCATGCTTCCACACCTCATGCTTCACACCGGTGCTAATGCACACTCCTCCGAGCTTGTCAAGGTGCCCTGCATGCCTGGATAGCCGCCTTTGCCACAAATGCTTCACCTTTCGTGACCACTTGTATTTGATTACCGAGAAACACTTCTTGTCTACCGAAGGCTCGATGTCCAAAAAATTAGAATACAAACACAGTGGTGTTTGTTTTTACATGTTTGCATGTTTTTTTTGTCACACTTAAATGTTTCAGATTGTCAAACAAATGTAAATATTAGTCAGTGACAACATAACTGAGCACCAAATGCAGTTTTTAAATGAAACTTTTTATTTATTTGCTTGCAATGAGTCTCTTACAGCCCTGTGGAGAAATTTTGGCCCACTCATCTTTGCAGAATTGTTGTCATTCAGCCACAATGGAAGGTGAACCGCGTTTTTAAGGTCATGCCACAGCATCTCAATAGGATTCAGGTCAGGACTTTGACTAGGCCACTCCAATGTCTTCATTTTGTTGTTCTTTAGCCATTCAGAGGTGGACTTGCTGGTGTGTTTTTGATCATTGTCCTGCTGCAGAATCCAAGTTGGTTTCAGCTTGAGGTCGAAAACAGATGGCCAGACATTCTCCTTCAGGATTTTTTGGTAGACAGCAGAACTCATGGTTCAATTTATCACAGCAAGTCTTCCAGGTCCTGAAGCAGCAAAACAGCCCCAGACCATCATACTACCACCACCATATTTTACTGTTGGTATGATGTTCATTTTCTGAAATGTGTCGTTACTTTTACGCCAGATGTAATGGGACACACACCTTCCAAAAAACTTTTGTCTCGTCACACCACAGTATTTTCCCAAAGGTCTTGGGGATCATCAAGATGTTTTCTGCCAAAATTGAGACGAGCCTTAATGTTCCTTTTGTTCAGCAGTGGTTTTCATCTTGGAATTCTGCCATGCAGAGCGGTTTTGCCCAGTGTCTTTCTTATGGTGGAGTCATGAACACTGACCTTAACTGAGGAAAGTGAGGCCTGCAGTTCTTTGGATGTTGTTGTGGGGTCTTTTGTGACCTCTTGGATGATTCGTCGCTTTGCTCTTGGGGTAATTTTGGTTGGCCGGCCACTCCTGGGAAGGTTCACCACTGTTCCATGTTTTCGCCATTTGTGGATAATGGCTCTCACTGTGGTTTGCTGGAGTCCCAAAGCGTTAGAAATGGCTTTATAACATTTTCCAGACTGATAGATCTCAATTAGTCTCAGTAAAGTTACGTTTTAAAGGGGGGGCAGGCACTTTTTTTTTTTGCAGGGCCATGACGGGTTGGATGGTTGTGTTGTCTTTGACTAATATTTAAATTTGTTTGATGATCTGAAACATTTAAGTGTGACAAACATGCAAAAAACTAATAAATCAGGAAGGGAGGCAAACACTTTTCCACACCACTGTATTTGTACCGTTGCACCACTTGTAGATAGCCTTGCATATGTTTGACGTACACTGGATTGGTTTTAGCGTCTTTAATGTACAAAATGTATCAACGTGACCCCCTTAACCTTTATTTTTTCTTTATGTGGTCCTCAAAGGGTCGTTCTAACGTACATTATTCATTCATGAATGTGTGTTTTTGAATGGAAACCTGCTTTGGAGTCAGGAGGTTTTGTGTAAATGACTCAGGATGCATGTACAGTTTATGTGCACACAATCAGTGGGGAGAAAAAGAGGAACTGTCCCCTCAAGTTGGGCTTTAAATCTATTCCTCAGCACAACCTTGTCCAGGGTTACTTGTGAAAGTATGTTTTGCTGTGGGCGTGGGGCTTTTTCATGCTGACGACTGACGCCAGTCTCTCTGAGTGGGAGGTATATAATTATTATCAGAATCTTATCTTATTATCAGAATTATCAGAATCTTCTGAGCCAGAGGCACGTGGATAAGTGATCTGAGGCAAACATGATTTTTAATGTGAACACAGCCATTTATGTCGACAAACGGTACATTCTTTTCTTTCCACATTGATGTAAAAGTCACTTGGCATTGATGTTAACCACTTCTGTCCACTTTCAGAGTTCTTGGAGGGTGGGGTCGGCCATGTGGAGATGCTCTTCAGGTGTAACTATCTCGCTCTAGTGGGAGGGGGTAAGAAACCCAAGTACCCAACCAACAAAGGTATGTTTTTTTAACCACAATCCTCCGGTGTGACAAGTTCTTGCTTATTGGTTTGTTTGTTCAGAATTTTGAGTGTTCTCCTTTTGTTTGACATCCATGTAGTGATGATCTGGGATGACCTGAAGAAGAAGACGGTCATTGAGATTGAGTTTTCCACAGAGGTCAAAGCAGTGAAGCTTCGGCGTGACAGGTAATCCACCAATCTTGAACACATTGCCTTACGGTAGAACATATGAAGCATAAAACCTTTATTAGTTGTACCCGTGGTGTTTTCAGTAACATTGTAACACTCTTGACTGCTGTAAAATGAAGTGGACGTCAATATCAACTTCAAATTTTCCACCCAATGCTAGGCTGTACAGTGCGACGTATGCACCTGATCAAAATTTTAAGACCAGTTGAAAAATTGCAAGAATTTACATTACACAGGTTATAAGTGGAGCTTCAAAATTCAAAAAGAAGAAATGGGTGTGAAATCCAAACTTTTCCATGAGCAATTTATTGCAAACAAGCATTAACGTGAAATAGGCCGGTGGTAAAAGCTGAGAAAGAAATAGTAAATACATGAGTGGTAGACATAGCATTGTATGTATGTAGAAATTAGATTATGAGATTACAATATATTGTCATTTTTAAAAAATCTATTTATTTGTACTTTCCTTAAAAGTAATGATGGAATTTTGTCTTGCCTTGTTGCCCTGTCCAATCTCGTGTATCGTCTCCTCTCATGAAGTGTCTTGTGACACCCCTGTTTAAGACCATATCTAAAAAAAACAACAACCTCGAAACCCCCCTAAAATAGAAATAAAATACTGAAAAAAGGAGTCAGTAATGAGTAGCTGTGCCATTCTTGATAATCAGCTGAAAAATGTGTTTGGGTATGCTTGATGCCAGTGTTTCCAGGAGGCTAGTGGGAATGTTGCTCCAGGTGGTGAAGATGGCTTCACAGAGGACATCCACTGTCTGGAACTGATGTCCGTTTTTGTAAACGTCCCTTGCCATCCATCCCCAAATGTTCTCAGTTGGATTTAGATCAGGGGAACATGCAGGATGGTCCAAAAGAGTGAGCTTATTCTTATGGAAGAAGTTCTCTTTCAGGCTGGTATTGAACTGCAGCGTTGTCCTGTTGAAAAAGCCAGTCATTACCACACAGACGAGGGCCTTCAGTAATGAGGGATGCCCCCTGCAACATCTCCACATAGCCAACTGCCGTTTGACGCCCCTGCACAACCTGTCCCATGAAAGGAAAAAGCACCACCAATTTTTTCGCCTTGAAGGAGACGAGGCCTTTGAAGAGGTTTTTTGTTATTAAAAACCTTCTCCTGTAGATGCTGTCTGATGGTTATTGGACTTCACTCGGCACCAGTAACAACCTTCGTTTGGGCCGAAGACTGTCCTGTGTCTTGACAGACAGCCAATCAGATCCTCGGTTTTAAGGCTGGTGACTTTTTTTTTTTGGATCTACCACTTGACCTGTGTTCCATAACATCATGACATTGTGAATACCTGACACAAAATCACATTGAATCCACATTTTTCCCAAGATTTTGGCTTTTAAAGGCCCTTAAACTTTGATCAGCTGATTAACAGCCTATTTTACTTTAATGCTTCTTTGCAATAAATTGCTTACTCAAGTTTTTATTTTTTGTCACACTCACCATTCTTCTTTTTGCATTTTTAAGCTCTACTTAAAACAGAAATATGAATCAAAATATGAATTCTTGCACATTTTTTCCGACACAAACCAAAAAGCTCTGTTTTTTCATTAACTGCCAACAGAGTTGCGTGTAGCAGACTTGGAAGGGTATCAGGGTTGAGGGACAATGCGAAACCCCAGCTATCAGGATCTGCACGTTTTATGTTATATGAAAAAGTGGCAAGGAGGGAACACTTAGCACATGCGCACACAGCAGCAGTAGCTTCATTTCCCGTCCTCAGCTTCACAAGCATCCACATTTTGCAGAGAAACACGCTTCTCCCACTGTGTGCGTCACTGTTCTCAGCCCCTTGTAACAACACTTTATATTCACTACCATGTTAATATGCAAGTTTTTCTTTCTTGCTCACTTATATTTGTGTTATAGTTTAATTATGCAAATTAGACAACAATGTCACCTAGCCCCACCCACCAGAACCCACCGCCACAATTGTTGCTTTCCACAACGTGAAATTGAGCATTTAATGATAGATCGGGCTCTTGGATTGGCTCTTTGGGAGGTTATATTTTTTTGACATGTTTGTTTTTCTTTTCAAAATGCATCAAACTCTTGCATCACTTGATGCCTTAGATTTGAACTGTATGCTTGATGACAACATATGTAATTGTTTGTATCTTTTTTTTTTTCCCACAGAATTGTGGTGGTCCTGGACTCTATGATCAAAGTGTTCACCTTTACCCACAACCCCCACCAGCTGCATGTGTTTGAGACCTGCTACAACCCCAAAGGTCAGTTGTTGTACTCCACACCGCAGATCGTTTACGATCGACCATCGTTTCAAAAGACAAACGTTACCTCAAATGACTGAAATATCAAGTTGTATGAAGTAGGGCTGGCCGATCTATACGACCATAGCATGTATCACAATGTTTTTGGGATGTACCACAATATACATTATGACAATATAATTAACTTCAGCAGAGTTGTAAAAAAAGCTCCAAACCTTAACCCATATAATTGAATACACTTGTCTCAAATCAACATTTATTGATTTATTAGTAAAAAACTGTGCAATACAGGAATGCAGTGCATGTAGTGTTTTGTGATCTTACTGTACCTGTTAATTGTAGACGTTCCCGCTACTCTGCCTCATGCTTCATGACACATTCTTAGTTCTCAACTCTGCATTTGCGCTTGAGGTGGTAGAACAAATTCGTCGTGTTCCCACCTTTTGCCGTCACCAATGCTTTGCAAACTTTGCATTTGATGGTCTTGTGCTCCACTCTGCTCTATCGAAACCAATCCACTTCCATATTACAGAGGTACCTCCCAACAGCTAGCAACAATTTCTTCGTCTATGAGCTTCCGCTTCTCCTCCGCCTTCAGCCATGCTCATTTTCTCTCTTTTGTTGTCTCTGTGCTGCCTTTCTCTGCCACAGCTGGACCATGCATAGGGCCCTATGACATTTTTTTTGTCCTCAAATTTTCCCAAATTTCTTTTATTTCTTATTTTTTTTCCAAATTCCGATTTAAATTGTCCATAGTAATGAATGTGAGAGTGAATGATTGTTTGTCTATATGTGCCCTGGGGGAGGCTCCAGCATACCCAGACTACATGTATGTACTTTATGTAAACAACCACTTCATTTAGCTCTGGAAAAAATCAGACCGCTGAAAACTTCCATAACACATTTTATTGTTAAAAACATGACAGGCAAGTGAACCGAAAATATTGGCGGTTAAGACATCTAACACTGAATAGAAAGAAAATGAATACAGTAGATGTTCAAGTATTTATTTTTCGTAACAAAAAATGCTTTTGATATTTGTTGGAGCCGATAATATTAAAGTTTATCAGAACTGCACGCAGTACAATTTTTCTGTCAAAATGAAATAATAAATACATTTAGACATGATTGATGCACATTATTTTTGCGGGCCACATAAAATCATGTGGCAGGCCTCATCTGGCCCCCAGGCCTTGAGTTTGACACCGGTGGACTTGATGTAATCTGCTTCATGGCCTAGCCTCCGGCCTGGTTGTCAGGCTAGTACGACCGCGCTCCTGTCAGTTGTGGGGCCACCTCCATCTGCCTGTACACCGGCTACTGGCAGTGGTATGCGACACCGCAGCTCCGCAGGCCATGGGCTGTCGAAGGCGTTTCTCCAAGCCGCATCTACCATAATCCACACTGCTTGCCTGTTGTAGTTCCAGTAGCAATTTCTGATCACAATTTGTGCTCACCTTTTGAGATTGGATTTCAAGAAAGTTTAAGAAGTCGCCATTTTGCACTGACGTCACGTCCGTATTTATACATTATTGCCCATTTTTACAATATTTACTCTATTCTGGTTAATACAGGAATATTGTGTACACGTAAGCGTAGGGAATGACTGCAACCACAAAACACTCCTTAGTAAAATCCCTTTCTTTCCGCAGGACTGTGTGTGCTGTGTCCCAACAGCAACAACTCTCTTCTGGCCTTTCCTGGGGCTCACTCAGGCCATGTTCAAATAGTAGACCTGGCAAACACAGAGAAGCCCCCAGTTGACATCCCTGCCCATGAGGGCTCACTTTGCTGCATCGCCCTGAACCTCCAAGGGACGAGAATAGCTACTGCATCAGAGAAAGTAGGCCTAAAGCCGCATGGCGTGTTTCTTTTCCGTTGTTGTCATCTGCACAGTGACCTAATGTGTGTTGTCATCCACAGGGGACCCTTATCAGAATTTTTGATACATCAGCAGGTCAGCTCATACAAGAGCTGAGACGAGGCTCTCAGACCGCAAACATTTACTGGTGAGCTTGGTACAAGGCAAATAATGTCTGAATAATGAGAAACGATGAATGTCGTGTCAATTCTGACATGAGCTTTATGATGGAGTCCACATGCAATAACTCGTTTTATTTTTGTGTGTTGCACGAAGCATGTCCACGTTATGGGTCGCTATTATAGCGAAAACATCAAAACATAATTTCAATGTAACGCCAAAGAATACCAGATTACCGAATGTCCAGTTGAATGAAGCTAACGGACAAAAATTGGTCTATGTAATTTTTGAAACAAAGAAGAAACGATCCTCCCTTGGCTAATTTTGGGGCGCTGACTTTGAATCTGATGTCCGTTCTTTCGTGTCAGCCTTCATTTTTGGTAATCTTATGCTCACTCCCCCTAAAAAGCGTATAACTACCTTATAGCAGCCTCAAAAAGCAAAGCTTTTTCAAAGATTTGCAGCATGTGAAAGCCAGATTCTTGCTGAAACTGCTCAGTTTGCATTGGTTGGCTGGTTCATTTTGCTAGAAGCAGTTCTTTTCTATCTTGTTGAGCTTCATCTTAGTGCAGTTGTCATAAGGCAAGATTCCACCAAGACATAAAAGTGATGGCATGTCCGCGTGATAGCAGACTACTGCTGGAGTTTGATACGTGAATCTTCGGATGTCTCATTGCATCATTTTTGCATCGTTTATGTTTCTTGTCCAGTCAGTTTTAGCAGTAAGGGAATACAGTTGCCCCTCGCTTCGTTGCTGTTCGAACATCGTTCCCTCATTCTATTGCAGTTTTTAATAATTAATTAATAAATTAGCGCTGTTTTGTGGTTGACTATGGCCTATTATTAGTCAAAAATATGCACATTTAAGAAAGCATGTATTTTGCCCATATTAAGCATTTTCAAGCATAAAAATGGCTAAATGAACTAAAATACGAATACAGTAGAAGCCTTTAAGACCACCATTCTACATGGGTCACCAGGTGTCAGTAATTGTTCAGTGAGACAAGCACCAGACTTGAACAACAGGCTTTTATTGCAGGTTTAAATGATATCACAACAGGCACAATAATAATGAACATAATAATACTCTGAACTCGCGACATCATTTCCTGTCCGCTACAGATTCTGCTCCCTGCCAAGGTAAACAGTCTTAAATGGGTTATTTCCTCTAATTATATATACTGTATTGGGGAGGGTTGCTCCAGCCAGGTTTTCATGCTGTTGATACCGATACCGATCACATAGATGGTCAATTTTTCAATTTACTATAGTCTATATCAGGGGTCACAAATGTTTTTTTCTTGTGAGAGCTACTTTTTACGAAATGAAAATGGCTAGAAGCTACAAATTTTTTGTAACATTTACTTTCATAGCTTATTTCAACCCAAACAAAGAGTGTTTTACCAGAACATTAACAAAATGCTGGTATCCACAACTCACATCATGTATTACACAAGGCATTTCTTTCTAGTGGTCTCACATTATTCACTGAAAAGCTGAATGAAAAGCAGGCTGGGGGGGAGGCTCACGTTGGTGACCCCCTTTTCATGTTATGAAAGGGGAACCATAACATTTAGACAAAAACATATTGGACTTGCTTTTCACTGGTGAAACTTAGAGGATCAGGCGTCTTCTTTAAGGAGACTTCGGAAGCAAGAGCAGCTTGATGCCGCTCCAGCAGGACACCCAGGCAGTCGGCAAACCCTGTGTCCTCCACCGCCGATGACTGCCGGCCATCCAGTCTGACGAATCCAATCACTTTTCGGGCTATCCGCCTTAAGGCTGGCTTATACTTTCCGCACGAATGAGTTGCGCGGTCGCGATAGGCTGTGTGCTGCAATGGGGGCGGAGCTGATAGGAGTTAAAAGCAAGTATTGCTTTTTCACGGAAATCAGCCGATACTGATTGGTGGCCGATTGTTTGGACCCCCCCTAATATTGGGTAATATGAGTGTAACGGTGACTCTATTGGATGTTATTTCATGTCTAGATGGCTCCCATAATGGTAAAAAACGTATTTAGAAGATTGTAAACAGGTTTTCTGTGCCATGACTCTGAAAATACTACATTTTTAAATAAGCAGTCCTACTTCGTGGAAATTGGTTTCAGAACTTTTTCAAATTCTGGTTTCAGACCGTGGTCGGGTCTGAAACCAGTTAACCGTGATAAACGAGGGATTACTCTAAGACTTGAGCTGCTCAGAGTGGCGATTAGCTTTAAAGATGGTCATAGCTGGCCTTGGAAGCCTTGTGATTTAATGGAATTATTAATATGACATATGCCAGTCTCTGACTTTTCACTTGCTTTCGTCATTTCCCCTCTTGAAGTGCTCGTGGTTTGAATCGTCTTCTGCTTTCCTAAAATTTGCTTTGCTGAGCTTTCAGCTGACTTGTGTCTCATTATGTTGGATGTATAGAATGAGTATACTGACATGGCGACCGAGTTTGTTGCCCCCCGGTATGAGGGTGCAAGCTGAGTCAAATGCAGTATTCACCTGTGGAATAGCCAGACGCCGCATTCAGATGAGTCATCAGTTGCAGGATTTCCATTTATCTGTTCTCCTTTTGGAATGATGTTAATTAAGCCCATGCTTGAGTCTTACCAACAAATAGCTAAAAAGTGTCATGTTCAGTTTCATGTGTTTACTGAAGAATTACTGCGCTTATTCTCTTCTTTCTCTTGTCAATCTTTCTTTTTCAAAGCATCAATTTCAACCAAGACGCATCCCTCATTTGTGTGTCCAGTGACCACGGCACAGTGCACATCTTCGCAGCCGAAGACGCAAAAAGGAACAAGCAGTCTAGGTTTGTTTATTCTCAACCTTTTTTTTTTTTATTGTCTTGTCTTAATCATGTTGACTTTGAGTACGGAAGCAATAACCCTGATTTCTACGCACCACCAGATCCCATCCACTTATACCGTATCATTATTTTCTTTGATCCATAATCCCTGTGAATCTTTGTTCAAACACAGCTTATCCATTTTTAGATTTTTTATATTTATTATTCTCGTAAAATTAAGACCTTTTTTTCTCGTTAGATGACAACTTTTTTCTCTTAATATTTTGACTTTATACTTTTTTTGTTGTTGTTGATGTCTTGAAAAAAAATACATTTTAATACCAATATCAGGTCGATAATATCGGTGGACATCCCTAACTGAAAGTCCTTTCCCCTAAAACAGCCCTGCCTTACTACGTTAAATACAGGACATAAAGTGTGATGTGTTTTAATCCTGTACGTGCATGTGGGCTGTGTGGTCTTCTCCCTACAGTTTGGCATCCGCCAGCTTTCTTCCAAAATACTTCAGTTCCAAGTGGAGCTTCTCCAGGTTCCAGCTGCCCTCAGGCTCCCCGTGTTTGTGTGCCTTCGGAACGGAGCCCAACGCCGTCATAGGTGAGAACACGTTAAGACTGACTCGTGGGTCCCAGTAAGAAAGTGTGATGACTTCCTACTAGTCACGTGAAGGCGTATAGATCACTCAGACTGCATGCTGACTGCTTTGTTGCTGGTAACACTTGTATTTAAGATGACCTTATCAGAATATTGGTTTGCTGCTGTGGTGTCGTAGCTATGACTTTGTTCCCATAATATTTGGACTTTATTCTCAGAACATAACTTTTTCCACAACCAAATTTTCCAAAAATGACAACTTTATTAGTTATTCTAATTGTTTTCCACAAGGTTGTAACTGAAAAAAACAACTACAGGCTGCATTTCTTTTCTTTAAGTCATTCAATGCCAAAGACGTAGTTATACGTTTTCATAAACCCAAACACCTGATCCCAGCACGGTGTTTATAAATCTTTTATGTTTTTTGCGCGAGTGACAAAAAGAGGCGATGACGCAACTCTCCACTAATGCGTTCCACTTGAGAGCAATTTTAAGCCATAAAAACGGCCACAAGGTGGCAGAAGTGCATTTGATCAGAGCTCGGCAGGAAGAATCACACTCGACAGGAAGGAGGAAGCGCCAGAGGGTGGAGGAGGAGTGTAGCGTGCAGAAGCTTACGCATTGGAGGCGCATTTGAACGCACACACACACGTAGTTGAGTTCCAAATGTGAAAATTGTAAATAGTCCATGATGTTATTTTTGTAAATAAATTATTTTGATGTAAAACAACCCCTTTTTTGTGTTGTTTATGTTGTGGTGTAGTGTAGATATTTCAGCTGTCACAGAAACATTTGTGTCAAAGTTTGAAATGTATCTTTTCACAAAAAGCTGGTTTTCTCCCTTTTCTAAGTCGGTAAGGGATATTTTCTGTTCTACTGCTGATTACTAAAGAACAGACTGCTGAAAGACTGGAGTCTAATCTTTTGTTTTGGTAGCGTCCATATAGGTTATATAGCCATAGAACACAGTATTCTGTGTGCCTTGAGAGAGCAGTCCAAATCGTCTAAAATGGCCGGTAGGGAAGGGTTGTCTTATGAAAAATGGCTTAGATTGAATGAGTTAGTTCAACTTTATGCTACTAAAGTTCTTTTTCCTCATAATCTTACATTCTCCTGACATCACGATGTTTTTCCTCTTAATATTTTCACTTTATTCTTGTAAAATTACTGCAGATTTGAATTTTTTTCTTTTTTTTTGTTTGTTTTCTTGTTAAATTCTGTTTTTAAAATGTGCCACAGTCCAATAAAAAAACAGCTGCAGGTCACAAATGGCACTCGGGCCGTAGTTTGGAGACACCCTAGAACTACAGTTTGACAGCACTGCAAACAGTATATTTGTGGGTATGCTAACAATATGGCGACTGCAAGCACACAATAAATAAGCTTTAATAAGCTTTCCTCCTCTCGTCCTTTGCAGCCATTTGTGCTGATGGCAGCTACTACAAGTTCCTGTTCAACCAAAAGGGAGAGTGTTCCAGAGACGTCTACGCCCAGTTCCTGGAGATGACCGATGAGAAAATATGACACCATTGCACAGCCTGTTTTCTTTTTCCCCCCCCCCGCCACCCCTCTTTTTTTTTCAAGATCTGGAAGGGATGGAGTCATTTCTCTTGACGCTGACAAGACTGCCGAAAGAGCGTCGCGAACAATTTGCATGGGAGCAACTTTGTATCACGCTCGTCTCCGGGCTGTCAGAGCGACGTGGACGCTAACTCTTGAACCAAACACGAGGGAGGAGGCGCAACAAGGAAGGACTTTTTCCAGATGTCTTCCGAGGACCTTGCAATGGATGGATATTTTTTACATCTCATAGATTATTCTGATAGACGGAGAGATTTTTGTCAACTAACACCACCTAAGCTAATTCTAGCGAGTGCCTCTGACTGGAGAGAACCTGCAAACGCGCGCGTGTGCACATGTGTGCATATAAAAGTACCAAGTGTGTGCGTGTGTGTGTTCCCTCAGCAGGATCACACGGAGCAACCAAGCGCCCACAGCCACGCAGCTGTAAGCAGGGGTGTCTAAAGTGCGGCGCGGGGGCCATTTGTAGCCCGTGGCTGTTTTTTTTTTATTGGCCCGCGGCACATTCCAAAAATATAATTTAACAAGAAAACAAAAAAAACGAAGCAGCAAAGTCAGTCATTTCACAAAAATAAAGTCAAAAGAGAAGAAGAGAAAAAAATTGCAATCTTAACGAGAAAACATCGTAATTTTACGAGAATAATATGAGGAGAAATAACCTCATTTTAGTTCATATTATAGAAATATTAAAGAAAAAAGACACCTTTTAAAGTAAGTCATAATATCATGAAAAACAAACAAGGAATACAATTGGAATTTTGGGAAAGTTAGGTTGTGGAAAAAATGATGGAATAAAAATGATAGGGGGGAAGTTATATTATGGGAATAAAATGTCAATCTTACGGGAATAAAGTCAGTATTACAAAAACCAAATTTCCCAAGATTATCTAAGAATAAATATTTGTTTTAAAAAAAAAAAAAAACAGCAACAATTGTGCGGGAAAACAAGAGCAAAGTTGAGACTAATAACAGGCTTGTTCACCTTCGTGTATGAAATATATATAACGTCTTACCTTGCGGATATCTTTACAAAATATCAGCGGTGCATCCTCTCATTTTTCTCTATTTGGCCCTGGCAAACGTTTGGACACCCCTGCTGTAAAATATGTTAAACATTTTGCATCCTTCACTGTATGAACACAAGACTGAATTTTAATGACACGAACTTTGTGCAGAAAGAAGTCAAATCATGTTTTTCTTCATGTTTCTTTTTTATAAAGTGGAGCGCTATACAAGCTTTGCTTCCACCAAGATATCCTTTCTTACTAAATCTGTCCACATGATGATGTGAAATTATGCTTTTCCTCTTTTTCCTTTTGTGTTTTTTGGTATATCAGCTTAGTATGAAGCCCAAGAAAGATGAATGCTAACAAATCCAACCTGCTGGAACACCAAAACAATTTATTTCAGCATCTAACCGAGCAAGATCATGATTGATGGGGCGGTTATTGCTTGGTCATGCGTGTCTAAGCTGTGCAGAAAAAGGAGTGCATTTTGCACAAGGCGTGTCAAAGGTCCAGCTGGGGGGGGCCCGTTTGCGGCCGCATCTGAACCCCTGCTGGCACTCAGAGGGAAATGTTAGCTTTAAGGAGTCGATCTTAACCCGTAATTTTCATTTTGTGGCCCACATGACCAAGCTAGGACTGACCGTGCTTATGAATGACTTGTTAAGCGGTAGTTGCTTGCCCCACGTATCCGTTTCCTTGACTGTCACATGACACTATTAGGTCAAATCTGGTGTAGGTCAGTACACAAGGCCTACGTGTCACCTGCTTCATTCCGCTCTCCAGTGTGTATAAATGCATACACTACACACATCCTGCTCATGCAAATCAGGGAGATGGCTTGTGGACACCATCTGTGTCGAGGCTTTACATCAGGCTAAAATCATTGAAATGTACTTTATTTTTGTTATTATTGTCTGTCCGTTTCACAGCAAAAAAACAAAACAAAAAAACCACAAAACATTTCATTTGTGTGCACCAGATTGTATATTTGCACTCTTCACCGCCTGTCTGTTACTGCACAATGAAGGGACGCTACGCAACGTGTAAGCCAACTGTTAAACCCCTCACATGTTTAGTTTTGATTGTAAAGCAAAATCTGCAATTTAACCTGTGAATAAAACACGGCAACAGCTGCTTGGGAATATTCTCATCCATCCAGGTTGTTGTGTTCTCAGCTTTGAGTCGATCGCAGCTGGACCGTTCCCCACAGGAACTGTCCGTGCCTCCTTATTTCTTGGTTGTTGCCTCCTCCCTGCTCTTTGTGAATTGTGCAGCTGTGAGATAATACAGACTTGCCTTTCTTTTCTGCACTGAGAGTCAGTGTTGCCAACTTGGCCGCTTTGTCGCTAAATCTGGCGACACTCCAAACCCTCTTGGCGACATATTTTCTCAAACTGACTAGCGGCCAATCTAATGACTTTTTCTGGCTTTGTTGGAGAGATTTCTGGTATTTGGGGACTTAAAAGTGAAAGCACGTATTGTTCTACAGTTTCTGATCTCACTGAGCAGCGTTGGGTGCTGCTGAGAGGTCCGCCCTGCCCCAGTCGTCAGTGGACTGTCAGCTTCCACGGCACACTGAGAGCATCGTGGAGTGCTACCTGTCCATGAAACACGATGCCACTACGGTGGATTTCACCCTGTTTTACAGAGCGGGATCTAAATGGTTCTTGAGCATCATTAAATTACTACTCAGTACACTCAAGCCTCGTTCGGACTCGGCCACTTACACTGTACTTGTCAGTGTGTCACAACGTGTGCTGGGAGAATGTTGTGGGGCTTAAACAAGTAGTCCTAGCTGCAAGATAAAGAGTGGAGGCTGGAGGAGAGTCCGGATGTAATTATTACGCTGTCTAGACTTTGAGAGGTAAAGATTTTGATGAAGTGATGGCCAATTTTAAATGAACAAACCAAGAATCAAGTTTATTTGTGGTTCTTAACAAAAATTAAGGTGTTTTTACTCCCTTTTTTTGTCTCCTACGAGGTTATGCATTTTTCCTACGGCATCTGTTAAGCCATTCTGTATGCAAATGATATGCAAATTATCCGATGACATCATCTAGTGACTTTAAGCTCAGCCAGTAGCTACTTTTCTTACTGAGGGGTTGGCGAGAGCGATGTAAGCTCCTTCTCTGGGCTTCAACATCTCGTAGGTCCCTTGCAAATGGAGGAATGAAGAAGCTCTGGGGTGATGCCTGCTGTTGCGTGGTGCCACGTGGGACCCAACAATGCCAGGACGGCTTCACGGATGCGGGAAGCGGTGGTAACAATGCGTACCCAAACGGGAACAATGTGCATGGCGCCTACTGTTGTCCTGCACGAGATGTAAACGCCACTTGATAAGGTGCAAAGTCGTGCGGGAGCGCGGCATTTCGTCCCAATGCGCACCATTTTCGGTCCCGTAGTGCGTCATTTATGCGTGAACAGAAGGCGAACAGTGCGCAAACCCAGTCTCCACGCTTTTCAGGTGTGCGATAAATAAATAAATGACACCCATTGCCACGGCAAAATGCGTGCAAGCGTAAACGCTTGGCGTGTGTGATCGCTCGCCTATCAGTCTCATTGCCGTTCTCCTCTTTGTTTACACCCTTTCAGCAATCTGTGTCTTTTCACCACAGTGATATTTTGTCTTTAAAACTGTCCTTTTTGTCCCACGGGGATACTGCTCAGACTCACACGCCGCACACTGCATCGAATTGGTCGTCCCGGAAGGAATCCTAAAGACGAGGGACAAGAAGACAGCTGAAGACAGTTAGGGACATGGCTGACTGGACCATCGTCCTGCGGTTTGATGACACCAAGATAAACGTGTGTGCTTCAGACGGTGTCACGCGTGCGTGGCGGCAACCAGGTGAGGAGTACACAGACAAGCGTGTCAACGTTATACATTATTATTACATTTATTATTCACAAGTGCTAGTACTGGACATTTCATGAAGGAGAAAGTTAAGAAAAAGCTTTCATTTCAAAGTGGTAACTTCAGTTTGCACGACATTTTCAAACATCCGCGGTCAATTTGCAGCACTGGAGTTTCCTTTTCAGTCCGTAAGAAGCCCCGATCGCCAACTACAGAGAGGAATGTCAGTATAAATACATGAAACAGTACAAACACTAATACACCAAATAAATAACTGGACTTGGCCTGGAGATAAAAAGGGTGAAGATTGTTTTTTTTTTTAGGACAAAAGTATTTGTTAGAAAAATAGAGATGAAAAATGTACATTTGGGAAAATACGTACGGATCAAATACTGCATATGATTTAGATGTCTCTAAGTCTTTGCCTAAAAGCAGAAATGGGAATCTCATTTTGTTTGGGGTTTTTTTTGCACACACATTCATTTTTTTGGTCATATTCACAATTTTGTCCACTTAAAAGATCAACAATTTGTCAAAGGCATTATTTCAAATAATGCCGCCCTATAGTAAAATATCCCAAACAACAGAAAGAGCTCATAAAAGAAAAGGTCCCTCAAAAGAATGCCAGCCATTTCTACACACACACTCTAGAAGCCGAAAGCGTGGCGTGACAAATACTGCATCGGTTAGGCAAAAGGTGCACAGTGAGTTTGGTTCATATCGTATCTACATTCAACGATGGAGTCATGTTGCGTTACACCCCATTTGCGTCTTCAGTTAACTTTTGTTTTCTCCCAGTGCAGATATAATCAGGATACAAACAAAATGGATCTATGTACACAACGAAGCAGTCCAATTCACTTTGGAGTTCCATTTTCCAGTCACGCAAACAGACTACGACACTTTCAAATGTTTGCCAACATTTTAGAAATCGTATTGTAAAAAGCACGCTTGTAGTTTTAGTGTCTGGAGAATATTCAGTGTATTTTATTTTGCTTGTATGTTGCCCAAAAAAAATACTTCATCCTACAAAAAGCCTCCTACTCAAATGGTGGGTGACATACACCCTTTAAATTTTGGTCAAGCTACAAACGTTTTGGTTTACATACAGTGGAACCTTGGTTAGTACGACGGAGTATCAGGGCCACGCGGAAAAAAAAGAAATCTGAGTTTTTGTGTTTAAAGTCGTGAATTTGCGAGAATAAAGACGGCAATTTACGTGAAAAAAAGTTGTGAAATTGACGAGAATAAACTCATACATTTCAGAGAAAAAAATCGTAAATTTACGAGAAAAAAGTAGTACATTTACAAGCATAAACCCATAAATTTACGAGAAAAAAAGTTGTACGTTTACGAGAATAAAGTCGTAAATTTACGAGAAAAAAATCGTAATATTACCTTTGCCCAAGGCCGAAGGTCAAATAGGGTACCCCCTTTTCATAGCTGTCTCAGGCAATGCCTGTTATGGCGGAGTATTAAAATAATCTGAGATTTGGAGTATAAAGTCGTAAATTTACAACAATAAAGTCGTACATTTATGAGAAAAAGTCGTAAATTTACGAAGAATAAACTCATAAATTTCCATGGAAAAAGTTGAACATTTCCGAGAAAAAAAGTCGTAATATTACCTTTGCCCAGGGCCAAAGGTCACATAGGTACCCCCTTTTCATAGCTGTCTCAGGCGATGCCTGTTACGACAGAGTATTGAAATAATCGGGGAGTTCGTGTGTGCAGTCATACATTTACGAGAAAAAAGTTGTAAATTTCCGAGAATAAACTCATAAATTTATGAGAAAAAAAGTCGTAATATTACTTTTGCCCAAGGCCAAAGGTCACGTGAGTTCCCCCCTTTTCATAGCTGTCTCAGGCGACAGAGTATTAAAATAATCTGAGATTTTGCGTATAAAGATTTTTGTGTATAAATTTACGACTTTATTCTCGTAAATTTACGAGGAAAAAAAGTTGTAAATTTATGAGAATAAACTCATAAACTTACGAGAAAAAAACTTGTAACTTTATGTGACAGGCATTGCCCGAGACAGCTATGAGAAGGGGGGGAAACGCTGTGTGCGACCGTTGGCCTTGGGCATGTGGAGGGGGCGGGGTAAGGAGGGCGGAAGTGTTGGCGCCTAACTGCTCTGTTTTGCTGCCACGTTGTAAATAAATAAATTTCCCTCAGACACGTATGACACGTAATATTACGACTTTATTCTCATAAATGTACGACTTTTTTTCTCGTAAATTTACGACTTTATTCTCCTAATGTTACGACTTTTTTCTCATAAATTTACGAGACAATACTTTGTCGTAGGTTAGCGTCATTAATTCGTCAGAAATTTTTCCCATCAGAAATAATTTAATCCAATTAATGCGTTCCAGAAAGCCAAAAATGTTAACACAAAACACGATTTTACGGTTTTACATGCAGAAAACAATTTGCAATGCATATAAATGATGAATGAAAGGGATAAAAGAACATTTCAGGTTTCTGTAACCTTCATTGAAGACGTGATTGTTGACATGACTGAAAACAGGAAGGAAGGCGGTGGTGGTTGATCTCGCTGCCACATCGTGTCTTTGGGAACAGTCACGTCTAAAAAATAAACTTAAATGTTCATTTATCCCTTTCATTCATCATTTATATGCATTTAGAATTGTTTTATGCATGTAAAACTGTAAAAATTATTAACATTATTAACATTTCTGACAGTCTGATGACGTAATGTAGCTAACTCTCGCTAACTAGCATACATTTTTGACATTAACCGTGAAGGACGCTAACCGAGGTTCCGCTATACTTTTGTTACCAATGCAAGAAACATGTTTCAACATTCTTCTTGGATATGATAGAATACACGGACAGTAGCTATCCATAAAGTTGTGCTGATTCAAATCAGGATGGTTTGGCGTTGGAGTAGTCTGTGCTCAACCATTCTGTCCTTTGGTAACGAAAACCGGAGGCAACCAGGCTCTGGCTATGATGCTGTGGTGATAATAATCAGTAGTCATCCTCACTATATCCATGGTGTCAAACTATATGCAACGCAACAGTCGTCAGCTAAAAGCTCAGCAAAACCAATTTTAGGAAAGCAGAAGACAACTCAGACCACTAGAACTTAAAGGGGCAAACGTCCACACCTGATCGCCTCTTCTAACGCAGGCAGCCAGTTAGGCTGTTTGCATAAACGCCTCATGATGACGGACGCATTGAGAAACACTGATGTGCTGGGAACTCCTGCATGACGGAGCAGCGGAAACCGTGGGCGTCTTACTTTCATGTCTTTATTTGACAAACAATCACATGGAAGCTCCGCCACTGGCAGGAAATACATATCCCAACGGTAAGGTAGGTGAGGTAGAAAATCACGAGATAAAAAGTGTAAATTACGAGATAAGAAAGTCATAATTATGATAAAAAGTCAAAATTATGACATTTAAATGTCATAATTATAGGACAAAAAGTGAAGATTATTAGATAAAAAGTCTAAATGATGAGATAAGAAAGTCATAATTATTATAAAAAGTCTAAATTATGAGACAAAAAGTAAAGATTATTAGATAAAAAGTCTAAATTTGGAGATAAGAAAGTCATAATTATGCTAAAAAGTCTAAATTATGACATTATTAAGTCATAATTATGAGACAAAAAGTCAAGATTATTAGATAAAAAGTCTAAATGATGAGATAAGAAAGTCATAATTATGATAAAAAGTCAAAATTATGAGGCAAAAAGTCAAGATTATTAGACAAAAAGTCTAAATGGTGAGATAAGAAAGTCATAATTATGATAAAAAGTCAAAATTATGACATTTAAATGTCATAATTATGAGACAAAAAGTCAAGATTATTAGATAAAAAGTCTAAATGATAAGTAAAGAAAGTCATAATTATGAAAAAAGTCAAAATTCTGACTTTAAAAAGTCATAATTATGAGACAAAAGTCAAGATTATTAAACAAAAAGTGTAAATGATGAGATATGAAATTCAGAATTATGAGACAAAAAGTCAAGATGATTAGATAAAAAGTGTAAATGATAAGATAAGAAAGTCATAATTATGATAAAAATGTCAAAATTATGACATTAAAAAGTCATTATTATGAGACAAAAAGTCAAATTTATTAGATAAAAAGTCTAAATTAGGACATAAAGTCATAATTATGATAAAAAGTCTAAATTATGATGTTAAAAAGTCATAATTATTAGATAAATAGTCAAAATTATGAAGTAAAAAGTCATGATTATGAGATGAAAACTCGAAATTACAAGGTAAACAGTCAGAATGATGAGATGAAAAGCCGAAATTATGAGATAAAAATTCATACTTATGAGATAAAAAGTCGAAATGATGAGCTACAAACTGCGCATGTGCCGAGTGCCAGGTGACGAAGGCTCTCGTGAAGAAGGCGGCACATGCTCAGATTTTATCTCATATGACTTTCCTATCTCATCATTGTGACATTTTATTTCAGAATTTTGACTTTCTATCTCATAATTATGACTTTTTATCTCATAATTTTGACTTTACCTCATAAATATGACTTTTATCTCATAATTATGAATTTTTATTTCAAAATTATAACTTTTTAATCTCATAATTTTGACTTTATCTCATAATTATGACTGCTTATCTTGCAATGTTGACTTTTTATCTCATAATTATTCATTTTTATTTCATAATTATGACTCATGTCATAATTAGGACTTTTTATCTCCTAATTTCAACTTTTTATCTCCTAATAATGACTTTTTAATGTCTTAATTTAGACTTTTTATCTCATAATTAGACTTTTTTTTGACAAACTTTCATAATTATGACATTTTAATGTCATAATTTCAACTTTTAATCTCCTAATGACTTACCATTTGGATGTTTTTCTTGGTTTCAGCGGTGGAAACATGAGATAGTGTCAGGAAGCCATGGTGCTTTGTTTGCTTTGAGTGAATGAAAAGCAAGTGTGAACGAGGGTCTCCAAATGCACCACATTGGGAGCACCTAATCCTAGCGTTAGAAAATACTTCATTTTTGTTTTGATTAGCTAAGGACTCAAGCTACGGCCACATTGTGTTTCCCAGTCCGTACCTCCAAACTAGTTATTTTGAAGGCACATGTTTCTGGCAACTCTCGCTGGATCGGTTCGCAGCCGAGTGTGAAGCGGCTGCGATGAGAATCAGCACCTCTAAGTCCGAGTCCACGGTTCTCGCCCGGAAAAGGGTGGAGTGCCATCTCTGGGGTCGGGAATGAGATGCTGCCCCAAGTGGAGGAGTTTAAGTACCTCTGGGTCTTGTTCACGAGTGAGGGAAGGTTGGAACGCGAGATCAACAGAAGGATTCGGTGGGATGCGGACTCTGCATCGGGAGGGAGCTGAGTTGAAAGGCAAAGCTCTCAATTTACCTGACGATCTACGTTCCTACCCTCGCCGATGGTCGTGAGCTTTGGGTAGTGACCGAAAGGACAAGGTCGCGGGTACAAGTGGCCGAAATGAGATTTCTCCGTAAAGTGGCTGAGCTCTCCCTGAGAGATAAGGTGAGAAGCTCTGTCATCCGGGAGAAAGTCGGAGTAGAACCGCTGCTCCTCCGCACTTAAAGGAACCAGATGAGGTAGCTCTGGCATCTGGTCAGGATCTGGCCTCCCTGGGGAGGCTTTCAGGGCACGTCCGACCAGTAGGAGGCCTCGAGGAAGACCCAGGATACGTTGGAGAAACTATGTGTCTCAACTGGCCTGAGAACGCCTCGGGATCCGCCGGGAGGAGCGGGGTGAAGTGGCCGGGGAGAGGGAAGTCTGGGCTTCCCTGCTGCCCCCGCGACCCGACCTCGGATAAGCAGTAGAAGATGGACGGATGGATGGATGGAACTATGATAAATATATCAATCTAGCCAGAGCCTCGTTGTGCCCAGTACAGCGGGGTACCTGGGGTTTAAAAGGTCGGCGTATCAGCTTTGGATTGTTAGTAAGCCAACACTTTGGCGGTATGTGTGCATTCACCAGTGCTCCAGGTGAAGGTCCATAGCAGAGTTCAAGTTAATATCGCTGACATCCAGGAACTCTGTGTTGAAAATGCTGGGCGTACTCGGTGTCGGGACGTTGAAGGCGGCAGTTGAGGTTGGCGACGTGAGGTCCAGCCACTCCATCGTCTCCCATGGCGTCTCACTGAATGCCATACTGACCATCCCCTGCACTTCAGGGACAGCAGACCCCTTGTTGAGTGGGGAGAGGGGTGTGTCCACCAGATCCCTGTTGATCCCAACTTTGTCCTGTTGGGGATGGTGAGGGTGACGTTGGTGGTCGTGGGGGCCGCTATACGCTTCGCTGTCTCTGTTCCCTGCATCTTCTTGCTGTCCCTCCTCTGTGGCCATCTTAAGAGAGGCTCCCTCCCCTCCCCTGCTCGCTGGGCCCAGCAGAGTCTCCAGGTGGTCGTAATGAAGCTGTGCGGGTGCCTGGTGCTCGTAGTGACGGTGGAACCTTGGGACAAGGAGGCTGGGGTACCCTGGGAACACAGTAATGGGAGGTAAGACTTTGGGTACAGAGGACCTCCTCCTCTCTTCTCTGGCGTTTGCTGGCATCTCTTGAAGGAAAGAGGAGATGACAATAAAAGGACGGATCTGATGCACTTTTGGAAAATAAAAATAAAATAAATCATTATTTATATAAAATCTGATATTCAGACCCAGCCAAACTGTAGTGTGTTCAATATGGAAGACACCCAACGTCACGTCCGTCAATTCGTGTACGGCCCAACAAACGAATGGAGACGCTGATTGGGCTTTGCCAAAAAAGCAAGAAAGTCTTAACGTAACGTAACGTACGACCGCGTATTAGGGCCACATTGAACAAAAAAACCCCTGAGATTTCGAGAATAAAGTTGTAAATTTATTAAAATAAAGTCGTAAATTTCACAAGAAAAAAAGTTGTAAATCCACGAGAAAAAAGTCGTACATTTATGAGAAAAAGTCGTAAATTTACAAAAATAAAGTTGTAAATTTACACAAATTAAGTCTGAAATTTAGGAAGCTGGAGTCATACATTTACGAGAAAAAAAATCCTAATATTAGTAAATTTACGAGAATAAAGTCGTAATATTCCGTGTCATTGTGTCAGAGGGAAAATAGAGCGTAGCTCTTCAGGAAGGAAGGAAGCTTTTCCTCTCGCTTCAGGCAAGCTTTTATTTATAACGTGGCAGCAAAACAGAGCAGTTGAGCATTTAGCATTTAGGTTAGCATGTCTAATCTAAATGCTGTATCTAAATGCCTGTAACATAAAGTTACGAGTTTTTTCTTGTGCATTTACGACTTTATTGTTGTAAATTTACGACTTAATTCTCGAAATCTCAGATTATTTTAATACTCAGTCGTACCAGGCATTGAAAACGGGGGATTCACATTACGACTTTCTTTCTTGTAAATTTATGACTTATTGCCTGATTTAACGTCTGGCCCGTAGCCCTTTTGACCGGCGTATAAAATACACGCTAAATGCAATTTCACATTTACCCACAAGAGGGCAGCAGCACTCTGTCCAGCTCTTTGACGCTGTGTGATGCTATCCGGACAGTTTCTAAAATGGTGACAATGAATCGCTGGCTACATTGTAAAAACACACATACAGACAACTTCTGTGTCAACTCATGTCTCACACAGGTACACCATACTTGAGTACCATCTAGTGGTTCAAATGTGCAGTACACCTCTCATGACAATTAATGAAAAAAATCTTTTACATTTTTTTTATCGATAATATCGATTATCGACGATGATTTGTAGCACAATTATCGAGCAGCAAAATTTGTTATCGCGACAGGCCTCGTTGCGAATTTGTACATTTTGCAAATGAACGTAACTCACAAGCGGGATTGAATCATTTTGTATCTGCCATTAAGTTTTCATCTTACCTCCACTCTCGATGAGAACATCCAAAAGCTCATCCATCTGCTGACTTCTGGTCAGCTGCTGTAAAAAAGAAACATTGTATGGAAATAATGTAAGAAACAAATACAGAAAAAGTAAACGCTCTCTTCTTTGATGCTCGTCTTGATAGTCTTCTTCTGGCCAACATACCAAGAAGTGACTAAACAGAAGAAACAATATATTGTTTATAGAGTTGCACGATATCTTTTTTGTCAAAACAATCCCGATAACGTTGTGCTTCTCAAGACCAATATGATACTGATAACCGATAACTTTTTTAACATGTACTTTTAAAAATTTATTTAGATTTACCTGTAGTTTGTGCACAACTGGAGGCTCAAGCAAAGTTGGATTTGACCAACTGTACCTGTTGATTTGTCCTAATCAAATATCAGGACATTACTACGACCACATCACTACTATCAGGAGAACCACAGTATAGAGCAGGAGCAGCCACCTGGCGTGGCCCAGCAAGGTGCACTGTATTCGGACACACGCTCCGAGGAGCCGGTGTGACGCCACGGAGGTCCCTGGCAAACCAGGCTGTTAACGTCACAGGCAGGAGAAAACAGGAGCGCTTGATTTGTTCACCCCGCAAAGTACGGGTAATCTCGCCTCATTGGAGCATTTTTTTAAAAACTATTTTTAATGTCATCGGATTTATCGTACGACGTCATAATTCCCTCATATCGGCCCGACAATTATCGTGCACCCCTAATTGTTTACCTTTGGTTGAATATTCAGGTTGCCAGGTTTGACTAAGCCATTCTGAGTGAGGCCATAATCAGCTGTGTTGTAATAGAGCCCCTGAACGCCTCTTTGCTCAGAAGGATAGGAGCAGTTGACGGGCTGCGCACTCTTATGAGGTACCTGGAATGAAAGACAGGATATTTTTAGTCATTTGGAATGCAGTACTACTTCCAGAATAACACAGATTGAGATTGGGGAAGCCATTCTACAATTCCAGTGCTTGTTTATGTAACATCAAAAAGTAAATACAGTAATCCCTCGCTATGGCCTATTATTATTATTCCAAAAATATTGAAAGACGAGTTATATGTAGTATTGTGGTCACTAGGCATCAGTCATGTTATGAGACATGACGTTAGAATACTGGCGACTGAGTCAACAGAGCCGAGCTGACAAGCCATGGCTGAGATTGAGTGAAATAAAGCTTCTCCTCTCATTCTGTGTGGAAGTGGTAAGTTTTTGTCTTCTTTGCCCTCCTTCCCCACTCCGTTTGAAACACTTTCTTAAGTTTGGAATAAGTAAATTGGGGAGGCTAACTAGTTAGCTCGGTTAGCTCAGCTCTTGTGTCCCTGGAGTGATCCCGTAGCCTGAGCAATGTGATGTAAAGAAAGAATAGGAGTGTAAAGGTGACTATAATGGTGTTATTTCATGTCTACAGGGGTCTAATAATGTAAAAAAAAAGTCATAAACAGGGTTTCTATGCTCTAACTAGGAAAATATTCATAACATTGATTCACATATCACGGAAATTCATTTATCACACTCGGGTCTGGCAGCAATTCATCGTGATAAACAAGGGCTTACTGTAACTGTATGGACATACGATCCTATTTTTATGCCAATAATCCCAGCTAGCAACTGATCAACAGGGCCTCGCCATCGGGAGGCTTCGGACAGGATGTTCTCAGAGGGAAGTGGCCACTGAGCTTAGAGTGTCATCAGCAAGTTGCAACGGAGATACAGAGAGACCGGACGAGAGGGTCACCTTTTGGGAATTTTGTCATTCAGCTCCTCAGAGAACAACAAGTCGTGCAAAAAGTAGCGAAACATTGAACAGTTGCATGTGCACTGACAAGTTGGAAGAAGGTCAAATAAAGGTCACCTGTAAAAGGTTATGCTGCATTTTAGCTTCATCCTGAAATTTAATATAAAAGTAGTCTGGTTCCTAAATGCATCATACCTGCATGTTGCATGCTCTGGTGCTGCAGTGGGAATCTGGATGACCGCAGCCGTCCCTCCCCACGAGAGGTGACAGCATGTAGGCGTTGTTAGGAGACGAAGGCTGAGGGCTTCCGGAAGGCTTTCCGATAGGGGAGTCTTGGGGTGAGCCCTGCGGACTAAGGAAAGCAGTCATGGCGGACGGGCTGCCAGAGGACGGGGCAGAGTCCATACACTGTGGCCCACAGTGGCCCCCCATACTGGAGAGCATGGTGTTGCAGTGTGCCATGTCCTCCATGCAGTTTCCTGGAGAGCTCTTGATGTGTTTGGGAGAGGAAAGCGGGCAGCTAGATGAGAGCGACATGGGTTCTTGTTTAATGTTCACCTCAAAGGAATGCTGGCCCATCATGGTCTGATGGTGCATGGAGGGATTGTGGGACTGAGATGGGGCCACGGTGCCCGGAGTGGCTCCGTAGCAGCGCTTTCTCTTGTGAAGCTGCATCTTTAGCTCTTCAACCTAGCAAGCATGATCACAAGCACAGGCATTTCAGCAATACGCATTGAGACATATTCACTCACACTGTTGTTGACGTAGACCTTTGCAGTTTTTATGTAAAGTTTTTGTAAGTATCATCTTCTCTGAATATTTTGACTTCATGTAATATTATAAGTTTTTCGCCAACCCAATTTTCCAAAAATGATGACTTTATTTCGTTTTGTATGTTTCTCATTATATTACAACTTAGGACGGCAGTGGCTCTGGAGGTAGAGCGGGTCGCCCAGACACCAGAAGGTTGGCGGTTTGAACCCCGCTCCCTCCGCTCACTGTCGTTGTGTCCCCGGGCAAGACGCTTTACCCACCTTCCCTCCAGTGGCGCATATTGGCAGCCACGTTTCCGTCAGTCCACCACAGGGCAGCTGTGGCTACAGATGTAGGTTACCACCACCAGTGTGCGACTGAGGAGTGAATGGATGGGTTGGCGTCATTGTAAAGCGCTTTGGGTACCTTGAAAAGCTCTATAAAATCGAATCCATTATTATTATTATTATTATTGCGGCTTAAAAAAACAACATACTGTAGTTTTTTCTTTAAATTTCAACTACTACTTTATTTTATATTGTTATTATTATTTACATTTACATTACATTATTTTTCCTTATAATACGACAGGCTTATTCTTGTAAAAGTGGGACTTTTTTCTCGTTAGAATGCAACTTTTGTCTCGTCATATTTTGACTTTATTCTTGTAAATTACAGCAGTTTTTTCCTTTTTTTTCGAAATATTTCAACTTCCTTCATAAATAATCTTCGTAAATTGTCCTCTCACAATATTTTGACTTTATTCCCATAATAAACTTCTTTCCCAACCTAATTTTCCAAAAATGACAACTTCATTTTGTTTTGTATGTTTCTCATAATATTACGACAAAAAACATATTTTTTTCTTCAATATTTCAACTACTACTAAAATGAGTTTATTGTCTTAAAATTGTGACTTTTTTTGTTAGAATAATACTTTTTTTGTCTTTATATTTTGACTTTATTCTTCATTAGATTACAACTTTTGTTCTCTTAATATTTTGACTTTATTCTTGTAAAGTTACTACTTACTTTTCAATATTTTTACTTGTTTTTGTTCAATTGTACCTTTAGAATGTGCCGCAGGCCAAAAACCCCCCAGCTGTGGGCCACAAATGGCCCCTGAGCCACACTTTGGACAGCCCTGCCCTGGAGGGTTTCTGTTGTCTAGGGATGGTATAGGGACACACGTATACTGAGTGCTCTTCTGGACTTGATACCACTCACCTGTCTTTGCTCCTGGTGCAGCTTCCATGTCAGCTCTTCAATCACCTTCTGCTTTTCTACCAACATTTTATCTTTCTCTGCTTCCATGCCACCCTCCCCTATCCGCGGTCCACCACCTCCCAGCCCATCGCCCATACTGAGTCGGCCAGGGGACGGCTGCTGCAGGGCGAACTGTGATGGAGAGGACATGGGGACGTCGCTGAAGCTGTCAGGTAGTGAGCCGCTGAGAGAGAGCTCAGAGGACGCTGGTGAGATTGGTGGAGTGGAGGAGGTGCTGGGATAAGGGTAATAGCCTCCCTGGGACAGGGTACTGGAGGAGGATGGAGACTGGTAAGAGGACAGCGACCCCACTGGAGTGACGGGGAAGGTCACTGTGGTGATATCGGAGGAGCCCGATGGGGAGGATCCATCACTGGAATCCTTGAAGGGGCGGAGTCGCTCGATGAGAGCCGTCTTGGTGCCGGAAACCGGCAAGCCGCGAATACGAAGATGCTGCCTGAGCTCAGACACCTTACAAAGTAGCACACTGACTTAGTCAACTAGAAAGGGCAGGCTGACACCACGGGAATAAACCAAGCACCTACTTTAAGGTCATCCAGGTTGGGTGGCAGGGGTCCGGGTTTGACGGGTGAGATGTTGTTTTGGGTGGGATATGACGTTTTGACCGGTGAGGACGGGTTGCTGTCTCCTGGGTTGGATGGACAGTTGGGGGCACAAGCTGGCAGCTGCTCAGTGGCGCCTCTGGAATGGAGGAATTAGCACATTACTCAACAACAGCAATGCAGAAAATGATTTGTAATATTCCTGAATGTGACATCGTTCATGGTAAATGTATTCTTGATTCCTGGCATGCTTTTTTGTGTGCCAAATAATGTACTTTGAATGGAAGCAAAGAACTTATATTCATTGAAAATATTGAACAAAAAATTGTGTCTTATTAGCATTGTTGCTATGGCGACAAATTTGTTCCATCAGGATTTCCGTAGCTATTTTACAGTAAAGCTAAAAGCCCGATAGTGTGACTGAGATTTCGAGAATAAAGTTGTAAATTGACAGGAAAAAAAGTCTTAAATTCAGGAGAAAAAAAGTTGTAAATTTACAAAAAAAAAAGTCGTAAATTTATTCTTGTAAATTTATGACGTTATTCTCAAAATCTCAGTTTTTTTTCATTGTGCCGCCAACACTCCTTCATATGATAGTGATATTTTCATTTTAAGACACCCTATTAATTGTTTGGTCAATTTGTTGTAATTGTTTTTACAAGGGCTGTCAACTGATTTAAAACATTTATAAAATTAATCAGTTCACAAATTAATTGATCATGATTAATCACCATTTGCCACTATGTGTGAAATATGTCAATTTTTGCTGTATTTTATGTACAGAAAGATAAATGACACAATGTCAATGCTCGAAAAAGGAACTGAAAATTTAAATCAAGCTAAATGATAGCACACATGTCTGAAAATCTATTTCTCTAAGACTAGTCTTTTTAATAGCAGAACATTTCAATCACACTTTAACCGTGTTTTCAGGAACCCTCACTGGTTGTGGTCAAAGACACCACGTATCTTAAGTTGCAGTCCAAACCTACATGTCCCTGTGTGAAAAAGTGATTGCCCCCTAAACCTAATAACTGGTTGGGCCACCCTTAGCAGCAACAACTGCAATCAAGCGTTTGTGATAACTTGCAATGAGTCTCTTACAGCGCTGTGGAGGAATTTTGGCCCACTCATCTTTGCAGAATTGTTGTCATTCAGCCACATTGGAGGGTTTTCCTTTTTAAGATCATGCCACAGCATCTCAATAGGATTCAGGTCAGGACTTTGACTAGGCCACTCCAAAGTCTCCATTTTGTTTTTCTTCAGCCATTCAGAGGTGGACTTGCTGGTGTGTTTTGGATCATTGTCCTGCTGCAGAACCCAAGTTGGTTTCAGCTTGAGGTCACCAACAGATGGCCGGACATTCTCCTTCAGGATTTTTTGGTAGACAGCAGAATTCATGGTTCCATTTATCACAGCAAGTCTTCCAGGTCCTGAAGCAGCAAAACAGCCCCAGACCATCACACTACCACCACCATATTTTACTATTGGTATGATTTCCTTTTTGTAGCATTACTTTTACTCCCAGATGTAATGGGACACACACTTTCCAAAAAATGTAACTTTAGTCTCGTCACACCACAGCGTATTTTCCCAAAGGTCTTGGGGATCATCAAGATGTTTTCTGGCAAAATTGAGACAAGCCTTAATGTTCTTTTTGTTCAGCAGTGGTTTTGGTCTTGGAACTCTGCCATGAAGGCCGTTTTTGCCCAGTGTCTTTCTTATGGTGGAGTCATGAACACTGACCTTAACTGAGGCAAGTGAGGCCTGCGGTTCTTTGGATGTTATTGTGGGGTCTTTTGCGACCTCTTGGATGAGTCGTCGCTGTGCTCTTGCGGTAATTTTGGTTGGCCGGCCACTCCTGGGAAGGTTCACCACTGTTCCATGTTTTTGCCATTTGTGGATAATGGCTCTAACTGTGGTTTGCTGGAATCCCAAAGCGTTACAAATGGCTTTATAACATTTTCCACTAGAACTCAGGTGTGACAAACCAGTTAAGTTATGTGTGAATGGTTGTTTGTCTATATTTGCCCTGTGATTGGTTGGCGACCAGTCCAGAGTGTACCCCGCCTCTCGCCTGAAGTCAGCTGGGATAGGCTCCCAGGCATACCCACGACCCTAGTGAGGATTAGCGGCATAGAAAATGAATGGATGGATTTAAAAACTGTATTTTGTGTTCAGTTGTGTTGTCATTAAGTGCGACAAACGTGCAAAAAAATAAATCAGGAAGGGGGCAAACACTTTTTCACACCACTGCATATACTGTGTGTACAGTATATATATATATATATATAGGGAGAGAGAGAGACTGAGAGAGACATTTCCTGCGCTCTTATATTGCTTTTGTATATTGCTTTTGTAAGAGTCGTGTTATGCAATAGTGGAGTTCAGCTCTTAGAAGCTGTCCTTGATTGTTATAAGTTAGCATTGTGACTTACTTGTGCATGTGTGCTTGCGGGTGAGGCTGGTAACTGAAGGCCGGTTGTCGCTGCTGCGCCTGGCCCTGCATGGGCGCCGTGTGCTGCTGCGACTGTGAATGAGTGTGAGCGTGTTTCTGCTGGCTGAGGATCTGCAGCTGCAGGAAGAGCTGCTGCTGCTGGAGGAGTCGAGCATAAGCCGAGTCCATCGGTGGGGGCGACTTATCGGCCTTTTGGTCTGGGGGGATATACTGGTGGTATTTAAGCTTCTTCACTTTAGGCTTCACATCTTTGGGCTTCTTATGGCGGCTCTTGTCCGATGTCTTGGCCTGTGGTAAAGCACGTGCACAGTATTGGCATACGCTTTCAAACATGACAACACAACTCAGCCGTATGCGAACCTTGACAACAGCAGGAACAGGTATTGGGGGAGTAGCCTGGTTGTTGCTAGCTCCAGACAGTCCTTCATCCTGGCTTTGGTCAGGTGGGTCTCTGGTCGTGCCCTCCTGTTCACATATAGTGGGGAAAATAAGCATTTCATTTTCATTCATTCATTTTACCCACCTTACAAGCATATAAACAGTCCAGGTGTGGAAAAAATGTGAAAAAAACATGAAATAAAGGTTCTAAATGAATTTGCATTTGATTGAGTGAAATAAGTATTTGACCCCTTACCAACCAGCAAGCAAACTCTTACATGTACAATTAAAACATCTGTCTCATATGCTAGGTATGTTTTATTTTTCCCACCGAATGTCTCGAATATGTCTAAAACCTGCAACCTTCACCTTGGTGTAGTTCACTGTACCGCCACAGAGGGGCGCAACAGTCAAGGTTTTAATACCGGGTGTCCCTAAAGTCTGGACATATAATGTATGTAATATCGTCCCTCGCCACTTGGTGCTTTGAATTCCACTGCCATCACGGTTTTTCAATAACATTATTTCATACATCACCTATTTCATGGTTGAATATGACCTGTTATTAGTAAAAGTATGCATATTTAAGTATGTATTTTTGCTTAAATTAAGCATTTCTAAGCATAAAAATGGCAAAATGAACTGAAATACAAAGGCATAAAGAGGCATTCAGAAGACACAGTCAAAGACGCTGAGGAGATGTAGTATTCTACACTGGTCACTAGGTGTCAGTAATGTTACGCTAATGTTCAGTGAGACACACAAACGTCAGACTTGATCGCAGGAACAACAGCCTTTTTTTGCAGCTTTGAATTATCTCACAATAACCCCGAACTTTGATTACTGTTGCGGCCATAGCCCATGCCAAGATGAAACTCAACACTGAACCCCTGACATCACTTTCTGTCCACCGCTCACTCAGCTCGCTAGGGAACACACACGAGCACAAGCTTTATTTATGTCTCAAATGGCTTGATTATAGCTACTATAGTGGCTAATAAGAGTGTAAAGGTGACTATGGGGTGTTATTTCATGTCTAGAGGGCTCTGATAATGTTAAAACTGTATTTAGAAGGTTGTAAATATGTTTTCTATCTCTTATATGTCTTATTTTGTGTTATTATGTCGACTATATTGTGTAATACGAGTGTAAAGGTGACTATAGGGGCGTTATTTCATGTCTAGAGGACTCCAATAATGTTAAAAACTGTATTTAGAAGGTTGTAAATATGTTTTCCATGTCTTATTTTCTCTTATTATGTCTACTATATTGGGTAATACGAGTGTAAAGGTGATTATAGGGATGTTATTTCATGTCTAGAGGGATATGATTATGTAAAAAAGTGTATTTAGAATTTTGTAAATATGTTTTCTATGTGTTATATGTCTTATTTTCTCTTATTATGTCTACTATATTGGGTAATAGGAGGGTAAGGGTGACTATAAGGGTGTTATTTCATGTCTAGAGGGCTCTGAGAATGTTAAAAACTGTATTTAGAAGGTTGTAAATATGTTTTCCATGTCTTACATATCTTATTTTATCTCATTATGTCTACTATAATGTGTAATAGGCGTGTAAAGGTGACTATACTTTTCCCCCTCATGTGGCACCCCTGGCCAATAGCACTCATCATAAATAAATTACAGTTAATTTATGTGATCGGTATCGGTACTGACCGATTTCACGCATGGATGATCGGTATCGGAATTGGCAGCATAAAATCCTGACTGGAGCATCATTACATACAATACACGGATATCAAAATTGATACGTTAATTTAATTTACTAGTATATTGTTCATTTATTTTTTAAAATATTTTTTTATATATTCTTCTAATTGCAACTTTCTTTGGCCCCATGGTGGGTTATTTTAGCAGCCACACTCAATGAAAAAAACGAAATGTCAATTTTTTAATTTTTAAATTGTAATTTTCAAAAAAACAATAGTTTAATTTAGTGTTTATGAAATAAATAAATATGTAACTAAAATGAAACTTTTTTGGTATAATGTATATTACTGTGTGTATACTGCATGTGTGTGTTATTATTGTAGTATATTTTGCTTATTGGGCTTTAAGGACTGTACCAGGGTGCGTATACCTGCTGTGTGCCGGCAGGTCCAGGTGAGGAGGAGGAGGCGGCGCTGCCGACGACCTCGGATGAAGGGCAGGCGGAACCCTGAGACTCATCACTGTGGTGCTGATCTGGAGACAAACTCTCACTGCTGCTGTCCTCCTCAAATGCGTAAGAGTCCTCTTGCTTGGGGAACTTGCCATGGTTTACTGCCAAAAAAGATGGCACGTTAGCTTCGACATCACCTAAAGACAAAAAAAAAGTTGGCGACCCAACACAAACGGGGTGTCAACACACAAAGATGGATGTTGAGAATTTGTTTGCTTCTTCCGTTAAACAAAAGTGCTGAGTGTCTTTGTCTTTCTTGTTATATTTATAGCAGAGTCACCATCACTGTACCCATGACGCAACAGGAAGCCTATTATTCGAATCAACTTCACTCTTTGTTCTTTTTTTCAATTTTTACTGTTGTTTTTCGACCAATTTTACAATATTTCAACTTCTTAATAATATTTGTAACATTATGAATTTATTTCCGTAATGTTTGAACTTAATTCCAAAATGACAACTAATTTCTCATAACATTATGAGAGTTGTAAGTGAGTTGTAATATTTTTAAAATATTTTTTCTTTTTTCAACTCTAAATACTAAAATTACATTATTTTGTCTCATAGTATTAAAAGTTTAATTTCAAAGTCTATTCTCATAAAATTAAGACTTTCTTTTTTCTTGTTAGAATCCTTTTTTCCTCTTAATATTTGCACTTTATTCTCGTAAGTTTATTATTATTATTCCATTTCTGCTGTTTGTTTTTGTTGGGCGGGGTATTTTTTCTTTTTGAAAATGTTCTCCTCATAATTATGACTTTATTCCCATAATATTTTGACTTTATTCTTGTAAAATGACAGCCGTTTTTTTCCATTTCTGCTGTTTTTTAAAAAAGATATTTTCCGACTATTTCAACTTTCCTCTTGGAATTATGACCTTTTCACCTAATTTATCGAAATTAAGTAATTTTCCAAAAATTCCAACTTTATTCGTTGTTTTCTGGGTTTTCTCCGGGTACTCCCGTTTCCTCCCACATTCCAAAAACATGCATGTTAGGTTAATTGGCGACTCTAAATGGTGCCCTGGCATTGGCTGGTGACCAGTCCAGGGTGTAACCCGCCTCTCGCCCAAAGCTAGCTGGGATAGGCTCCAGCATACCCGCGATGGATGGTGGATGGATGATTATGTTATTTTTGTAAAATTACAAATTAGATGACAGCTTCTTTTTTATATTTTGACTTCATTCTTGTAAAATAACTGCTGATTTTTCTATTTTTGCTACTGTTTTTAAATTATTTTTTTTTTACATTTTTAAAAAAGATTTTTTGAATGTGCTGAGGCCCAATAAAAAAATCCACAGGCCGCAAATGGCAGACACTTGAATGACCGCTTTTTACGTTGGTGCATTGTTTGGTGTTGCGCTGAAATGATTTCCACCAGAAACATCTTCCTGTGACTTCCTGTGACATTTCTGATAAACCTATTGGCCAGCTTGAAACTTCTGTTATAAGTTTGAAATGACATGTCAGTCATTCAGATTATACGCAAGTTTAAGTCACAAACATTGCTCACATGTCTCAGATATGTTATTTTATTAACTTTGCTAAATAAAAAGTAGACGTACACCGATAAATGTCGCTGGCCTGTACATCTTTTTTACGTTATTTTATTAGCAGCAGGCTTTGCGCACAGCCAGCTTGATGATTTTGTCCCTACACCTGGCAACACTCCAACTCCCCTTGACGACATATTTTCTCAAAAGCGGCTAATGACAAATCTAGTGACATTTTCTGGCGCCATTGGGGAGTTTTCCGGTATTTGGGGACTCAAAAGTGAAAGCACGTATTCTGCATGTTGTGTTCCCGCTGAGCAACAGTGGCAGTCACAGGCCGGCAGTGTACAGTCAGCTTCCGCGGCACACTGAGAGCACGACGTGGTGCTCTCAGTACAAATGAATCACGCATGCGCACGCCGTGGGGGTGGAGCTCGCCCTGTTTTACACAGCGAGATCTAAAATGCAAATGTTGCTTAATCGTCAGTAGATAAAACGAAAAGAGTGGGTGTTAATATTGTATTGTTAGTCTATTGCTACTAAATGAAGTGACTTATCTTACAATTCTCGAGGTAAATGTAAGTCATCGTTAAACCAGTTGCTATTACATATATTGACCAGAAGAGTGTGCTACTCACGAACCGCACTGAGTCATGTTAGTGGGAGCCATAGGATAAACACAGCGTATTGTGTTATTCGCTGTTCAGTTGTGCTCATTTTAAAAAGTTTTGTCATGGGAGAACTTTGAGAGGCGCTGGCCGAGATCAAATATTGAAGTTTTATTTTATTTTGATGAAATGATGGCCAGTTTTAAATGAACAAACCAAGAATCAAGTTTATTTCTAATTCTAAATGCAATTAAGGTGTTTTTGCTCACTTTTTTTTGTCTTTTTTCCTACAGCATTTTACAGCATCCCATGCAAATTATATGCAAATACACGATGATGTCATCAAGTGACTTCTAGGACAGCCAATAGCTACTCTTCTTACTGAAAAGTTGGCAACGGTCATTGCTCGACTGCCTTAAAGTATAATATACTGCAGTGTACATACATTGTACATACAAGTTTAATTTTTAAAATGTAATTAATCATTTTAAAAATGATTACAATTAAATACATTAAAAATGTTAAAATCTAATAAAAAAAACATACATTACATATGAGATAAATATATATTAAAAATACTATTCACTGCTTTACTGTCAAAATAACAACAAAATAAATAAATAAAAATCAAGTAGTGGCCTAAGATTAACCGACTGAATGTAGTTTGTAAAATGTGCGACCCGTGACTTGCACGTCTCACTGACACCTGCGACCACACTCGGCATGGACGTGTTACGCTGCTGCTCAAACACCGACACAGCCGCTCTACGTCCCGATTGGCCGGGCTGATAACAGCCTCAGCTGTGATTGGAGCGACTGAGAGCGGCTATCTGAGAGAGGTGGTGTAGATTGGTGTGTGTGTGTGTGTGTGTGTGTGTTTGTGTGTGTTTGTGGAGATATAAGAATGGCTTTTTGCATCCAAACGCGTGACAGCCAAGGACAGATCCCTGGTTTCAATCATAGCACCCGACTCATGAAACCCATTGACCTCCGGAAACACACACACACACACACACACACACACACACACACACACACACACACACAATGCCCCATAAAGTCAAGTACGATACATGGACTCTTCATGAAACGTGCCTCTATTTCAGGGGCGTCAAACTGGGCCACATCGCAGTTGCGGTTGCCCCCAGGGGGCCGCCTGGCGCTGTGAAACCATATTAATGATATTATTACTATTACGCATCTGATTATCTACTTACATTTATTGACTTACTTCCGTTGAAATCAGAAGCCAAGGTGCCAAGTAAGAAATGAAACAAGATGGAAATGTTGTATAATTCTTTTTAAATAGAGCAAAAACTCTATTACTATTATTTCTATGAATTATAGTATAAATATATAAAACAAACAAAAATAATACAAATAATGTTAAAGTGCCTTTTTGGTGCCCGAATCTGGCCTTGAATTTGACACCTGCGCTGTATTTGATGGCATCAGGGGCGTCCAAAGTGCGGTCCGGGTGCCATTTGTGGCCCGTGGCTGTTTGCTTATTGGCCCGCGGCACATTCTAAAAATACAATTTAACAAGAAAACTAAAAAAAAAAAAAAAGCATCAGTCAAAATCAACAGTAACTTTCAAGAATAAAGTCAAAATATGAAGAGAAAAACGTTGTAATCTAACAAGACAGATTTACCAGAATGAACTCGTTTGTAATATTATGAGGAAAAATAATATCATTTTAGCAGCATAAAGTTGGAACATTAGGAGAAACAAACAAAAGAACAGAGAACGTTGATATTTTTGCAGGAAACGCTGTGATGTTTCGAGAATAAAGTCAAAATATTTTGGGAATAAAGTCATAATTATAAAAAAAAAACAAGAAGAAAGTTGAATGGTTGGTTAATGAAAACAAAACAAAAAAAAACAACAGCAGAAATGGAAAACACGACTGTAATTTTACAAGAATAAAGTCAAAATATGAGAATCAACTTTTAATATTATGAGGAATAATGAGCTTGGGGGAAAATGTCATCAAATTACAGGAATAAAGTCATAATTATGAGAAGAAAATAAACTAGGAGAAAGTGGACATATTTGGAAAATGCAACAACAACAACAAAAACACCAAAAATGGGACAAAAAAGACTGAAGTTGATACATGTAAGTTGACACATAGAAGGAGTATAAACTCAGCTTCTTCCTGCTCCTTTCCGGACATGATGAAGTGTGTGATGGTGCCATGTTCCTTAATGTAACTTGTTAAGCAAGTCTAAAGCAAACAAAGCATGAGCATGACAGGTTGGGAGAATGATGCTGATGCTGACAGAGATAGGGAGGGGTTAATGCTGCAGGAGAGCAGCAGCCTGGTCCTGTCAGAAAGCTTTGTAGGTGGCTTGCTGGACGGAGCCATGCGGGCCCGTTAAAGCAAGGAGATAGGTACAAACATACACAGCGGTGAGCCCGCACACGTGCTTGCAAAAACACTTCGGAAGAAAGAGGGTGGGCCTAAATACAGCTGCTGCTCATCCCAGTAAAGCAGTTGCATCCTTCTGCAGAGGTCGTGTAAACCAGCTGACTGCATGTTTCTTTGCGCAACATGTATACTGGATGCAAACAAGCAAACAGAACCACAAAGCACCATAGTAAACACACATAACGGTCCCATAACAGTGTCAGGAATGATATACAGACAGCAAACAACATCTAAGGAAGTACAAGATAAACCGTCTGAGGTGCGGCGTGGAGCATTATGCTTAATCAAGACGCTCCCAGATGCATTTCCTGGAATCATACAGTGGAGCTCCCCAAACACTTGAACCCCCCCCAATAAACAACCATTAATCCTGTACCCAAATACATCCGTTGTCAAACAAAAACAGCAAGGATGGAAATCCAAGTAGATCAGCTTGGTTTGAACCATGAATTTCAGCCCCATCTTTATCTGGCCAACAGAATTATCATTCCTCATTTAAATCACTCCTATTACACAAGGGTGTCCCTAACGTCTGGACCGGGGGGGCCAAACCTTTTCCAGCGAGGGCCACATATTGAAAAGTGAAAGGAGATATGCTAAAAAGTTATATACAGCGGTGTGAAAAAGTGTTTGCTCCCTTCCTGATTTCTGATTCTTTTGCATGTTTGCCACACTTAAGTGTTTCAGATCATCAAACCAATGTAAATGTTAGTCAATGACAGCACAACTGAACACAAAATGCAGTTTTTAAATGAACATTTTTATAATGAAGGGAGAAAAAGATCCAAAGCTACATGTCCCTGTGTGAAAAAGTGATTGCCCCCTAAAGCTAATAACTGGTTGGGCCACCCTTAGCAGCAACAACTGCTAAAAACGCATTGAATGAGAAGTTATGTCCAAACTTTTGGCCGACAAACGTGCAAAAAAGAAGAAATCAGGAAGGGGGCAAACACTGTTTCACACCGCTGTATTTATTTCAAGAAAAAACTGCATCTCAGCTTTGTGACTTAGGTGAACAAGCATTGTTAGTATCAACTTCACTCTTTGCTCTTTCCAAATATTTAAACTATTTCAACCCCCATATTATTTTAGAGTCTCAAATTAACCTAACATGCATGTTTTTGGAATGCGGGAGGAAGCTGGAGTACCCGGAGAAAACCCCCACGGAGATGCCCAAATGGAGATCTTCCACATCTCCTGACTGTGTGGCCAGCATGCTAACCACTAAGCCATTATTAATTGCATTAATTGCAATACACTCTATTTGTGCAATCTTTATTAATAAAAAAAATCTATTAAAAGAATGTAAATAAAAAAATATAATTTGAACATGTTTGAAATAATTAACTATTTGATTAAAGTTTTCAATTTATTATTATTATTATTATTATTTTTTACAATCATTTTCTTCCTTAAGAACAGGGAAAAAATATTGTATTGTTGCTGTCCAATGAACAGCATCTTTCTCCGAAGGTTGTTATTTTTAATCAGATAAAAAGTAACTAAACCCTGCCACCATGTGGACAGCTGATGTGGAGCAATGCCTCTGAAAGGCCTTCACAGAAGGGGTACTCAACTAAAATCTAATTTAATACACGGAAGAAGCCTTGGAGTTGTGTGAACATCTGCATCTGACTGCCAGGATTTTAATCCTGGATGGGAACAGTCTGAGGGAACAAAGGTTGAATCGAGGCAACTGGACTTTTCTTGTCGGTTGAAGATGTTTCACCTTTAATCCAAAAATTCTAAATTTTAGGTGTGGAGTTCCCGTCTTTATATGTCCCTGGGGATGGTCATCATGGGTTGTTGTTGTTGGACAACGACAAAAAAATATGAGAGGCTCAAGAGGGACCCCACCAGAGGGTACAAGAATAAGATCGTTGAATGCCTTCAGAAACTAGAAAAGAAAGGAGGATTAGATCACCGTATGAACTACCATCTGTACACCTTGCATCTACGGACTCCAAAAATTCAGAAGAAAGGAGTCCCACTCAGACCGATCGATTGTCAGCAGCATTAACTCTCCCACCTAAAACATTGCCAAATATCTAACAAATCCAAATCGCAAACAAGGTCCGGAACCTGAGACTATGGTATCATTGGACGTCACTTTGCTGTTCACATGCATCCCCACCACCGATGCGGTCAGGGAACGACTGGAAGAAGACTCCGGTCTACAGGACAGAACCAACCTCACCCGAGACCAGATATGCGAGTTGCTTCAACTTTCCCTCACCAGTTTCCCCCCTTGTGGCCAACTTGTCCATGGAAGAAGTGGAAAGGAAAGCATTGGACACCTTTAGAGGAACCAAGCGAAGCCACTTTTTCAGGTATGGAGATTCAGTAGATTCATTTACCGAACACATCAACTCCGTCGACAGCAACATCCGCTTCACCCGGGAGGTGCGAGCAGAAACCACTACCATCACCCACCAGAACACAATCTCGGGGTCATCAGGACACTCAAGGGCAGAGCGGAGAAGATCCCAACCACTGACAACAGAAGACTGAAGGAGCAGACACACATCACAAACTGTGGATATTCTTTGTCGAATCCGTCAGGAGATGGAGGGCCGCTACACCCACGCCTCAGGCAGGAAACGGGGCGAAGTGCGGTGACACCTTGTGTGTCTGGTCTGTCAGAGAAACTCAGAAGAAGAGGGAAGGTTGGCAAACCCACCAACACCCTCAGACAAAACCTGGTTCACCCAAAGCACAAAATCGCAAAAAGCAAACCTAGCGAAGTTGTTTATGCAGTGCAATGCAGGGAGGACAGCAACGACGTCTACACTGGTGAAACCAAACACCCTCTACACAAACGTATGGCACAGCATAGGAGGGCGGTTTCTTCAAGCCCAGAGTCAGCTGTTCATTTCCAGATTTTGGAAAGAGAGGATCGCTGGTATGACAGAGGTGTGAAAGAAGCCATCTACGTCAAACTTAAAAGGCCCTCTCTGAACAGAGGAGGATGTTTACGTCATCACCTATCGTCTGCTTACAATCATGTCCTGACGTCTCTCCCCCTAAAGATTAGTCACGTTCTTATGGGAACAATGGCCACTAACGAGTTGCTTTGCCACCAGCCAGGTCGTTCACGGGCCACAACAATAACCTGTGGTGACCATGACCAGGGGACATATACACAAGGGAACGCCACACCCAAAATTTAGAACTGAAGAAGCCTTTTGGATTAAATGTGAAACGTCTCCAACCAACAAGAAGAGTCCAGTTGCCTTGATTCAAACCTTTTGCGGATTTCTACGACCTGGATGACTGAGAATCTGCCCAGACGTTCATTAGCAGCTGTTGGGCAGGGAATGAACGGGTCAGGATTCCAGTGGATTGTTCGTATTGGGATCTGAGATTACTTATTTTCAGTGACCTCAGTTTAGATGTGAATGGGTCTGTTTGGCCAATAACTTTGTCTCATAGTGGCATTTCACAGTGCCACTTTTTATGAGTGCCACAGTCCCGGAAGAATGAAAATAAACGAGTGTCCATTCTGGGTTTAAAACTGTATTTTATAAATTTTTTTCATAATACAGTCATCCCTCGCTACATCGCGGTTCAAACATCGCCCCGTCACTCTAGCACGATTTTTCAAAAAGTAATTAATTCATAAATGATCACTGTTTCGTGGTTGAATAAGGCCTATTATTAGTCAAATCATATGCATATATAAGCAAAATGTACGTATTCTTGGCTCAAATTAAGCATTTTCAATCATTAGTATAACTAAATGAACGAAAATACAAATCTAAGGCATTTAGAAGATGCTACACGGAGTGTAATATCTGTGACGTTGTGTGCACACCTGGGAAGTGACGTCTGTGACATCAGCGAGCTACTGTAGAGTTGCTGAGTGTTAGCATGGTTAGCTGTATGGAGAGCGCCAGTGACTGGCGTGAGTTGTGGCTGACAGCACCTCCTGTGTGAATGTTAACTATGCCATTGCAGTAGTATTCTAGTACAGTGGCCACTAGGTGTCAGGAGTGTTATTTCATGTCTAATGGCTCTAATAATGCTAAAAAAACATACTGAGAAGGTCTTAAACAGGTTTTCGATGATCTAACTACATAAATATTCTTGTACTTCACAATAAACAAGGGACACCTGTATTTATTTTAGGTTTTGGGCGACTTTAGACCCAATGGGTTAACGCACTTGATCAGGTGTGTCCAAAGTTTGATGCGGAAGGCATTTGTGGCCCGCAGCTGTGTTTTTTTTAGTGGCTTGTGGCACATTCCAAAAGCAAAAATAGGAAATTCTGCAGTAATTTTACAAGAATAAAGTCAAAATATGAAGAGAAAAAAGTTGAAATTGAATGACAAAAAGTCATAATTTTAGGAGAATGGCGTTGTAATATTATGAGGAAAAATAATGTCATTTTAGTCGCATAAAGTTGAAACATTAAAGAAAAAAGATGTTTTATTTTAAAAGTCATAATATTATGAGAAAATATTATGTAAAAATTAGGCTGTGGAAAAAGTCAAAATATTATGGGAATAAAGTCATAATTACGAGAAGAAAATTCACAAGAAGAAAGTTGAAATAGTTGGAAAATTAAAAAAAACAACAGTTGAAATAGGAAAAAAAACAGCAATCATTTTATCAGAATAAAGTCAAAATATTAATTAAAAATATTAAAAGAAATATTATGGCAAGAAAGTCATAATATTATGGAAAGAAAAATGACAAAGAATTTTTAAGAAAAACGTTGAAATATTTGGAAAAAAAGTTCATGCTAATAATATTATTTTTCACATATATCACAAAGATTAGATGCACTTTTTTTCTTGAAATATATACAGTAATTATGGCTAGCAAAATATCAAAGTAGCCCTTGCATCCTTTCATATTTCAGCATGTGGCCCTCGCTGGAAAAAGTTTGGACACCCCCGCACTAAGTCAAAATGAAAAATAAGTGCAAAGTCACATGTGAGGTTGAATTAGGAAAAACAGAAACGTAAGCAAAAGCGGAAAATCCTACCCTGGACCGCTGAGTTTTAAAATGATATCATTATTATACACACAGTATGTCTGATGGATAAAATCATGGGAATATATTTGTGTCAATTGACAAATACTGTCTTGGATTAAATCTAATCTACTGTATGCTAATGAAGGGGACATGTACAGCGGTGCGAAAAAGTGTTTTCCCCCTTCCTGATTACTTATTTTTTTGCATGTTTATTCCACTTAAATGTTTCAGATCATCAAACAAACTTAAATATTAGTCAACAACAACACAATTGGAAACAAAATGCAGTTTTCAAATGAAACTTTTCATTATTAAGGGCGCAGCGACAACTCACCCAAGAGGTCACAAAAGACCCCACAACAACATCCAAAGAACTGCAGGCCTCACTTGCCTCAGTTAAGGTCAGTGTTCATGACTCCACCATAAGAAAGACACTGGGCAAAAATGGCCTGCATGGCAGAGTTCCAAGACCAAAACCACTGCTGAACAAAAAGAACATTTAAAGCTTGTCTCAATTTTGCCAGAAAACATCTTGATGATCCCCAAGACCTTTGGGAAAATACTCTGTGGTCTGACGAGACAAAAGTTGACATTTTTGGAAGGTGTGTGTCCCATTACATCTGGCATAAAAGTAATGCAGCATTTCAGAAAAAGAACATCATACCAACAGTAAAATGTGGTGGTGGTAGTGTGATGGTCTGGGGCTGTTTTGCTGCTTCAGGACCTGGAAGACTTGCTGTGATAAATGGAACCATGAATTCTGCTGTCTACCAAAAAATCCTGAAGGAGAATGTCCGGCCATCTGTTGGTGACCTCAAGCTGAAACCAACTTGGGTTCTGCAGCAGGACAATGATCCAAAACACACCAGCAAGTCCACCTCTGAATGGCTGAAGAAAAACAAAATGAAGACTTTGGAGTGGCCTAGTCAAAGTCCTGACCTGAATTCTATTGAGATGCTGTGGCATGACCTTAAAAAGGCGCTTCATGCTGGAAAACCCTCCAATGTGGCTGAATGACAACAATTCTGCAAAGATGAGTGGGCCAAAATTCCTCCACAGCGCTGTAAGAGACTCATTGCAAGTTATCACAAACGCTTGATTGCAGTTGTTGCTGCTAAGGGGGGCCCAACCAGTTATTAGGTTTAGGGGGCAATCACTTTTTCACACAGGGCCATGTAGGTTTGGATTTTCTTTTCTCCCTTAATAATAACAAGTTTCATTTTAAAACTGCATTTTGTCTTCAGTTGTGTTGTCATTGACTAAGATTTACATCTGTTTGATGATCTGAAACATTTAAGTGTGACAAACATGCAAAAAAATAAGAAATCAGGAAGGGGCAAACACTTTTTCACAGGACTGTATGCTGCTTTTCGTATTTTTCATTGTTAAATGAGCGTGAAATGCATCCAAACCTAACGTAAAGACCTCTTGGCTTTTCTCTGCTCTTATCTTCCGTCAGCCATCATCTGTCCAAGTACTCAGAGTACAGCCAGACACGTCGACTTGCTAGAAAAATAAATGAACTGGCTGTAATTAAAGGGCTGCAGCAGGTGAGATTTTCCACCTACCACAATCTCCCTCGGCTAAATCCAGTACAAATAATCACGCCCGGGACTAACCTGCCTGGCCCGCCGGCCTGCGGTCTCCCGGTAGCGCTCGCAGGAGCAATTACCCTGGACTGAGGCGAGCACAGCTAATCAGTTTGATTATCTTGACTGCGAGTATGAGCTACAGCACTTATTTGGTCAAACTCAATTGGAGTCCAGTTTTTGATAAGTCATATCTGAGGGGAAAGCATGGATTGAGTGTCGAACGCAGATGGAAGTTATTGACGTTTGTGCCTGGACAGCTCAGGTAAAAGTATCTCTATCTGCCAAAAATGCAGCATGGTGTCATTTGTGTTGGAACGGCTATGCAGCGCTTGTATCAATATACACGTACAATACATCCACACAACCGGAGGAACACCGGCTAAAAGCTCAACGCAGCCAATTGGAGGAAAACAGAAGACAATTCAAACCACAAGCACTTAAATGGAGCAAAAACTCACAACCAGGACCTCTAAAACATGTGCATATTTGCCAGGAAACACACGCTCACAAAATTTGTAGCATTTTGAGTACGTTAAAGCCCTCAGAAATGTGATTTAAATGATAATTAGATGTATTTTAGTATGTTTAATGAGTTCAAATGTGAAGAATATCAAAGTGGCCGCCACACCCTTCAATTATTCTGTATGTGGCCTTCAGTATAAACAGTTTGGACCCCTCGAATGTAATGCATCAAAGCACCTTCCTGTACCCTCCTCATTTTACGTCAGGCATATTCACTTGCCGAGTAGTTTTAGTCCTCATGTTTTAAAAATGACACTTGAATTTTCTTGATACTTAAAGTAAAAAATAATGGCAGTATACTTAATTTATTTATGATGCGGACAATGTATTCACTCACTTGGCAGTATTATATACAAGGTGGCCCAAAGTCTGGACATACATCATACACATATGATATACATGCACGAGCCAAAAAAAGGTTTCATTTAATTAACAATGAATGAATGAAAACAAATGAAATACTTATTTTAAAAACAATAAAAATGCAATTTCTGAAAAAAAATGTACACACACAACATTTATTAAAACTGATCAAACAAGGGACAAAATATATTATATATAATACAGTATATATTATATATAATATATTATTTATTGCCATTCTATGTATTATGTTGAAATACTTAAATACACATTTTTAAGTAATTGTACAGCGTGACGTACAGTATAATGTACAAATATATTAATACATATAGTATAAAAAAGTCCAATTTTATTAATAGTTCATTTATAATCAATATAATAAAAGTCTAATTTTTTTAAAATAATAAAAATTTAACTTTTTAAATAAAATTAATATAAATCATATAATTAAAATATATTAAAATTGATAAAACTGAACAAGAAAATATATTATATATTATATATACACAACATTATTAATTTATATTATTTGTATTAAGTTGAAATTCGTACATACATATTTCTAAATAATTGTACATGGAGTCATATGATATAATATACACATATAATTCACATACCTGTATAATATACACAAAGTCTAATTTTATTAGTAATTCATTTATAATAAAAATATATAAAAATGTATTAACAAAATAATCAACATTTTTAAAAAATAGTTTATGATATATAACACATAAATATAATATAATAAACATAAAAAATAGCATTAATAATATAAATGAAAAAATATTTATATTATATTTTATATATTCAATACATTCAGCACATATATATACATATATCTCTATATATATCTATATCTATCTATCTATATATACATTTTATTTATTTATTTATTTATTTATTTATTTGTGCGATTGTATATTACTGTCGTCCCTCATTCATAGCGGTTAATTGGTTCCAGACCCGATCGAGACCTTTACACTCCTAATATTCATTGTTTACATCACATTGTGCAATTCTTACGCTGAAGGGACTCGAGAGCTAACCAGCTATCCTCAAATGTATTTCTTCTAAACATAAGAAGCCCAAAACTTACCACTTCCACACGGGATGGGAGGAGGATTTTTTTCACTCTATCGTGTCAGACATGCTAAGGCTGTCCTGTTTGATTTAGGGAAGAAAACTGAGTCTTTTTGGGCAACTGTGGATGAATGGGAAATGGTGATGTGGCCAGTGACTCCCCAAATGGAAAATGATGTGATCAACATGTTGAAAATGGAAACATATCTATGGATATGCACCATCCACACGCCATCCAGCTCTGCCAGCGCTGTACCTTCTTCAAGGGTAAGTTGTCACGTTGAAAAGCTGTTTGCTGCCCACCATCAATGCTGACATCATCGTGTGTTTATAACTCAAGTGTAGCAGGAGTCTGTACTGCCATCCTAAACACCCCTGCTGTCTCTGACTGGCCTGATTTAACATCACAGAGTTCCAACAATGTTTAAAATTGTGCAACCAAGCTGTTGTACAATGGCAGCGCCAGCACACAAAGGCAGAACGTAACACGATCCAGCGAGTTTGAAGCTGTCCATCACCATTTCAAACAGTCTCCTGCTGAATTCAAACACACGACACACACTTTAAAGCCAACGTTTTGACTGGATTTGTCAAACGTAAACTAAGAGGCGCGTACGGCGCATTCAGCATGAATGATTCCGTTTGTGTTTCTATCCGAAACAAGATAAAACAGTGGTTGAGATCAAATGTGGAAGATTTATGCCAAACTTGCATCTATTATGAGGAAATATTTATGGACTGTGACAAATTTCTCATGCTGGAATGGTTTGAATGGACCGGAAATGTGGAAAAGTACCATTTCAATGGAAATTTCTGGTCAGGAAAATGTGGGATTCTGGGAAAATTTGGGAGAGAGACCCTGAATGATAGTAAGAATAATCTTTAATGGACAGTCGAAATGTTTTGATGTTGGACTGGTTTGAATTGTTTGAGAAATGTGCAAGTATTGTAGTACAAATTCTTAAGATCAAAGGCAATTTTTGCTTGGAAAATGTGGAATTGTATTGTATTGTATTGTATGTACTTTATTGATCCCACATTAGCAATTTTGACAATGCGGAAAAATGTTCATCTAAATGTCCTGAATGAGATGAATGCTTTGAAAATGGTTGGGAAAATGTGGTCGGTTGAGTCCATTCATTTTCAATGGGAATGCTGTCAAGGAAAATGTGGAATTTTTTTGCTGTTTTTAAATTTTTCAAATATTTATTTTGCTAATACCATGACTTTATTCTCAAAATCTTTTCCAAAACATTTACCCAAACTATTTCCAACTAAATTTCAGCTTTATTTTGTTCCTGACAATTTTGCGACTTTAAAAAAATCTGTCATATATATTTTTAAATATTTTAACTCTATGCTACTAAAATTACATACATTTTTCCTCATAATATTGGGAGTTTATTCTCGTAAAATTACAACTTTTTTCTCTTAATATTTGGACTTGTAAAATTTTCATTTTATAATTAAGATTTTATTTCCATCATACTTTGACTTTATTCTCATTAACTTTTTCTCCACCCGCACTTTCTAAAAATTACAGCTTTATTCGTTGTTTAGTTTCCCGTATTTCAGCTTTTAAACCTTTCCTTTAATATTTCAACTTTATGCTACTAAAATGACTTCTTTTTCCTCTTGATATTTTGACTTCATTCTTGTAAAATTACTGTTTATGTTTCCATCTTTGCTTTTGTTTTGTTTGTTTTTTTAGTGTTCTTGTTAAATAATATGTTTTGAATGTGCCAAGGCACAATAAAAAAAACAGCCGTTGACAACCCTGCGATAGGCTATGCATTCAACGACCGCTAACGCTAGTCGCTAAACTTTGCCAAATTGCTATCATTAGGTGACAACATAGTGTTTGAATGTTGACGCCGTCTCGGTAGCTCAAAGACCTTAAACTACTACTTACTACTATTACTACTTAAACTGAGTGTTTTTGTATGGGGGACGGCAGGGGTGGGAGATCTTATTTAAGTACGGGGGTCTAGAATTTGGTGCTACGCCCCTGGTAATCACTAAACTAAGCAAAAGTGTTAAATCCTACACTGGATGCCTGAGTTGTCGAGACAGTAAATATGAAGAATGGGCAAGACCTGCAGCGTGCCAGATAGACCGATGCTGCAAATAATTCAACATTACGTGACACGTGTGGCCTTTAATGTGCTGGCAGTCAACGCTCAACAAGATGGCTGCAAAGCATTACTGCGCAACCCTGACCTGGAGAGACCGGAGAGACCATTAATCAGGATGATGGCAAAGATTTAAGAGCACTCTCAGGTCTACATGTCCTCATCACTATGCCTCTGCGTTCATACAGCACTCCTTTGACGCAGTGTTGTAAACAGGTACCGTCCCAGGAAATGTGGCCGATCACCAGGAAACTGAAAGAGTCTTTCAGCATGAAAGCATTCCTCGGCGGTCACTTACCGACGCTGTCTGGCTGTGTTGTCTCGCTGCATCTACAGTAAGCTGGCTGCCTCGCCTTCTCCTGCTCTACGCCCACGCTACCAACGAGAACACCAAATCGTATAGAAACTCACCTCCTGCGTAAATTAGGAGAAGGTCGTGCAGTCGCGCCTTGTCACATGATGGTTCGAAATTTACGGTTTCACTCTGTCACGGTTTTTCGGCTATTATTAGGAAAAAAATATGCAAATAGAAGCAAATGTTGTGTGTTTTTTTTGTCTAAATGAAGCATGTGAAAGCATAAAAATGGCTTAATGAAGTAAAATACAAATATAAGGCATTATGAAGATGCATTCAATGACGTGACGCTGCGTAGTATTCTACACTGCTCACTAGGTGTCAGTAATGTTACTGTAGTGTTTGGTGAGACATGCAAGCGCCAGACTTGACAGCCAGAACAACAGGCTTTTCTTGCAGGTTTGAATGCCCTCACAACAACATCATAATCGTAATATTAATAATTGGGCTACTAAAACTCAACTCTGAACCACTTCTTGTCCGCGACACATCCGGATCACGTTTATTGCAACACACAGAAACACACATAATGCTAAAAAAGCATATTTAAAAGGTTTTCTATGTTTGTACTATGAAAATGTTTGATTTGTCTGCAATCACTTAACTTTATACGTTGTTTTTGTGTAATTATGCACTGAAAAATAAAAACATTTAGTAACTTGTGCGAAGACCCATGTTGGTTTGTTACTTTTCCCACAGCATTTTTAACCGTTAATAAGGGCAAAATATTTTCTTTATTCATCCTAACCAAGCCCTGTCCCTACTTTCGATCCCGTAGCTGCAGAGCAGCATTGTTAGCTGTTAATAAGTACGTAATAGCAGGATTAATTATCCATCCTGAGCACTATTGTCAAATATCCCATTCAAATTGACAAGTAAATACATTCTAAATAAGCATTTAATATAAATATTACTAATATAATAGAGGCTTATGAACTTTAATTACGGCTTAATAAAGGTTATACAAGCACTTTAATATAAAGTGATACCGCTTACAGGTACAGTGATGCCTCGTTTAAAGCGGTTAATTAGTTCCAGACCCAAGCGAATTTCCGCGATATAGGATTTAATGATAATAAATGTAATATTTTCGTGGTTAGAGCATAAAAAACCTGTTTATGATTTTCGAAATACGTTTTTTAACATTATTAGAGCCCTGTTGACATGAAATAACACTATCATAGTCACCTTTACACTCCTGCTATTCATTGTTTCCACCACATTGCGCAGCTTTTATGCTACAAGGACTTGAGATGGCTAGCTAGCGAGCTAACAAGCTAGCAAGCTAACCGGTTAGCCTTGGATTTATTTCTTCTAAACTAAGAAGCCAAACACATAGCACTTCCACACGGAATGGGAGGAGAACTTTTATTCACTCTATCATGTCGGACATGCCATGGCTGACTTCATGACTTCATGCAGTGTTAAGGTAATGTAATGTAAGGTAATATCTCCCTGCCGCCTAGCGAGGAGAATACTACATATCACTTGTATTTCAATATGTTTTTTACTAATAATAGACCATAGACCTACCACCAACAGTGATCATTAATTAATTCATGTCTGAAAAAACACAATATAGTGAGGAAGCGATAATCGAATCGCGACGTAGCGAGGGACGACCGTATAGGCAACTTTTTTGGACTCATGAGCCACAATGGGCTGTAAAATTTGTCTGGGTGTCCGGGCCAGAAGCGGATGGATGGAATGTTTATGTGAACAAATATACAGGGTGTCTACAAAAACACGCGCTGATATCACGATGTTAGGATATGTAAAATAACTGGTATACAGTGGAACCTTGGTTAGCATCAGTAATTCGTTCCAGAAGGTCCGACTCTAACCGAAACGGACGTGAACCAAATCAGTTTTTCCCGACAAGAAATAACGTCGCACTTCCAACATCGCTCCCTCACTCTATCGGGGTTTTTCAAAAATGTATTGATTCAAACTTGATCATTACACTATTAGTCTGTGTGGACGTGGTGGCTGCTTATTTTGTCCTTTTCAGTTTCAAAACCAATCTTATGTTTAGGATAAACAAATTGAGAGAGCCGGTTCCTTTGGCTCGGCTCACTAAAAAGAGCCGGCTCCCAAGTGGCTCCTCGTTTTTTTTGTTGTCTTAAATAAATTTATTAGCACATTATGTGTACGTAAATGATTTAAACCTCAATGAACAGCTACAAAAATATATTACAATATAATCTTATTTTATAAAATACTAAATCAATTTTTCAATAGAAAAATGAGGCAAACGCAAATTTCTCACGAACGAATCGGGTGTAAGAGCATCACAGCGTGTTTAACCCCGCCTCTCCCCCTGCTCAGTGTGGACACAGAGACGCCACCACACATCTTGACCAACGACAGTGGCCTTTAACAGAAAAAAAGACGAGGAAAAAAAACGATTGGCTCCCAACGACGATTGGCTCCTTCATTTCAAGCCAGCTCTTAGAGACGACTTGTTCGCGACTGACACATGACTACGGTATATTGCTATGCTCAAAGCTCTCAGTCACTTCAGAGATGCCGCAGCCTGCGCATAAGCGTTGTGCTATGTGATGTACTGTAAACAAACTGGCAGACTGGCATGAATATATCAACAATCAAGTGACAAAAGTCATCGTATGGACAATCTTTTTTTTTAATGCCATGCGATCGACCCACATTACGTTCAAGATACTATGACAAAGGAACTTATTTTAGTTATTATGTCTTATTATTGCTTATCATGTCTATTATATTGGGTAATACGAGTATAACGATGACTATAGGGGTGTTATTTCATATTTACAGGGCTCTAATAATGTTAAAAAACCTTTTTTAGAAGATCTAAAAGAGGTTTTCTATGCTGTAACTACAAAAATATTCCGTTTATCAGTAATGAATCCTACTTCGTGGAAATTCACTTATCACGGTCGGGTCTGGAACAAGGGATGACTGTAAATCCAATTAATCTGTTGTACAATTATAGTTTTACATCCATAAAACCATTTCAAATGCATACAAGTATAAGTGATGAAAGGGCTAAATGAACCTTTAAGGTTAGGTTTACCGTCAAAGAAGACGTGACCGTTGCCAAAGACACGATGTGGCGGCGAGATCAACCACCACCACCTTCTTGTTTTCAGTCACGTCAACGCATGTAAAACTTTCATTGCAAAACTATAAAACTGTGTTTTGTGTTAACATTTTTGAGAGTCTAGCGCTGTTTAGCCATTTTGTTTAGCTAGCTAATTGGATGCTAACAAAGAAGGACGTTTTGTGATAAAACATACATTAAGAACACAGCTGGACTCACGCAGTGTATTAATAACGCCATATTGTACCCTAGCCGGAGAATGCGCGCAAACAGAGGCAAAATTGTGGTGTAAATTTCCGACGTTAACCAAAACCGGACGCTAACCGAGGTTCCACTGTACATTGCTAAACATGTTGTGAACCAATTCTCTAACAAGTCATTTCATTTTTTTTAGACATCTTTCACCTGAAAGGGGAGGAAAGAAATTTAAAATATGGCCGCCAAACTTGTTCCACCGAGGGCCGAATGCTGAAAATCAAAGGATGTGGGGGGCCACTTTGATATTTTTATGTAACTTTAAAAAAAACCCGGCAGTTAATTGGTTCCAGGCCTGACCGCGATAAGTGAATTTCCGCAAAGTAGTATTCAATGTTAGTAAATGGAATCTTCTAAATATGGTTTTAACATTATTAGAGCCCTCAATACATGAAATAACAACCCTAGAGTCACCTTTACATTTGTATTACCCAATATCGTAGCTATAATCAGAGAAAATATGACGTATTAGACATAAATAAGACAACAGACTCACACTATAGCAGTTCCTTGTTGTTTTTTAGGGACAGCATAATTCCAACGTACTTCGTAATGTGGCTTTAAAAGGCTTTATACTCCTATTGATATAGTAGACAAAATAAGAGTAAATACGCCATTTAAGATGTAAATAAAAGGCGGGGTACACCCTGGACTGGTCGCACATATAGACAAACAACCATTCACACTCACATTCATACCTATGGCCACTTTAGTCTCCAATTAACCTAACATGCATGTTTTTGGAATGCGGGACGTAGTGACAAGTCCAGTGCCTGTCTTGAAAATGCTTAATTTCCGCCAAGAGTAAATACAATTTGCTTAAATTTGCATTTTTTTCACTAATAATTTACATTTATTCATTCATTCATTTTTTAAAAACCACGATACAGTGAGGGAGCAATGTTCGAACCGCGATGTAGCAAGGGACGACTGTATATACTGAATATTTAAAGACAAAACTATGTTTTACCATTAGTTATTAGTATCAACATTTCGGCTTTTTCATCCTTACTGACTTTTTGCTCTGTTTTGACTGTTTTTGCTGGGTTTTTTGGTTTAATTTTATTTCTGCAATATGCCGCAGGTCAAAAACAAACCGCAACTGTCCCCCACTTTGGACACCCCTGTCTTACACCCGAGTCCATTCAGAAATGGTCCAGTGGTTTTAGTCAGAAAGTGTGTATCTGCGATCGGCGAAAGGGACATTCAGCCAACCAACCATCAGTCTCAGAGGAAGTGACCGACTGAGTTAGAAGAACATTCATGCAAAGCCCCAAAAAGTGGCTGTGTGATGTTGGAAGCCGCTTTGTTTTAAAACCAGTTTACTTGCACTCTTCCAGTCTTCTTACTGCTCTTTTTCTGTAGGCTTTAGGATTTGCTACTTGAAAATTAGAATCAGTTGAAGCTCGTGTCTCGGAAACCGTTCTAGTATTTAGTGTGAAATGTTTGACATAGAAATAATTCCTATAGCATCTACAGCAGGACAAATGGCTGAATGCACCCTAACCCTAACCCCAGTCCTCAAGAACTCCAAAACATCATTTCAATTAAAGCTAAAAATACTTCAAGGCAAGGAGCATTTTTGAATGTGTGTGTGTGTGTTTGTGCTGCAGCTCCGTGTTGGAGGTTGTTACTCACGAGGCATGATGCCTTGGTCTGCCAGCTGCTCTCGTGTCCTCCTCTGCTGAAGTCTTAACTGTAGCACTATAGGTGGGGGGGAGGGAGGAAGAGGAAGGGTGACAGAGTCAGGCAGACAGATAGCGAAGATGCGGCGCAAGAAGGCGGAAAATAGGAGGGATACATGGAAAGACGGAGACAGTAACAAACAATAAAAATAAATCAGGAAGCGCAGAGTAGTAGAAAGCACGAGCATCATTTTGACACACCGGCAGCGGGATTTTTGTCATTGAGGTGGAATGTATACAGCACACATGTACGGAGAATGCACATGCTTGCACAAAATGGGGGGAAAAAACCCCCAAAGCAGTTTGGTCACAAATATTTCTGCGAGCAGGATGTCGGCAGTGATAAACACTGCTCCTGGCTTTAAACAGACCTGCTGTGTGTGTGTGTGTGTGGTCCTCAGGGTGTGCAGACACACTCAATGTGTGTTTGTGTGTACAGTCGAGGTGGGAGTGCGGGGTCAGAAACATCAAGACTCCCCCATGACTTGCGTCTGTGGCTGTCTTGCATTGCTATTCTTTGTTGTGGTGTCTCGCTCGCCTTGCTGCAGACATCTGAAGGTCTCCACTCAGGACGTTTAAATGTTATCCGCTCCTATTGCTCATTGTCTGCTCCAGGTGGTGAACATGGAATCCTAACCCCTAGCCCCTACCCAAAACCCTAACACAGGGGTGTCCAAACTTTTTCCAGCGAGGGCCACATTGTGAAAAATGTTGGAAAAATAATATATCCTAAGAGGTTATATACATTTGAAGAAAAAAAGTGCACCTCTGCTTTGTCATTGGAGATGAAAAAGCCTATTATCAGTACCGACTTCACTCTTTCCTCTTTTTTTTTCAATTTTTGCTGTTTTTTTTTTCAATTTTCCAAATATTTCACCTTTAGTTTTAAAAAGTAATCTTTGCAAACTTTTTCCCAAACAAATTTTGTTTTGTTTGTTTATCATAATTTTACAACTTAAACTTATTTTTTTCTTTAATATTTCAACTCTATGGTAGTAAAATGACGTTATTTTAATTACTATTAATTATTCTTTAATATTATTTTATTATTATGATAATATTACGACTTTATTCTTGTAAAATTGCAACTTTTTTCTCATTGGAGTATGACTTTTTTCTTAATATTTTGCCTTTATTCTCATAAAATTACTGCCATTTTTGTCCATTTCTGCTGCTACTGTATTTTTTCAAATTTTCCAACTATTTCAACTTTGTTCCTGTAAATCTTCTTCTTGTAATTCTGCCTTTATTCCGTTAATATTTTCACTTCATTCTGCAAACAAATTTTCCAAAAATTACAACTTTATTTTGTTTTGTTTGTTTCTCTTACTTTAAAAAGAAAAAACGATTTTCTTTAATATTTCAAGTCTGCGCATCCCTCACAATATTCCAACTTTATCCTTGTAAAATTACAGCTGTTTTGTTTTTACCATTTTTGCTGTTTTTTTCCCCAACTATTTCAACTTCCTGCTTGTAAATTTTCTTCTTGTAATTCTGACTTTAATTCCCACAATATTTTGACAAAATTATGCAACCTAATTTTCCCCAAATTACAACTTTATTTGTTGTTTTTTGTTTAACATTGCAAGTCTAGGCTACTGAACTACGACTACTACTGCTCAGCCTCATTATAACAAGTTTATTCCTGTAAAATTTCAACTTTTTTTTGTTAGAACACAACTTTTTTCCCTTAATATTTTGACTTTATTGTCATAAAATTACAGTTGTTTTTTTTAATTTTCAATTACAACTTTATTCATTGTTTTGTTTGTTTCTCATAATATTATGACTTTCAATCATGAATGCCTTTTTTCTTTAATATTTCAACTTTCTGCTACTAAAATGATGTTATTTTTCCTGCTAATATTACGCTATTATTCTTGTAAAATTCTTCTTAGATGACAACTTTTTTCTCTTCATATTTTAATATTTATTTTTGGAAAATATTTTATAAATATTATATATATTATACAATAATATAATATAATATTACTTCATGACATTATATAATAATATAAAAATGATATAAATACAAATTTTTCCATTTTTAAAACATGTATAACAAATGTTTTCTTGTTAAATTATACTTTTAGAATGTGTCGCGGGCCAAAAAAACCCCAGCTGTGGGCACAAATGGCCCTCAGGGTGCACTTTGGACACCCGTGCCCAAACCCAAACCAATGCCATCCATCCATTTATTTATATATATCCTCATTAGGGTGGTGGGTGTATGCTGGAGCCTATCCCAGCTGAATTCAGGCGAGAGGCGGGGTACACCCTGGCTGGTGCCCTAATAATGATCTGCTTCTATTGCTCATTGTCTGCTCGGGGTGGTTGCCCTTGAATCCTAACCCTAACCCTACATTTTGATATGTTTCTGCTTTTCTTGGGCCCAGATAATTATCCCGAATCCTAAGGCCCAACTCTTAACCCCCTAACCCTAACCCACGCTAACATGAAACAAGCCTAAGCCAGGGACCCTCAGCATAACCCAAACCCTTTGATCCCATTCAAGCATTTTCTGCTTTCCAGCTTAAAAGTCAGTTTCCACTCGGTTTGCTCATCACTCGGCTCTCGTGGTAAAGCACCTCAGTTATGTAACACAAGGCGCTCATCACATCGAGGATGCAGTTGTGGAATGTAAGAGGACCGAAACATGTCAACGAAAATAACCCCCATTGTTTTCACCAAAAGCAGCACACATCTTCAGCTCCAGGGAAAAAAAGCAGGTGTTTTCAGTCTAAAAGCCGTCCACATTGTCTAGGATTTTAACTCTTACTCTCCAAGATAATAATTCTTTGTGAGAAGCACACCAGCTGCCACAAAATCCTTATTGTTATCCAGAGTGGACGCGAGCCAGGTGGCGTCATCCCATCACATATCATTTCCGCCATACCACTGCTTCGTCTCTTCAACACACGTGTGGCTTTCCTGACAATAAAGGATATACAAGTGCAACGCCGTATTTACAACATGTCAGATTTATGAGGTAAATAACTTGTCAGTTTGCCTGCTTGGCTCTGGTGAAGTGGTAATTACGACACACGGCGCTGTGGTGATATTGTGATTTACAAAAACACTCCAAAGGCGGCGTGCAAGAATGAAAGGGGCTAAGAATAATACCTCAGTTCCACACTTGATCTCCAATCGCTAATGAAATTGGTACATCAATTCCCAGAACTTCCCCTCAAGCACAAAGAGGAGCGTGCTCAGGAGAGATGTACGAGCTCAGCTGTACAACTTCTCATCAACAGGTATCCCCAACACCTACTGCTTATTTCTAGCAGCACAATCGAGTATGAGCAACCAAGTGGGATAAAACACACAAGGAATTTGTGGCTGTCACTCTAGGACTCCTAAGACGCCAGGGGTGTCCAAACGTTTTCCAGCGAGGGCCACATAGTGACAAACAAAAGGATGCAACTTGGCCATTTTGGTCACTTCGAAATATACTAAGAACTTATGTACTGTATACATCAAGAAATAACTCCTTCTCAGCATTGTGACAGGTGAAAAAGCCTATTATTAGTATGGATTTTTGCTTTTTTTTAAAAACATTTTTTCCAAATATTTCAACTATCTTCCTAAATAATCGGCCTAAATTTTCTTCTTGTAATATTATAACTCTATTGTCATAATATTTAGACTATATTCCCATATTATTATATCTTTTACTCCAAAAATAACAACTTTGTTTGATTTGATTGTTTGATTGTTGTGGCCGTAAGGTGGTCGGAGCCTGTCATGGCGGTAATCCCAGAACCCGTTGGTGGACATTAGTGGCGAGGGAAAGACTTCGATCGGGCCTTTTTGGCCCATGGGGGTCCAGGGTCCTATAGGCTGTATAGGAGTTTCCCCAACCGGTCTTCATGTGTTTTGTGGACTTGAAGAAGGCATTCAACCACATGTTCCTCGAGGAATCCTGTGCGGAGTACCGGGCCACCTAATTCAGGCGGTTCGTTCCCTACATAACTGGTGTCAGAGCTTGGTCCGCATCGCTGGCAATAAGTCGGACACGATTCTGTTCATTACTGTTATGGACAGAATTCCTAGGCGCGGTTTGGTGGCTGCAGGATTTGGTCTTTGCTTTTTGCTGATGATCTGGTCCTGCTGGCTTCATCGGGCCACGATCTTCAACTCTGGCTGGATCGGTTTACAGCCAAGTGTGAAGCGGCTGGGATGACAATCAGCACCTTCAAGTCCGAGTCCATGGTTCTCGCTCGGAAAAGGGTGGAGTGCAATCTTCGGGTCGGGGAAGAGATCCTGCCCCAAGTGGAGGAGTTAAGTACCTCAGGGTCTTGTTCACAAGTGAGTGAAGGATGGAACGTGAGATCGACAGGCGGGTTGGTGCATGCAGTGATGTGGACTCTGCATTGGTCCATCGTGGTGAAGAGGGAGCTCAGCCGAAAGGCAAAGCTCTCAATTTCCCGGTCGACCTACGTTCCTACCCTCACCTATGGTCATGAGCTTTGGGTAGTGACGGAAAGGACAAGATCGCAGGTACAGTACATCCATTCATTCTCTATGCCGCTTATCCTCACTCGGGTCGCGGGGGTATGCTTTAGCCTAACCAAACTGACTTCGGGCAAAAGGCAGAGTACACCCTGGACTGATTGCCAGCCAATCGCAGGGCACATATAGACAAACAACCACATATCTGTGAACAATTTAGAGTCATCAATTAACCTAACACGCATATTTTTGGAATGTGGGAGGAAACCAGAGTACCCAGAGAAAACCCACACACGGGGAGAACATGCAACGCCACACAGAGATGCCCAAGCGGAGATTCAAACCCAGATCTTCCAGATCTCCTGACTGTGAGGTCCAACACGCTAACCACTCGGCAGCCGTGAGTAGAATTCAGAGTAGAACCGCTGCTTCTTTTCGTTGAGAGGAACCAGATGAGGTGGCATCTGGTCAGGATGCCTCCCAGATGTCTCCCTGGGGAGTTGGAGGACTCGGGAAAGACTCAGGACACGTTGGAGAGACTATGTCTCTAAACTGGCCTGGGGACATCTCGGGATCCGTCGGGAGGAGCTGGACGAAGTAGCTGGGGAGAGGGAAGTCTGGGCTTCAGCCCGACCTCGGATAAGCGGAAGAAGATGGATGGATGTTCCTCATAATATTCCGACTTTAAAAAAACAACGTATTAACATTTCAATTTTATGCTACTAAAATGACATAATTTTTCCTCATCACATTATTATCTTGTAAAATTACAACAGTTTTTTCCATTTCTGCTATTATTTTTTGTTTTTTTTCCTACGATTTCAACTTTGTTCATGTAAATGTTGTTCTTATGATTATGATATTATTTTCATCATATTTTTTTTTTACTTTATTCTCGCAATATTATAATATTTCCCCAACTTAGTTTTCCAAAAATGACAACTTTATTTTGGTATGTCATAATATTACGACTTTAAAAAAATTATATTTCATATGCTACTAAAATAATATTACCAGTTTCTTTTTGTAAACTTTTTTCCCTCTTAACATTTTGACTTTGTTCTCATAAAACTACGTCTGATTTTTTAATTTCTTCATATGAAGTCAATGATTTTATTTTGACTTTGCGGATTATTTTGGGTTCTTTCTATTGCAGGGGTGTCCAAAATGCGGCCCGCTGTGTTTTTTTTTGGTGGCTGCGGCACATTCTAAAAATATAATAAAAAAAAAAGAACAACAGCAAAAATGGAGAAAAAAAGTTGTAAAATAACAGGAAAAAATTTCAATTTTATGAGAACAACATCGTGATATTATGAGAAACAAAGAAAACCACAAATAAAGTTGTAGTTTTTGCAAATTAGCTTGCGGGAAAAGTTATTATATTATGGGACTAAAGTCATAATATCCATCCATCCATCCATTTTCTATGCCGTTTCTCCTCATTAGGGTCGCGTGAACATGCTGGAGCCTATCCCAGCTGACTTCGGGCGACAGGCGGGGTACACCCTGGACTGGCTGCCAGCCAATCGCAGGGCAAAGTCATAATATTATAAAAAGACATTTTTTAGGAAGATTATTTAAGAACAATGTTAAAATATTCAGAAAAAACAACAGCAAAAAAGGCAACAAAAAGAGCAAAAAGCAAAGCTCACTTATAAAGTTGTAATTTGTGTTAAATTAGGTAATGTGGGTAAATTAGGTAAAAAGGTTATTATGTCACGAGACTAAAGTCATAATTACAAGAAGAAAATTGGAAATTTACACGAAGAAAGTTGAAATGGAAAATATAAAAACAGCAAAAAAGGAAAAACAGCTGTATTTTTTACAAGAAAAATGTCCAAATATTATGGGAATAAAGTCATAATTATGAGAAGAAAATTTACAAGGTGAAAGTTGAAATAGATGAACGTTAACAAAAAAAAAAACCCAGCAGAAATGGAAACAACAGATATAATTTTACAAATACAAAGTCAAAATATTGAGAAAAAAGTTGCATTCTAACAAGAAAAAAGTCACAATTTTATGAGAATAAACTCGTAATATTATGTGGCAAAATAATAATGTAATTTTAATACCATAGAGTTGAAATATTTAAAAAAAAAAGGCTCTTTTTTAAACTGCATAAGATGAGAAACAAACAAAACAAAATAAAGTTGTAATTTTTGGAACTTAGGTTGGGGAAAAAGTATAAAGTCGAATATGACAAAGAAAATTTAAGAAGATTTTTTAAGTCATTCAAAACCAAAGACGTATTTATATGTTTTTATAAACCCGAACGCCCAATCCCAAAGACGTATTTATGCATCTTTTACGCTTTTTTGCAGGAGAGGCAAAAAGAGGTGATGATGCAACTCTCCACTAATGCACTCAATTTCATAACACTTTTAAGCCATAAAAACGGCCACAAGGTGGCAGAAGTGCATTTGATAATGGATCGTTTGCCTCTAAAAACACACTCAGCAGCAAGGAGGAAGTGGAAGAGCGTGGAGGAGTGTAGCATGCAGAAGGTTATGCATTGCAGGGAAATTTTAACGCATGCACACACACGTGTGAACATGCGTGCACAATGCATGCACACACAGTTTTGTTCCAAATGTGAACATTGTAAATAGTTCACGGTGTTATGTTTGTAAATAAATTGTTATTTTGATATAAAACAACCCATTTTGTGTTGTTTGTGTTGTGGTATAGTTGTTTCGATATTTGATCTGTCAAAAAAAAATGTGTCAAAGTCAAAGGTTTTCTCCCTTTTTTTAGTCAGGAACTGATATTTTCCTGAAACTTACCTATGTTCTACTGCGGATTACGAAAGAGTGGAAAAAGGTAAAACAAACATTTTTTCCTGATGAAAGACGAGTCTAATTTTTTTTTTGGTAGGTTCCCTGTTTATATGCCATAGAAGACGATATTCTGAAGGGCTTGTCTTTTGAAAAATGGCTGGGATTGAACAAGTTAAGAAGAAAGTTGAAATATTTGGAAAATACATGTTTTAAAAAACAACAGCAAAAATGGGAAAAAGGGCAAAGAGGGAAGTTGATACTAATCATTGGCTTTTTCACCTACAGTATATGACAACCCTGATATGCAGTTTTTTCTAGAACGATATATGACTTATTATAGCATATCTCCACGTGTTGCTTTACAAAACATCAAAGTGGCAAAGTTGCATCCTTTTTATTTTTCGATATGTGAAAGTTTGGACACCCCTGTTCTTGTGCTTCCTGTGAAAAGTAACTGCGGAGGAGCAACTGCAAAACGTGACGTGTGGATGCCCCCCGGACCACGAGCTGGAAACCTCGGGGAAACAATGAACATTAAAATATGAATATGCCTTTTTTCCACTTCTAATGAGTTTGGTTTCTGATTTTTGTTCTTGGTTGGGATCAAATCTGCCTAGAAATGGAGGTCAAGAGCACGACTACAAATGCTTGTGATTGTAAAGTGGGTCTGGTAGACATAAACACCTCAGAACATCGATTTCATGATTTTTTTAACACCTCTGTCACACACTGTGACGTAATATCAGTAAGCTCTGTATGTTGCTAATCAAATCAACATGAGGGCCAGACCAGTCACGAGCACATACACACACAGCATGTGCCAGTCTGTGGGGAGCACTTCAGTGAGATCTTTATCTTTTCTTTTAAAGTCAACCATGCAGCAACAATTCTTCCTAGGGCGGTTCAAGTGGGTTGTAAAATGACAAATTGTCCATGGCTGTGGATAAAATGTGATCTTCTACAATTTAAAAGACAAAAAAAAAACTTAAATCTGAGCAACCAGATGGTGTCGGACAGCAGCCGTCATAAGCAGTTAAATTTACAAGCAGCTTTACTTCACTTACGCACAGTATTTGACTCATAAATTCAGCTAACTTGTAAAGACAAATCCCTTTTCATTAGATACTTTTTCCAGCCAGCGAGGGCCACGTCGTGAAAAATGAAAGGATGCAACTTTGCCACTTTGATATTTTGTAAAGCAACACACGCAAATAAGCGAAAATGTTATATATATTTCAAGAAAAAACTGCATCTCAGCATTGCCACATAGGTGAAAAACTTTATTATCAGTAACAACGTCACTCTTTTCCATTTTTATTTCCAAATATTTTAACTTTCTTTTTAAATAATCTTTGTAATAATTCACTTTTGGTTGATTTTAGGTTTTTGGGCTACTATTGTATGCATGTTTTGTTACTATTTCGTACAATTTTATATTTTTACTCTTATCTACTCTTTCCTTTTATTTTTTTTGGACTTTTGGGTCTCTTTTTGTAAGTTATGGATAGCTTATGGATGGAGAGTCCCATTTCCCAAAATGGTAATTCCCTGAGAACATGGAGTGTATCTGTATTTTTACATTTTGTGAATAAACTAAAGAAAAAACACGGCTATTTTCAAAAACGCACAAACGTGTGTATACCAACTCCATGCTTTTTTTTTTTTTTACTTTTCATCTGCCTGCAAACGTGGCTTTTTGTCTTTAAAAACTGTGTTTTTGTGTATGGACATGTCAAACTGAGATTTTTTTGTGTTGTGTCGTAAGAAGTATGCAACATTATGTCATGTACTTAAACTTTATTTATAGGGCTGTCGAAAATACCTTTATTAGTGATAATAATAATAACAGTAACTAGCGTATTTTTGTCACACTTTTTTTCATGGTTGGGCTGGTCCTGCAACCTGTACTCCCGAGCGACCTATGTATGTTTTTTTTTCACACTGACTGCCACGAGAGGGCGCTCTAAGCTCGTGTGCCAGTATCTGCTACTCCTATCACTCCTGTTCCACAGAAAATACGGTAATTTCCCTCACTAATTACGGTACAATTTTTAGCGTGAGTAATGCATGCTCATCGTGTCAAGCCACGCCTCTCTGTTGTGATGGCAGACGGAGGGACAATAGTGTCTCCACACAGTCACAGAGTCTGCCGCTCTTTTCTAATTTTATTCTGACCTCACCACAGCAACAGCAGTGCAATTCCAACACCATGTATGTATCTCCAACTCAAAAACACGTCTCTAGCCCGCGACACTGTCTCATTGTCACATTATTACAGCGGGATGCATTCATGGACACTCCCAACATCACAATCATGTCTTTAGTGTGTGTGCTTGTGTGGTCTAAATAAACAGAAAATTAGAATGGATAGTCTTTTAACGTAATTCTTACTGCAGAAGTACAATTTGCTACATTTAAATATACAGTACTTGGAAATCCCAATTAGATCTGCACTCAAAACGTGAATTAAAATTAAATTTGCGGCTCATTAAAGCGTAATTCAAATGTTCTGCTACGATTAAAGAGACTAGCATTAGATTAGCATTAGAAATTCTTACACGTGTGCTATCTTTTAGCATGATTTCAATTTTCCCTTGGAGAGGTTACAAATAATACATACAATTATATAAAATTGGGTCCTGTGATTTATCTTTCTGTTCATAAAATACAGTAAAAAATGGGCATATTTTGCACTTAGTTGCAAATGGTGATTAATTATGATTAATTCATTTGAAAACTGTGATTTAATGTATTAAAATGTTGAATCATTTGACAGCCCTGCTTATTTAAGTTATTAACTTACAAGCACTCCCTCCACTTCCTACAGTGCTACGCGTGCATGCTCGTAAACGAGTGCTGATTTTTAAAATAATGTACTTGTCATTGTAGAGTAATTGTTCATCGCAGTTAATCGACCGTGATAAGTGAATTTAGGACTCCTTATTTATTTATCAATGGAATATTTTTGTAAATACATTTTTTAACATTATTAGAGCCCTCTAGACATGAAATAACACCCCTATTACCCAATATAGTAGACCAAATAAGAGCAAATAAGCCTTTTAGGACATAAATAATTGTGCTTGTGCGTGTTACTATAAATGTGTTCCCTAAGGAACCTGAAAGAGAAGCGGACAGGAAGTGATGCTGGGTGTAGTCCATGTTTTTATTAGGGATTATTGTGCCTGTTGTGAGATCATTCAAACCTGCAATAAAAGCCTGTTGTTTGTCTCACCGAACTAGTGAAGTGCAGACCGATACTGAAATATCGATACGTCTGATACCAGATCTTCAGGCTGTAAAATCAATACTCAAATCAAAATATCAATACTGTGATACTTCAGTTACTTTACATGAAGTCATGTAAATCATTAACAGGAGCACGGTGGAAAATAAGTAATTATTGAGCGTTTGAATTGATCGTTAATTAGGTTTCATTCTTCAAGTAATTCTTAATTTATTTTAATGGTTTTAATATTCTATTTATTTTCTTTTTTATTATTGAAAACACAATTTTTACATGTTTTTTTAAAATATATTTTGTCCTCTGTTTTTCTGTTGTTGTGTCGTAGTTGTCCCTCCCTGTATTGTGGTTTTTCAGAAATTGATTAATGATCACCGTTTCTTGGTAGGCTATGGTCTATTAGTCCAAACATATTGAAACACAAGTGATATATAGTACTCTGGCCACTAGGTGGCAGTAATGTTACATGGATGAGACATCCATCCTTACGACATTACCCTGAAAAAAAGGCTCTCCTCCCATTCTGTGTGGAAGTGGTAAGTTTGTGGCTTCTTACTTTGTGTTTGACACACTTTCTTAAGTTTAGAAGAAATAAATGCGACGCTAACTAGCGAGCTTGTTAGCTTGCCAGCCCCTGGTCGTCTAGTGTCCAAGTAGCCTAATAGTTGTGAAATCTGGTGTAAACAATGAATAATAGGAGTGTAAAGGTGACTATAGGGGTGTTATTTCATGTCTACATCGTTGTAATAAAGAAAAAAAATGTATTTAGAAAGTCATAAAAAGGTTTTCTATGCTAGAACTATATATATATATATATATATATATAATTATATATATTTATTAACATTGACTCCTATATCACAGAAATGTATTTATCGTGGTCGGGTCTGGAACCAATTAACCACTATAAATGAGGGACAACTGTACTGTAAGTCATGACGCTACATCAATATACCTACATATTTCATGTATTGTATTCTTTATGCTAGAATTTGAAATACACTACTTTTTGAAATATTTCAGTCACATGTCACATAGGTGTAGTTGTACAAAGGACAATGAATTTTACGCAGTATCGTATCGGAAAGGAAATCAGTGGTATCACACACCAAACATTACAGTGCCGACACCTAGTGACCAGTGTGGAATATTACAGTTCATCAGTCTTTGAATGCGTCTTTTGAATGCCTCATCTTTGTATTTTACTTCATTTAATATTTTTTTTTTGCTTGAAAATACTTAATTTAGGCAAAAAATATGTAACATTTGCTTAAATATGCATAGTTTTTGACTAATAATCGGCTGCATTTAACCAAAAAACAGCTTGGTTTATTAGTGAACTCACTCAATACCAAAGACGTATTTATACACCTCATCCCGACAATGTATTTACACGTCGTTTACGTTTTTTTTGCGTGAGAGGCAAAAAAGAGGTGATGATGCAACTCTCCACTAATGCATTAACACTTCATACCACTTTAAAGCCATAAAAACGGCCACGAGGTGGCAGAAGTGCATTGGATAAGAGCTCGGCAGGGGTCATGTATACTGACAAATCACACATGACAGGAAGGAGGAAGTCAGAGAGCGTGGACGAGCGTAGCATACAGAAGGTTACGCATTGTAGGGAATTTTTAACTCATGCACACCCACGCACACGCGTGCACACACATGCACACAAAATAGTACAGTTCCAAATGTGAAAATTGTAAATAGGTGATGGTGTTGTATATGTAAATAAACTATTTTGACGTAAAGAAAACACTTTTTTTGTGTTGTTTATGTTGTGGTATAGTTATATGATGTAGTAAAGTATAGTATAGTTTTTTAGTATAGTTGTTTAGATATTTGAGCTGACACAAAAGCAAAAAATATTTGCGTCAAAGTGAAAGTTATGCTTGAAATGTACCTTTTCACATAAAGCTGGTTTTCTCCCTTTTCTAGTCAGGAACTGATATTTTCCTGAAACTCACCTATGTTCTACTCTACTGCTGATTACTAAAGAAGGGAAAAAAGGTGTCGAATCTTTCTTTTGGTAGGTTCCATGTTTATAAAGCCGTAGAACACATTTATTTTCTATTCTGTTCTTTGAAAGGTAATTCAAAATCGTCCGAAGTGGTTGTCTTCTGAAAAACGGCTGGGATTGAATGAGTTAATATGTTTTCGAAAAACCATGATAGAGTGAAGCCACGAAATTTCAACCGTTATGTGGCGAGGGACGACTGCACATGTAAAATACCATTATATTGATGAACACTGGCGTTATGATGGCTGATTTTTCCGCCGGTGAATGTGTTTTTATGTGGACAGAGACTTTTTTAAAAAACACTTCCACCCACACGAGTGCAGCTTTAACTGTGATAATGCGCATTTGAAAAACATCCGTAATGGTGTGGACATGATCTAAATCACAGCCTGTTTTACATGAGCCCTCTCGTGTTCCCTGGAGCCCCGGGGGTCATTTCCCACCCTGCCGGTCTACTCTAAACAACTCAGAAGGAAAAGCCCCATTTCGTCTGCCACTGCTGCACTGCCATTAGAGCTCGTTGAAACGTCCAGCTCGCACAGAGACGCTACAAAACATAACATTGCTGCTTTGGAGTTCCTATCTCTGCTACCATCAGTTACACTTTTCTCAGGGAGGGGGCAGTGTTGGTCAGAAATACACACATGCGCAATGAAGTCATTGCACAAACACACGCTCACAATGATTTCATAGTATGTGTGTGTGTGTGTGTGTGTGTGTGTGTGTGTGTGACAGAACACAGGACGCAACATTTGTTGGTCATTACATTGCAAGACAGAGCTTCTTTTTAAGTTTTCGGGAATGAATCTTCATAAAGTGTCGTGTAGGAAATGCAGCAGAATGAATGAGGTGTTGATCCGAGCTGTAGCCACGTTGGTGAAGTTCTGTGCTCTGCTGACTATTATGTGTTACGGGTGACGAATGACATCATGAGTCACAGAAAAGTCAAGTCAAATTTGTTCACGTGAAGGTGCGAGCATGGAACGAAGACGACTGCCTTCCAAACTTCCAAACCGTTTACAATTGGTGAATTCTGCTTCATAATGATTGGAAGTATCAAAAATCTTTTGTTGAATTGTATTTTTTCGAATGTGTCGTGGGCCAGAAACCAAGAGCTGTGGCGCTGCAAATGGCTCCCGTGCCTCGCTTGGTGCACCTCTGACATACACCCCAAACGGCAGGAGTGGTACGGTTGCTGCTGTGTGTTAAAGGGGAATTCAAATCAGTACTTGCACTGTTTCTGATAAGACCAGGTACACACACACACACACACACACACACAAGTAGAAGTACAAGCGCCATTAGCTTCCAATTCGACCTTATTAAGATAACCTTCAACCTCACAGCAGCATCTAATCTCTCTTATCAGCGTGCTTCCAGCCATAGTGTCAAAATTGCTTGCTTTCCCTCAGCGGCTGGCATGCAACAAGTGCACGAACCTGCCTGAGACGACACTAAGGAACATGTCAGAGCATCGTTTGGCTTGTTCTATCGGAGGCTTTTCACTGATATCCCTGCATGTTGTTTAGTACAAGATCCTGTCACTCATAACGCATAACGAGCACAACACTGCCTGGATGTCAGCGACGTCCAAACCTCATCCGCATGCTGAAAAATCAAAGGATGTGGCTTTGGTATTTTCAATTTTGTACGCTTTGTTTGATAAGCATCAACATTTCAACTTGTTATCCTTAAGTTGCGCTAGAATATGCCAAGGACATTAAAAATATTAGCTGTGGGCCACACTTTGGACGCCCCTCCTGTGTTGACAGACAAACAGCCTGCAGTAAAAGTGTCTTCAGTCAATCAATGAAAAGGTTTTCTTACCTGATCTGAACTTGCTTCGTATCAGTATTGAGTGCTCTGAGCCCAGAAGAGTCATAATGTTCTACAGTAGAGTTCCAGGGTTGAAAAGTTGCAAGGTACAGTCATGCACACCTGGCCCCCTCTCGGCTGAGATGAGATGGAGCCGACTCGGCCTACGTCGAGGACAGATGTTGAAGAAAGTTGAAGACACACTAAACGGAGTCTCTCTGTGCCAGTGTTTACTCTAGGAAGTAACTCTGAGTACTGCCGTCGATGTGGAAGTGTGTGAGTCTGGCTGAGGCTTTGGTCCCATCTAAGCCCACAGCTCTGAGGTCTGAGTCAGGGGGAGCACACAGAGATATGCCCTGCTCTGGGAGGGGCCAGGCGCTACAGTCCCGCCTGTAGGAGCCGGAGGCTGGACGGGATTTGGCTGATGACTTCTTCCTCCCTTGATACCAGTGTAAATATATCTGCCTATCAGCCCTGCTGTGTGATTGGAGGAGAGAGTCAGATAGACAAACATCCAGCTGGAACTCCAGAAACTTTCTTTGACACTGTTGATGAACCGGAGTTCTTTACATGCGTGTATACATTGGGGGAAATAACTACTTCAGTGTTTTTTTATTGGCCTGCGGCACATTCAAAAAATATTATTTAAAAAAGAAACCCCCCCAAAAAACAACAACAGCAAAAATGGAAAAATCAGCAGTCATTTTACAAGAATAAAGTCAAAATATTAAGAGAAAAAAGTTGTAATTACAAGAAAAATTTGACACCTTGCAATATTATGAGGAAATATAACGGCATTTTAGTAGCATGAAGTTGAAATAGTAGAGAAAGACGTTTTTTTAAGTCGTAATATTATAAAAAAGAAACAAAACTGGATTGGCGGTGCCTCTGGATTTGCAGACCAAGGTGGTGGTCCCCCCTTTTCCAACTATCGCGGGATCACACTGGTAAGGTCTATTCAGGGTTCTGGAGAGGAGGATCCGCCGGATTGTTGAATCTCAGATTCAGGAGGAGCAGGGTGGTTTTCGTTCTGGTCGTGGAACTGTGGACCAGCTCTACACTCTCAGCAGGGTCCTTGAGGGTGCATGGGAGTTTGCACAACCATTCTACATGTGTTTTGTGGACTTGGAGAAGGCATTCGACCATGTTCCTCAAGGAATTCTGTGGGGAATACTCCGGGGGTAGTATGGGGTACCGGACGACCTAATTTGGGCTGTTTGTTCCCTGAATGTTGTTCGCATTGCCAGCATTAAGTCGGACCCGTTTCCAGTGAGGATTGGACTCCGCCAGGGCTGCCCTTTGTCACCAATTTTGTTCATTATTTTTATGGACAGAATGTCTAGGCCCAGCCAGGACGTTGAGGGGTTCCGGTTTGGTGGCTGCAGGATTGGTTCTCTGCTTTTTGCAGGTGACGTGGTCCTGCTGGCTTCATCGAGCCGTGAACTTCAACTTTCACTGGATCGGTTCACAACCGAGTGTGAAGCGGCCAGGTTGAGAATCAGCACCTTCAAGTCAGAGTCCATGGTTCTCGCCTGGAAAAGGGTGGCGTGCCATCTCCGATTCGGGGATGAGATCCTGCCCCAAGTGGAGGAGTTTAAGTACTTTGGGTTCTTGTTCACGAGTGAGGGAAGGATGGGAACTCAAGATCGACCGCCGAATTGTTGTGGTGTCTACAGTGATGCAGACCCTGCATCGGTCCTTTGTGGTGAAGAGGAGGCAAAGCTCTCAATTTACCGGTTGATCTACGTTCCTACCCTCACCTGTGGTCATGAGCTTTAGGTAGTGACCGAAAAGACAAGATTGCGCGGGACCAAGCGGCCGAAATGGGTTTTCTCCGTAGAGTGGATGGGCTCTCCCTTAGAGATAAGGTGAGAAGCATTGCCATTCGGGAGAAACTCGGGGTAGAACCGCTACTCCTCGGTATTAAGAGGAGCCAGATTAGATGGCTCGGGCATCTGGTCAGGATGCCGCCCGGACGGCTCCCTGGCGAGGTGTTCACGGCACGTCCGAGCGGTAGTAGGCCTTGGGGAAGACCCAGGACATGTTGTCTTTCAACTGGCCTGGGAACGCCTCAGGATGTGCCAGGAGGAGCTGGACGAAGTGGCAGGGGAGAGGGAAGTCTGGGCTTCCCTGCTTAGGCTGCTGCCCCCGCGACCCAACCTCAGATAAGTGATAGAAGATGGATGGAGGAACAAAACAACAAATAAAGTTGTAATTTTTAGAGAATTAGGTTGCGGAAAAAGTTATGTTATAGTCAAAATACTATGGCACCAAAGTCATACTGTAATGATGAGAAGTAAATTAAATGTAGAGGAAGAAAGCTGAAATATTTGGAATATTTAAAAAAAAACAACGGCAGAAGTGGAAAAAACAGCTGTAATTTTACAACAATAGATGTTATGTTTTTTAAAGTTGTAAAATTATGGAAAACAAACAAAACAACAAATAGTTGTAATTTTTGGAAAATTTGGTTGCAGAAAAAATTATAATGTTACAATAATAATAATAATAATAATAATAATAATAATAATAAGTGAAAATATTATGGAAACAAAGTCCTAATTCTGAGAATAAAATTTAAAATAAAGTTAGTAAGTTAGTAAGTTAGTAAGTATTTGGGGAAAAAAAAGCAGAAAATGGAAAAAAAAAGATGCAATTTCATGAAAATAAAGTCAAAATATCAAGAGAAAAAAGTCGTATTCTCATGAGACAAAAAGCATCATTTTACAGGAATAGACATCATTTTTGAAAAGTTGTAACAATATGAGAAACAAACAAAACAACAAATAAAGTTGTAATTTTTGGAAAGTTAGATCGTGGAAACCGTTATAATGTTATGAGAATAAAGTAAATAAAGTAAAAATCTCATGGGAATAAAGTCAAAATTACGAGAAGAAAATGTACTAGCAGAAAGTTGAAATATTTAAAAAATAAAAAACATACACACACAAAAAAACCTGGCTGATGTTGCACTAATTTCCTGTCTTATTTCTTTCTATTTCTAATGGATTCATTTCCTTGTTTCTTCTGATGTTGCTCGGCGTACTGTTCATATAAGTGATCTGTGTCTCCAGTTTGCATTCACAAGCACCACAGTGCCGTCTCCAACGAGGCAGAGGAATAAACGAGCGCAGACGAGGCCTTGGCATGATGAGCAGACATCCCCTTGTTGAGGAATTTTTCAGAGGAGAGCAGCTTAGTTCTGCTCTGACAAATGTCTGGCTGGTATGTAGGAGAAACATTGAGGGGTGACTTGTTAAATACAGAGTGGAGCATCTGCATCATACTGCTGATAAGATAATGCTGCCACTCAACTGCTTGGTGACTGATTTAACGATGTATTGCACAGTACCAGCCAATATTTCAGGTCATGGAACATCTGAATTGTATGAAATAAATATTTGATACCTGCTGATTTTGTAAATGTACCCCCTGACAAAGACATGAACAGTCCATAGTTTTTATGGTACTTTATTGTAACAGAGAGAGTAAAAAAAAACTCTCCACCACCATGTCAAATGACCTAATGGGGCAAGGATTATAGACCTGCACAAGACTGGAATGGCTGGAAAGCTTGGTCAGATGCAATAATTCATAAACGGAAAAATGGTTCAAATTCTCCACCGTGACTATTGGCCATACGCTGTGCGACTCCCAAAACGTTTCTTTCATCACGTGGAAAGGTTTGGATGCTACGTCACATAAACAAAGCATCGAGGCCAGCGTTGCCAGATTTGCTTATTATAAGCAACTTTGGGCTTAAAGATGCTTGCAACTCCCCAAGTTCCCTGTTGTTGTGGGCTTGTTTCTCTCGCAAGACCTGGCAACCACATCCCTGCTGCAAATGTGAATTGTACAAGCTACAATCACTATCAACTATGTCTCCACTGAAGTGATTACGTAAAACAATTTGCACCGAAACAATACAGGTCGCCGCACGGCTACTTTTTTACACGGCAAAGTACGACGGTTCAGCTTCCTACATTAATATGTACAGTACTTTATGCCTTTAATAATAACACAGTTGTCTGTATTTCTCCACATTCATGAGCTACGCGGCAACAATTTAGACAGCAGCTAGCAGCTACTACCAGTGTGCATACAGCGAACATTTAGCAATTTCTCACGATTATGGCCCACTCGGCCACAATTAATTCCATATCGCCGTGGAGACCCGTAGCACATACATGCAAGAGCGGAAACTAGTTTCCAATCACATTATCTAAGTATGTTAATATGACTACAAGCGTGTTTTTAAAAGATAGGTTTACTCCAATTCATGCAATAATTTTTTTTTTTTTTTTTACTGCATGTAAACATACTGATTTAGATCAAGACCTCTTCCACAAGGGTGACCTGGCCAAGAAAGAGAGCGGCATACATCAATGAACAAAAACAAACAAATAACAATAACAAAACAAAAATGGAACTAATAAGCGGAAGCAATAGAAAAAAGTGCGGTAACACTTTGAGAACACAGGCACCGTTCGAATGATTTCCGTTGTCAGTTTATTAAAGGAAAACTGCACTTTTTAAAAAAATGTTGTCCATCATCCACAAATCGTATGTGAGACATGAACACCTATGTCTTTCTCTTTTCTGTACGTTCTAAAGATATAAAAACAGATAAAAAGACGGAGCTAAGAACACTTATTCCGCCTATAAATCCAAAATGTGGCAACAACACTCCATTAACATATAATGTGGTGTGCATATTAACCAAGCTACAGCGACATTGTGATGATTATTATTAACTTTGTTACGCCGATTGAACTACTGTATATTACCAGCATATTGACCAGGTGTCGCGTTCCTTTCTGTGTTGATTTGTGAAATAAATGCGCCCAGGAAGGAAGGTCCGGTAACGCTTAAAAGGACCAAATTACTGTAAGTACTGTATTCCATGTTATGAATGTACCTGTTACTACATGGTCACAGTATGGATATAAAACCTTGTCGGAGGTTTTTGGAGGTGTTTTAAGCCTTTCATACCAAAGTTACGTTTTTATAAATCCATATTTATACGTCTTTTACGTGTTTTTGCACGAGAGGCGAAAAGAGGTGATGACGCAACTCCCCACTAATGCATTTCACTTCAGAGCAATTTTTGTCATGAGCTGCGGTGCTGCTCTGCTGCCCTCTGCTGTCTTTCTGTTGCAGCACACCCGCCGAACCTGCTCTCGTTATCCCCGTGTTCCTTGCTCTCTGGTCAACCTACCCTCGTGTCTTGTGAGTACTGGTGCTTCCTGCTAGCGAGTTTGCAGCAGCGATTTTTGTTTTTTTCCGTGACCGCTTGTTTTTCAGCAGTAGTGTTATTACCTGTTTTTACCTGCCAGTTTTTTCAGCAGTGGTTTTGTGTTAGTACCTTTTTTCTCCTTCTTTCTTTCTTCTTTCTTCTACGCATTGTAGGGACATTTTACGCGCACGCGTGCACACACGCGTGCACACATGTAGTTCCAAATATGAAAATTGTATATTTGTAAAAAAAATGTCTTATTTTGATGTAAAACAACCCATTTTTTGTGTTGTTTATGTATCTGAGCTGTCACAAAAGCAAAAAATATTTGTGTCAAAGTGAAAGTTATGCTTGAAATCTCTTCACAAAAAGCTGGTTTTCTTCCTTTTCTTGTTGGGAACTGATATTTTCCTGAAACTTACCTATGTTCTACTGCTGATTACTAAAAAATGGAAAAAGTTAGAAACAAACTTTTTTTTTTTTCTAATGAGAAACGGGGGTCTAATCTGTCTTTTGGTAGGTTCCATGTTTCTATAGCCACAGAACACAATGTCCTGTGTGCCTTGAAAGATCAGTCAAAGTCGTCTAAAATGGAAAATGGTGCTGAAGTGGTCTGGAAAATGGCCGGGATTGAATGAGTTAATTGCGGTCTTTGTGGGTGGCAGGCTTGTGTCGCTTTGTTTATCTATTTTTATATCTTTGGAACGCACAGAAATGAGAAAGATATGTGTTCATGTCTCATATAAGGATTGTGGATGATGGGCAAAATTCCAAAAAAAGTGCAGTTTTCCTTTAAAGATAGAGCAGAAGGCTCCCCAAGAAGAGGGGGAAGAGAAACTGAATGCTTTTTTTCCCTGTTTCAGTTTGAACACGAGGAGAAGAATGCTGCAAAATGTCATTGGATCGTAAGGCATACAAGGCCTTTAGTTCAGTTCTCCGAAGAAAAGTGCATAAATAAGTGGGACTCAGGCTTTACAAACCAGAGTCCTCCAGTGTGAATATCGCCTTACAGTCAAGGAGGGCATGCCAGCTTTAGTGTACAGCTCGCAGTGGTGATTGAGGCTGCTACAGCCAATGACAAACCTGAGAGCACAGCGGTAGAGCGTAGTCAGACTGTAGGCAGCTGGATGCAGCACACGTGCACACAGCACCGCCATAATCAGTAAAGGCAAAAAAGTAGCTGACATCAGAAGCTTCCTGGCTCTCAGTGAAGAACATGACTTGCCGCTGAGTCGTCCTGCTAGCCGAGCAGCCTGAGTGGTGTGCTTGCCTGCTGAAATTATAATATTGTAATCTACTGAGTAAGGAACTCAAACAATACAAGTACTAACATGAGCCAGTTTAAGGACCAGTACAAGCATATCAATGTGTCTCTTAGGTTTAAGACCTCGGGTTAGGGTTAGGGTTAGGCGGTGAGTGGAGGGCATCGAACACGCACAGACATCGCCAACTGCAATGCGATCCTCTACAGCTCATAGAAATGGGCATTCTTTCAACACAGGAAGCAAACAAACATTCAGTAATTGCTGATACATGGAGATCGTCCTCCGTCTTTTCAGACAATTTGAACTGTTAAAACTCGGACCTACAGTGTAAATCCAGCGTTGGGTTACAAACTTGGCTGCGCCACACGTTAAGCGTCACTTCCTACAGTGATGCTGCCACAGACCTTTTCTCCAAATTGTGTAAAAGACTACTGTCGCGCAGTACTAAGCAGTCACACAGCATTGAGAGCTTTGACCAGCTCCAGTTCACTGCTCTTAACTACTCATCTTAATCTCTTCCTAGTATAAACACTGCCTGGCCTTTGTTGCAAAGGAGGCTCTACACACACCAGTGACATTCACGCACCAAAACATGTCATTATTTCAACTAATGCATGACACACACACACATCGGTTTGCTGGTTTTATGCATGAACACCAGAGAGCCACAAAACACCACAAATGCAAATATTTACATCGCCACTTCTCAGGCTGCAAACCTATGCTGTCACGCACGGGTAAGGCCAGGCATAGGCAAAATACAGCCCACGCGCCATATAGGCCCCATTACTATTTTTCCCTATTTAATTGATTAAAAACCCTCTAAAAAAGCTGAAAGCTCAAAGCTGTCACCAGCAACAGGATTTTCCATTTGCGAAATCTAAATATTTCCAACAGTTATGGAGGCGCTGCGTTTTCCAGTGATATACATGTCATTGTGGTAATCCAAGGGACCGTGTCACAGCAGCTCAGACAAGACGAGGGTTTGATACAAAGCAGAGTGGGGGTTTGTTTACATTCTGGGTGCATAATTTAGTAAAAACCTGTCAAATTCAATTCAGTTTTTTTAGTTGGTCTGTCAGGTGTCCAAAGTGTGGTCATTTGCAGCCCGTGGTGCATTCTAAAAATATAATAATAAAAAAAACAATAGCAAAAATGAAAACCTCAGCGGTTCTAGAAGAATAAAGTCAAAATATTAAGAGAAAGTAGTAATCTGACAAGAAAAAGTTGTAATTTTACAAGGATAACTAATACTATGAGGACAAATAACGTTGAAAAATTAAGTCATTCAATACCAAAGGCGTAGTTATATGTTTTTAGAACCACGAACGCCCAATCCCGACAACGTATTTATACGTCTTTTACGTTTTTTTGCACGAGAGGCGAAAAGAGGTGATGACGCAACTCCCTACTAATGCATTTCACTTCAGAGCAATTTTAAGCCACAAAAACGGCCACTAGGTGGCAGACGTGCAATTGATAAGAGCTCGGCAGCGATCATGTGGACGGAAGAATCACACATGACAGGAAGGAGGAAGTGAGAGAGCATGGAGGAGCGTAGCGTGCGGAAGTTTACGCATTGTGGGGAAATTTTAACGCATGCACGCGCACACACATGCGCGCACACACATGCACGCACAAATTCCAGTTCCAAATGTGTAAATAGTAAATAGTTCATGGTGTTATATTTATAAATAAATTGTTATTTTGATGTAAAAAAAAAAAAGCAACATTTTTTGTATTGTTTATGTTGTGGTATAGTTGTTTAGATATTTGAGCTGTCACAAAAGCGAAACATTTTTGTGTCGAAGTGAAAGTTATGCTTGAAATGTATCTTTTCACAAAAAGCTGGTTTTCTTCCTTTTCGAGTCGGGAACTGATATTTTCCTGAAACTTACCTAAGTTCTACTGCTGATTACTAAAGAAAGGAAAAAGGTGTCTTTTGGAAAATGGCTGGGATTGAATGAGTTACAGAAAAAATACATTATTTCTTAAAAGACACAATATTATGAAAAACAAACAAAATAGCAAATAAAATTGTAATTTTTGGAAAATTAAAGCAAAGGGTATAACATGATGGGAATAAAGTTGTAATATTAAGAGAAATTAAGTTATAATTTTACAAAAATAAACTTGTAATATGAGGAAAAATAACTTCATTTTAGTAGCATGGAGTTAAAACATATATATAAAAAAACGTACTGTGTATATAAAAGTCGTACTATGAGAAACAAGCCAAAATAATTAAGCTGTCATTTTTGGAAAATTAGGTTGGGGAAAAAGTTCTAATATTATGGGAATAAAGTCACAATATTACGAGAAGACAATTTATGAAGATTATTTTCAAAGTTGAAACATTTGGAAATTGGACAACATTTTTGAAGCCATTGTGGCCCGTGAGTCAAAAATTGCCCACCCCTTGTCTAAAATGTGTTGAAACACACACACACAAACACACCGCATGTGTTGCCGCACGGGTGCATGTGCAAATGCATAAAGCAGACGCCCGTGGGCATCTTAATTAGCAGGTGAAAGTGCTTAAAGGGAAAGTCTGTCAGTGGGTTTGACAGCATACACACAAAGTCTTGGAGGGATTCCTGAAGAGGTCACTCAGCCCTGGCTTAATCCTCCCCTTTAATTGGGCCCTATGTCAACAGACGTGACAAGTCTCATCTGAACTGTCTGGACCAATACTTGTGTGCTCGCAAGTGTGTGATAGAGCAGATGATCCTCATGTATCACTGAGACAATTATATACAATAAGTGCTCAGCGGGCTTCATGGCGCTGCTACTTGTTTGATGCATGCCTTTGCATGCGAAAAACACACTCCTTATTCCATAACACAACGTGTTTATTGGCCAGCGGCACAGACGTCTAGATCAACTCATGACTTTTTGTGTTTTCTGTGATTTCTTGTGTTTTAGATAACGCAGATGTGACTTGCTAAAATGTCCAAACTGCATAAAATATCATTAAAATGACGTCCAGATTGAACAGAGGAATTCCAAATACTGACTGCGCACACTGGGTTTGGAACGTCGGAGCTCGCATAGCTCCAATCCGTTGTAATAAATGATGAAATGGTGGGTGTTTGTCTATGCTGATAGGGGCTGCCAGTTAAAGACCAGTGATCATACTGTAGTTCAGCGCTGGCATCTGACTGTCCCGCTGCCAGGAATGTCTCAGCAAGAAATGTAACATCTAATGCACTCTGAATGGCACGAGGGCCGGACGCCATGACACTTGGCTTTAAAAAGCTACGAGAGGAAACGGCTTATAACTTCTTTGTCCCTTTATCTTTTTCCGGCCTGTCTGCTTCCAGGTCACACCTTTCAGAACGGACTTCCGAGTGGATTATTAAAGTAAGCAGTTCTCACAAGGGACAGGAACGAAACCTGTGAGCTTTGTGTCATTAAGCGTATGAGATTATATGTGTTTTATTGCAATGGACAACTTTTTTTGTGCACCAAACAACCCTAAATATTAGGGATGCCCGATATTGTCTTTTCAAACCGATACCGTACCGATACGTAATTTGTAAAAAGTGAATCAGACAAACTGTACCTGTAGACTTGTCCTAACCAAATATGATATCACCACTATTAAAATAAATATAACAGAAACAATAATCAAGAACAGTTCAGTTTGTAAAAATTTACGTTTATTTTTTTTCAAACAAACAAAAGAAGTACAAACCGACAAAAGCCGGTATGTTCAACGCTGGTAATGCCTGTGCCATCATATCTCCTTTCGTCATCGTCTTTTTGCAGTTTTAAAACGCCGCGCGGATAGGAACATGCCTGGGGCTTACTTTGCCGTCTTTGTGGCGTTTCAGGTGGCTGATAAAGTTTGGTGTGCTGAGGGTCGATGTTTTTTCACATTGTTTGCAGAACATTTGGTGCAAATTGCAAGCAAAATGTTTTCCTCTGAAACAGTAGAAACAGAAGTTTCACACGATCAACGCCATGATTGTTTACAGGTTAGCTCAGTGGGGAAATGACCCCAAGAGCGTGGCGACGACTCATCCAAGAGGTCACAAAAGACCCCACAATGACATCCAAAGAACTGCAGGCCTCACTTGCTTCAGTTAAGGTCAGCCAGGTAAACAACGGCATTGACATGACCCAAAGGCTAAAGATGCATTACAGTACTTCCTCTACAGGTCTCTGAAAAGGGCATCAGATTACCTTAAGTATTGAATTTGAAGTGATCTGTTCTGTATTTATTTGTTCTTATTTTATCTCGTTATCTCGCCTATCTCGCTTTTTTTTTTTTTTTAAAGTGTGTGAGTTTATTGTGACATTTTTGCAGTGCTGCTGGAAATGTGAATTTCTCTTGGAGATGTATCTATCTAGATCATAGCTTTGGTGGACGCATGGAAAAACGTGGACGCATTGAGGCGCAAAGCAGCGGCACATGCAGTGTTAGTGGCGCTTTGCACCACAGAAACGTTCCATTTTTTGACACACAAAAATGCACACTTGTATGTGTCTTAAACCATGCAAACCCAGACCCATTTGTGCTTAAAGTAAAATGATGGGGGGTATTTGTGATATATCATTTTAAAAATACTCCAGCGGAACCTCGGTTGGCGTCCGCCCTGGTTAGCGTGTTTTTCAGTCAACATAAAAAATTTAGGCCACAATTTTGCCTCGGTTTGCGTACAATACGGCACGCATCCTGTCGTGTTGTTAATACACTGCATGAGTCAAACTGTGTTCTTAATGTATTTTTTAAAGTCACAAAACGTCTTTCCTTGTTAGCATCCTATTAGCTAGCTAATCAAGTCAGTGGTTGACTCAAAAATGTTAACACAAAACATGTTTTTATAGTTTTACGTGCATAAAACAATTCTAGAGGCATATAAATGATGAGCGGAAGGGATAAATGAACATTTAAGGCAGCGAGATCAACCGGCACCATCTTTCCGTTTCCAGTCACGTCAACAATCACGTCTCAGTGACTTAAATGTTCCTTTATCCCTTTCATTCGCCATTTATATGCAGTACCAATTGTTTTTTGCATGTAAAACTATAATTGCAAAACTAGAAAAAACTGTTTCGTGTCAACATTTTTGACTTTCTGGAACGGATTCGGTTAGCATCCGTTCAGGTTAGAGTTGGACCTTCTGGAATGAGTTAATGACGCTAACCAAGGTTCCACTTGAGTACATGTCAAATATGGGTACATTGTTCATGCTAACTGTATTGCTTATTTGAAAATATCTCAACCTGACAGAATTGAAGCAAAAAACATATGCTCACTGAAAATTGTTGAAACAGCGACATTTATTGAGTGACTTATTCGCATTTTTTGCTTTGTGAGATACGTCACATCAGGCTTTCCACAGCTATTTTAAGACGCCATATTGTGGGATATCCTGGGACATCATGAGTTCAAGTCAGCACAAAGCTGTGTTGGACACATTTTAAGACATTTCTTATGGTTTTGGGGTGAGGGTTAGGCTTATGTAATTTGATTCACTGTTTAATTCAACTTCGTCAGTTGTCTTTGTATTTTTTTTTTATTTATTTTTGAAGCCGCGTGACGCTGAGTGATGGCAGTTTGCGTTCGTCTGCGGGGAGGTTGAGAGCGATTCAGTCATTTCTCAGCACTCAATCAGTCTTATCAGAAAATGGAGGGTTTTTTCCCACAATGTGAACTGGGCTGCTTTTACATAAAAAAATGGCTGAATTATGAAGGCAAACAAATTGAGTTTTTTTTTTTAAAAGTGTGGTTGAGAGCATGGTGTACAAACAAAACCAGCAATATTATTATTCTATGAGAGAAGAGGATCAGATTTGATGTTATCCTCTTCCTCTGAGCTGCGCTTTTAAAAAGAAAAAAAACATTTCATGAACGCCAAACCAAAAGTGATAGAAAACCAATCACGCCTCAGCCAGGACCCTCCCCTCCGGTCCCCCGTCCTAAATCTTTCTGATGTCTTTATCTCCACTGTGGCTCGGTCACCTTCACTTGCATGGACCCATGGCCGACAGCGGCGCATGTCTGCCGCCAGTTCCCAATGGAATTCACAAACACTGCAAGACCTCTGCAAGGGTGATAGGTTGTCTCCCATCATGGAAAAAACACAGAGTGGGGAGATGCTGTTTTATGTTTTTTGGTTGTTTAGAATTTTGCAACTGACTCAGATGGAGTCTCCAGGAGCTGGCTGGGGTCCACAGCGGTGGGGGCTGGATCGCATCGCCACAGCTTAACTCCTAACACCTAACTACGGCCGATGCGCTGTGTGCCGGCTTTGCGTCACAAACTGAAATCTAATATCTCTAAGACCATTTTGTCGTTGGTAATGTCCGTGACTGACGGGATGCTAATGCTTGACGAAGAAACTAATTACAGTGGAACCTTGGTTAGCGTCATTAATTCGACTCTAACCAAAGCGGACGTTAACCGAGTCAATTTTTCCCATAAGAAATAATGTAAATCCAATTAATCCGTTCCAGAAAACACATTTTTTATGGTTTTACATGCAGAAAACAATTGCAAATGCATATAAACTGAATGAAAGTGATAAATGAACATTTAAGGTGACTTTTACCTTCATTGAAGACATGATTCTTGATGTGACTGAAAACAGGAAGGTGGTGCTAGTTGGTCTCGCTGCCACATGGAGTCTTTGGTAACGGTCACGTCTTCAATGAAGGTAAAAGTAACCTTAGATGTTCATTTATCCCTTCCGCTCATCATTTATATGCCTTTTAGAATTGTTTTATGCACGTAAAACTATAAAAATGCATTTTGTGTTAACATTTTGGAGAGTCAACCGCTGATGACATCATAGATGGATGATGTAAAATCCTGTTCCAGTTGCCATTTTGTTTAGCTAGCAAAGAGGATGCTAACAAGGAAGGACGTTTTGTGATAATAACACATTAAGAACACAGTTGGACTCACGCGGTGATTTAACAACAACACGACAAGACGCACGCCATATTGTACGCTAACCAGAGAATGCAACGCAAACCGAGGCAAAATCGTGGCATAAATTTTTGACGTAAACTGAAAAGCACGCTAACCCGGGCGAACGTTAACCGAGGTTCCACTGTAGGTCAAATTTGGTGAAATTGGAAAAGGCCTTGTCAATATTAGTTGAGACTACAAAAATCCCAGTGGAAATTTTAAATGGGCCTGCTGCTACCTGCTGTTAGCCTCTTAGACTTGGTGGTGTTTGGGCTTTGCCTTTTAAACAATTTTAACCTGGGCAGTATGCCAACAGAACGTAAATGGCAGCAATGCTAATAGCTAACGTGCTAATCGTAACCTGCATGGATATATTGTGATGACATGGGAACATTTCTGATTCCAATTGCTAAAGTTTTACATCTCAATGTGATATATACAAAATGCTATAATGCTGAAGCTAGAACCTATTTTCATTTTCGGAGAATCCCAATGAACCACACACACACACACACACACACACACACACGCCATGTTCAAGGCTATGCCGCACTGTGAGGTCACAGTGTTGACCCCTCATCCACCGTTCTGTCAGCATAAAGACCCAACAGTACAAATATTTAGCCATGTTGTGTCACTGAAACGGACTGTCAGCCAGCACATTCCTTCTCTCAATGAGGGTTGAACAGAGCCATGTTGTTGTTGGTCTGACCCCACCCTGTCCTCCCCGCAACCCGAAAAAGCTCGTCGATGGCAACACGCTCCGTTTGCCTAGACACTGATACCAGGTCAGTTTTGAGATTTTACATGTAAATCCTTGCAGAAATTCTACAACTAGGTAATCTGATCTGGGTACAGTGTTGGAAGTGGTTGACAGATGGAGAACAGACCTGGAGGCTGCCATGGGCTACAGACTGATCCCTGGGTACAGGGCTGATATCTGCATGGCTGGACTCCACTTGACCCTTCAATACCATAGACTTATTTATAGGACCTTGTGTCTGTGTGTGTGTGTGTGTGTGTGTGTGTGTGTGCGTTTCTCTGCATATGCATGCATGTGTGTCGTATGTGTTTGCATAGCCATCCTGCCGTTTTTTTTTTTTTTTTTTAAATCAATGCTGAAGCTAGCTCGTGTGCTATTCTCCTCCCAGTGCAACATTTAAAGGCCTGATGTTGCACGTTGTCAGTAAGAAATTACACACTTGCTAAAACCCATTGAGTCCATATGGATTTTCAGTCATCCAGGTTATGGTCATCTGCAAAAGGTTGAATCGAGGCAACTGGACATTCTTTCAGAACCGAAAAGGCCTTTTGGATTAAAGGTGAAACGGCTTCAACTAACGGATTGACTTTTTAATTGATATTTTCCTGCTATAGTTCATTTCTTAAGGCAAAACTCTCTTTATTCTGTGCACAAGGAAGAAAAAACAAAGGGGCACTGACAGTTCCACAGTCATGGTAGGTTTTTAATACCCTGGAGGCGCTCAGTTGGTTGTGATCACATGTTGTTCTAGGGTTTTAAAGGGGGCTACGTATGTATATGTACTGTATGTAATTCTTGCTTGTCTTTTTTCCTATCCATTACTGTGTGTGTGTGTGTGTGTGTGTGTGTGTGTGTGTGTTAACCTAAGTCTCAGCACGCCTTAAAGCTGGTTTAGACATGTTTAGAACTGTTGTGATTGAGGGTAATAGGATAAACTCCCGCTGATGTTGTTGACTTAGCGAACATGCTTGAAACTATGTAAAATGATTGTCTTTACCTCATTGGCTGTGGCAATTTTCTTAGGCTGTAGGCACCCTTGGGAGCAAGTGGGGAGTGGGCAAGCCACAGTGAAAGCTAAGGGAATAAATAAAAGTCAAACTACACACACACAGAAAAAAAAAAAAAAGCGGAATTGTTTGAATACGCCTCCCAGACTGGATAAATACCAAAACGGCCTTGGAGCTTTTCCGTGTGGACGACAAATACGCTACTATCCCTACAGTCCTTGCCTTTCTATACACTGAACTTGGTACTTCTACGACTATCTTTTGCTGTTTTACCACTATGGTGAGCAACAAAGGATCGTGGATTTTGACTTCCACCAAATCCTAAATCCACTCCTAAATCCACCACCTAATGCAACTACTGTAGATAGAACTTGGCTAACCAGGCTAATGGCTTTGTCGAACAAGGCAGTTGCTAAATACATAAAAATAATTTTAAAAAATCTCTCGCCATCTATAAGGAGTTTTAGGGGCACATTGAAAAAAAAATATGATTTATGATTTCGAAAAAAAGTCGTAATACTACCTTTGTCCAAGGTCAAAGGCCACATACACTTTTTCATAGCTGTCTCAGGCAATGCCTGTTATGACGGCGTATTAAAATACATTTTCCGAGAATAAAGTCGTAAATTTATGAGAATAAAGTCATAAATTTATGAGAATAAAGTTGTAAATTTACGAGAAAAAATGTTACATTTACAAGAATAAAGATGTAAAAAAAAGTAGTAAATTTCCAAGAAAAAAGTCGTAATATTACCTTTGCCCAAGGCCAAAGGCCACATACCCTTTTTCATAGCTGTCTCAGGCAATGCCTGTTATGACGGCGTATTAAAATGCATTTTCCGAGAATAAAGTCGTAAATTTATGAGAAAAAAATGTTAAATTTACAAGAATAAAGATGTAAAAAAAAGTAGTAAATTTCCAAGAAAAAAGTCGTAATATTACCTTTGCCCAAGGCCAAAGGCCACATACCCTTTTTCATAGCTGTCTCAGGCAATGCCTGTTATGACGGCGTATTAAAATACATTTTCCAAGAATAAAGTCGTAAATTTATGGGAATAAAGTTGTAAATTTACGAGAAAAAAAATGTTACATTTAAAAGTCGTAAATTTCCAAGACAAAAAGTCGTAATATTATCTTTTGCCCAAGGCCAAAGGTCACATACCCCCTGTCTCAGGCAATGCTTGTTATGACGGAGTATTACAATAATGTGAGATTTCGAGAATAAAGTTGTAAATGTATGAGAACAAAGTCATAAATTTCCGAGAGAAAATAATTAATTATGAGAATATGGTCGTAAACTTATGAGAAAAAACTTGTAACTTTATGTTACAGGCATTGCCTGAGACAGCTATGAAAAAGGGGGACTTATGTGACAGTTGGCCTTGGGCATCTGGAGGGGGCGGGGTAAGGAAGGCGGAAGTGAGGCTAGACATGCTAACCTGTTGTGCTCAACTGCTGTGTTTTGCTGCCACGTTAGAAATAAAGGGTTGCCTGAAGCAAGAGGAGAGTTTCCTTCCTTCCTGAAGAGCCGTGGTCTATCTTCCCTCTGACACCGATGACATGTACAATTTATTCTTGTAAATTTACAACTTTATTCTCATAATATTCCGACTTTTTTTCTCAGAAATTTACAACCTTTTTTCTCGTAAATTAACAACTTTATTAGCGTAAATGTACGTTTTTTTTGCCGATGTTTACGACTTTATTCTTGGAAATTTACTACTTTATTCTCGAAATCTCAGATTTATTTATTTTTTCCAACGTGGCCCTAATACTCCGTCGTACTAAAGTCTAGGCCCCAACCGGACGTACGATTTTCTGGTCATGCGATTTTTGACATTCCCCAAAATAACTGCGATTGTTTTTGTTAGTGGAGAACGTAGTTGTGGTGACCATGGATTAAGATCTCGACATGCATGGGCGACGTATGAAATATCTGAACGTCCGCAATGGAGGAGTCCGCAAATGCGATGTATGGAAAAATTGACATTTTGCCCAAATCTGACACCAGCAAAATGTACAAAAGCCATACGCGTGCCATACTCAAAACGCACAAAGACGTACCAAGTGTGTAATTTTGTTTTGCAGCCTGAAAAAAATGCGCATGTAAAGTTTGTTTGGCATGACAAAGAACCTATGCGGCCAGTCCACGGCTTGAAAATCATCAAGTCACACGCGCAGCATCCATGTGTTTCTTGCGTTTCTTTACACGTAGACCGGCTGTAGAAGTCCGTATGACCATTTGTGACCCAGCCTTAATAGAATCACAGACATGCCAACATTTAAGACACTTGACACTTCCAAAAATCCTCCAACTGCGGTGAAGCTGATCATAAAGGCTGTGATTGTCGTGCATTATTGCCTATCTGCATATGACTCGTTCAGAGGGCCGATAGCCCACCGCCGTGAACACCTTCTCTTCCAAATTTGGATCTACTGATTTTTAGTCAGTATAGTATAGAAAATGGTACTCATACGTGAGCCCTCTTGTTTGCTACTTCCTAACTCTGTCTGCAACCTTTACTAGATCCAACAAAAGTATGTCTCAGATTTATTTCTTTGCTGAGCAAACAGCTTTCAGACATGCTATTGCCTCCATATTCTGCGGTAATTACCCAGTGTACGGTCATGGTGTCCACAATGTTTCTTTGGAACAACGTCTAAGGATTTGTTCCTCTGAAATGACAGCAGTGCCGTCACAAATTATTCTAAATGTCACGCAGACTAAAGCCCAGTGTTGTCTCGTTTGGTATAAGCTTAGGGTTTGTTCTATTATGGAATCAAAGTCTTCCAGCAGTAACATCGGTCTTAAAAATGTTCTCATAAATACACCAATCAGCATATTCCCAATATTGTTGGTCGTTTGGTTTGATCCACATTATGTGGTGGATGTTTGATCACCTTTGACCAGCATCACCTGTAGAGGGCGCCCATGTGCCACACATACAGTATGTGCTTACTTGATGAGGATTTTATGAGCTGAGCATTAGTAAATAGTAAAGTTTTTTTTCCCCTGCTGCGGTGCCCTCTGGAGAATGCCGCCCTGGGTAATTGCCCATGTGGCCCATAGCTAGAACCGCCACTGGCTTTGCGCACACTATAAACCATGCAATCCTAGCTACCGCGGTTTACCCAGCGTCACTTGGCAGGTGCTTTTTTCCCATCGGAGTTCAACAGCTGTAGCAGTTCTACATTTGATCGAACTTACTTAAGATTTGTCAGATCAAAACGCGATCCCTGCATATGACTTCTAGCAAAACGTGAAAAAATTCACTACTTCCTGGTACAGAACTCTAAGCATCATGGGAACTGTAGCTCTTTTAGCGTAAACCTAAAGCTCATCCACTGCAATCTGCCATGTATTTCATATGGGTTTTTACATAACTACACATCAACATTATAATTAGTAGTAGGAGCTACAGCTGTCATTCATTTAACGTTCATCATTTTAGTTTTTGTTTCAGTTTGTGGAAAAATCATCATGCTTAGGTCTTGCGTGCAAAGTTACAAAATGTAACTGCATTTTTTTATTGACTCGGTTAAATAAAAAAGTTGTACCCGCGATCATGACCGTAAGTGAGAGTGAGAACGTAGATCGGCCGGTAGCTTTCGGCTCAGCTCCCTCTTGACCAGAACGGACTGATGCAGAGTCAGATGCTTGTCGATCTTGTGTTACCCCCCAAAAAATCTCTGTCACATAAAAACACATTCACCGGCTCTCATGCGTATTTTGTTAGAAGCTTGAAAAATTGACCACAGCTGACTTTTTCGCATTATAACACCTCTGTTCATCAATGCAGTGGTATACACGTACAGTGACATGGTCTTTAAAATCAGTGCACACTTACACGGAGTAAAGGAAACATTGTGAATATTTTTTTCCAATGGCCGTTCATGTTTACGGCTGAATGAAATGATACCAACGCAAGTTAATAACTTCATGTTCAGTTGTTAAATAGCATGAGATCATGCTGCACATTTTACCCGTCCACACACAAACGGCGAAGCCGCAGTTTTCTCCACTCGAGCTGGAGTTTTCCTAAAGCCCCTTTTTATAGGGACAAAAGCGTATATTTGCATGTGGACGATAGAAATACGCGTTTTAAAAAGATCCATACTCATGTGGAAATGGCCCAAGTCTCCTTTCCTGCCATTTATGCTCCATTCCTCTCTCCCTCTGTCTCCCCATCGTCCTCCTCCCCCCTGTGAGTTATTTGACCTGTGACAGTAGCGCTAGTCGACGGCTTTAACAGCCGATGACGTCATCCTGCATCATTATTTCTGTGTGTGTGGAAAGTGACACCTCTGGTCACTGTGACACACTGTCTCACCCTGCATGTCCACGCTGTGACTCAAAGTTGATGGTACTTGTGTGAAGTGTAGGAACAGGAGAAAACACATTACATTTGTCTTGAATATAGCAATTACACGGTCACCACGTTTGCCACAATGGCAATTCTAAGTCAAGGTTTAACAAAAAGCTGCTTGGGAGACCTGGCATACATTATGTCTGCATCAACCCCGTTATTAGCTCAGATCAAGACAAATGTAAAAACGCACTTCTTGCCCTTTTAACCAACACAACTGGTGAATGCAGCACACTCAAATGCATCATCGGTGCGCACACACACACAGGTGAGTGTTTGCAGTTACGAACATGACCCATGCCCCAATAAGCTAGCCTCAAAAGATAGTAGTTAGTATGGTCAGATTTGGGGAAAATGTCACATTAGCACTGATGAATAGATAAGTGGTCTACATACCGGGTTTGGAACATACCGATGTCATGCACCAGCCAGTTGTGGTGCGCTTTTCAAAAAATTACAACTTTATTTTGTTTTGTTTGTTTCTCATAATATTACAACTTAAAAAAGAAATAACTTTATAATAACTTTTTTGAAATATTTAAACTCCATGCTCCTAAAATGACATTATTTTCGCTCATAATATTACAAATTTACTGCAATTGACTGGCGACCAGTCCAGGGTGTACCCCGCCTCTCGCCCGAAGTCAGCTGGGATAGGCTCCAGCATACCCCTGCGACCCTAATGAGGATAAGGTGCATGGAAGATGGATGGATGGATATTACAAGTTTATTCTCACAAAATAGCAACTTTTTTCTTGTTAAAGTACAACTTTTTTCTATTAAAATTTGGAAATGTATTCTTGTAAAATTACTGCTTCTGATGATTAAAAAAAAAACAATTTCGATCTTCCTCTTGTAAATGTTCTTATTGTATATTTTGACTTTATTCCCATAACATTATAACTTTTACCCAACCAAATGTTCCAAAAATTACAACTTTATTTGTTGTTGGTTTTTATTTGTTTCTGATAATATTCCGACTTTAATAAATAAAGTCTTTTTCTTTAATATTTCAACTCTATGCAACTAAAATGGCATTACTTTGTGTCATATTACGACATTATTCTCTTAAAATTATTTTGTACTTTTTCTTGTCAGATTACAACTTTTTTTCCTAATATTTTGACTGCATTCTTGTCAAATTACTGCTAATTTTGCCATTTTTGCTGTTGTTGGTTTTTTAAAATTTTCTTGTTAAATTATATTTTTTTTCATGTGCCACGGGTCAATAAAAAAACAGCCGCAGGCTGCAATTTGCAAAACCAAAAAATACTTTGTCTTCATTGCAACGTCCGGGCAAAAGCTACAGGATTTTTTATCAACACAAAAACATAAAAGAGTTTGCAGCTGTGGAATGGGCAGATTCCACGTTTCCGAGCATGCTTTGTTGTAATAAAAATGGTGACTTTTGACTGCCTTATGCCTTTTTAAGCTGTCATTTTGTATAGACAGGGTGTAATAGTTAAAGTGGTGTCGTTTCTAGTCGTGTACAGCTCAATTATTGTTACTTTTGGCCTGAATCTGGCGCCCTTAAGGGTGGTTGTGCAATGCTATACAGTATACTGTACAAGACTGTGGTCATTATAAATCTTCTAATGCCAGAGGAGTAGTTGATACCGGAAAATAACCTTATCACGTAGCGCTATGTCGACGTCTTGTTCCTTTAGATTGTGTACTGATGTCATTCTGATATTTACACTCTTGTCTGTGGTCCTAAAAGAGTCACTGTGGGAAGACACCTCACATGCTGCACCTGGCAAGAACCGCGCACTTTGCATACTTGACACAAGCCTGCAAACGCCCCTCAACCGATGTTGCCGAGCATGATGGACAGCTTTGGAAATGTTTGGCCTCCTCAACATCTTTGAGGTGGCAATTTTGTCAGATAAATGAGCCTCACAGGCCAGACCAATTTGCTGTCTTCAGACGAAAGGTCTGAAGGCACTGGGCAGATCCTCCTGATTCTGAAGGTCCTGGGCAGATGACATTGATATGGCAACACATACAAGTAGAACCTGAAATCTGATCAGACAAAAAAACAAATCTAACATACACATACACTACCAAGAGCATTTCAGCCAAGAAACATGCTATGACATGAAGATAATAGACTGTTCGGTATAAATTAATACAATTTTATGTAACAAATACTCGTACTGAAGTTGTAAATATATGTCAGTGCTTCTGGTGGTGGTTAGGCCAGCAGAGAAGGTTTTGCTGGCAATGACTGCACTCCACTGTCTCTTCTACTAACTAAAAGGGCTAGATTACATTCTGACAAAGTTGCATATACAGGAAATTATGTAGCTTCTGTCAGATTTGCTAACAGTTCAGCCTTGGTGGAGGTCTGCACATTACCGTGTGCTACTCTTGTTTTGACTGGACGGAATCTGTGGGGCGACCTTGTATTTAATGGATGGATTTGGCTGGCTGGTGGTTGGGAACGTGCTGCACGGCGACTCTTATCATTCCTGTCTGTGAGGCGCGGGAACACTTATGGCCTGTGGGGACGGCTGACTGAAATTCTCTAAAGGTCTGCTGTTGGCTAAGACTCACCAGGTCAAGGATCACACCGGCCACCGGCTTGCATGCAAGGGAGTCAGGATGCTTGGGATTGTGAAATGAAAACCTGGTTACTGTCGAAGAAAAACTGCATTCACATGAGTGAGTCATACATGAAGAACTAGTGAAAAGAATTTCGTTAAATACATATACGTTAAGGAAGACAACGTGGATGGATGGATGGATTTCGGTCAACCGATTTTGCGCAAGTCAGGTGTTATACCTAAAAAAATCGGCCAATATGTTCAGAAAAGGGCCGCACGGTGGCCTAGTGGTTAGCATGTTGGCCACACAGTCAGGAGATCGGGAAGATCTGGGTTCGAATCTCCGTTGGGCATCTCTGTGTGGAGTTTGCATGTTCTCCCCGTGGGTTTTGTCCGGGTACTCCGGTTTCCTCCCACATTCCAAAAACATGCATGTTAGGTTCATTGGAGACTCTAAATTGTCCATAGGTATGAATGTGAGTGTGAATGGTTGTTTGTCTATATGTGCCCTGCCATTGGCTGGCGACCAGTCCAGGGTGTACCCTGCCTGTCGCCCGAAGTCAGCTGGGATTAGGCTCCAGCATACCCGCGACCCTAATGAGGATAAATGAGGTAGAAGATGGATGGATGTTCAGAAAAATGAGATCATGTCAGAAGAAGATCACGGTAGGTACGTTTTCCATGATTACTTTGGTCGGTTCCAGTCAAGTTTTCTCACTATGTTGACTTTGACTTAAATTCTGAAGCGTGACTCAGCACACAAGTCTGTTAATAATGGAAGCTCTCTGTAGCAGCATAAGTGGGCATGTAAACCAAGGACTCAGGAGTCCACTTCCGTATTATGCCCTGCGCGGGTTTGGCCGCCATGATGGGGTGCAGAATTCAGAAACTCTGCATTGAAAACATGCCCTCGGCATAATGCTCAGCTATTAATTGCTCTAATAGATCGTCCAAAAGCAGTGGTGGAGATACGAGGTGGTCACTCTCCGGCCACCCCACTGGCCATCTAGACATTTCAGGTATCAGCTTATTGCCACCCTTATTTGAGTAATGGTCTCACCTTTGCCACCCCAATGGAAAATGTCTGCCTCCGCCACTGCAAAATAATGGGAAGAAGCAATCAACAGCACTGAAAAAACTATCCAGCTATAACCAGTTTACAATTTTGTTGATTGTTTTAGTGATGACGAGTTTCATACAGTCGACTCTTGTTAATTGGTTCCAGACTCCACCGCGATAAATTCATTTCCGCAGTAGAGGATTCAGTGTTGATAATTGGAGTATTTTCGTAGTTAGAGCATAGAAAACCTGTTTAAGACTTTCTAACCACGGGTTTTAACATCATTAGAGCCCTGTAGACATGAAATAACACCCCATAGTCACATTTACACTCCTATTATTCACTGTTTAAGTCACATTGTGCAACTTTTATGCTGCAGGGACTCGAGACGACCGCTAGCCAGCAATCTAGTGAGCTAACAAGCTCACAAGCTAACCAGTTAGCCTTTAATTTATAAATTAAAGGCATACATTTTTATATACCTGTAGAATTTCTATTTTTTTGTTGTTTTAAATACATTTAGATTAAAATTCAGCCTCAAGTGTGTTAATGAAGAACTGAAAATGACGTGTGTGTTTAACAGAAGTTACTTACGTAAGATGGCAAAGCCCAGCGTCTCCTCCAGATTTGTTTTCTTTTCTTTGCGGAAGAAAAAGTTGCAAATGAGATCTGTTTATTTGGAGGGATCGCCATTGCCGGTGCTCTTAAAAAAACTACACAACAATATTTGAATATAAGTTGACTATGGACAAAATCTAACGAATGAAAATTCTTAGTTGAAGACAACCCTGTTTTCTATCACTTGCATTGCATATTTTGCACCAACAATGTTCGTGAAATGCATTAGTTTGAGGGAAGAGCTTGTGCCGATATGGGTGTGAGTTAATATCGGTATCGGAAATGAAATGCTGGACAATATCGGCAAGACAGTATTGGTAAGAAAGCCAATATTTCTGATTTTAATTGTTTTGTACAATTATGAAATATTAAACTGCATCCCTCAGTTTGATTTATGTGTAGACTTTCAGCTTTAATTTTTACAACATTTAACATTTTGGAGTTGCAACTCTTTGACTCCAAACCAGGTATCAGACATGGTGGAAACAGCAGTTACAGCATGTGTGATAGGACAACTAGTGCAGGTTGATGTTGGCCCAACGAGGGGTGTAGCGGTACATGTACATGTGCAGGTAAAGGTACAGATACTGATTTCCCACACGGTCCACAATAAGTGAGGGACAGGAAGTGTGTCGCCATGTGTCGACTCGGTAAACAAATACAGTGCAGCCCAGCTTTTGGGACTCAATTAAAACTGTTAATTAAAGCTGTTTATACAAAAGCTAGACAGTTTTATCTTTTGCATTTTGTTCTCTTACTGTGCCCAAAATGAACCAAACCGTGACCTTAAAATCGAGGTACATACCGAACCGTGATTATGGTGTACCGTTGCACCCCTAGACCTAACGTAAGACTAGAGACGCAAGACATAAGTGCAAATAATTCCCATCCAAGTATGAAATATGAAGGTTATATTTGCAGTTGTGTCTCTTGGTCCAATTCTATTATCCAGCCATCCATCTTCTTATCCGAGTCGGGTCGCGAGGGCAGCAGCCTACTCTCCCCAGCCACTTCATCCAGTTCCTCCCGGCAGGCGTTCCCAGGCCAGTACTTGTTTGTATATTTCTTAGGTACACATTTTGAGTGTTAAGTTGCTGTGTGATGACTTTAGTGTTCTTTGTAAGATGACACCTTGAGTCAGACTGTTATATTGAGCTGCATAGTATTTAAACAATTAGTAGTAGTTCTGAAGTAAGGGAGATGTCACCACATTAGAAGTTAGCCATACATTTGATGCACAGCAGTATAAGCTGCAGGGTTCAAAGTTTAAGAAAAAAGTATTTGCAGTTTGGAGGAAAATGAAGGTGTGCCTTAACTTGACTAACAGCCAACTATTTGTGGCATGGGTAACATAAATGTGCAGGACTTTCACCATATATGTCAAGGCATGTCTGTTCAAATGGAGAGCTGCACTTTTACTCAGATTTCAGTCTGCAGAGAGCATTCTTTGTGTAGCTTCCCGGGTACAGAGAAATGAATGATGTCAAAAACCAACACCTTTTATCAAAACTCCCGAAGGTGCCGACCTTTTTCTCAGTCACAACAACCGTAGACACGAGGACAGCAGCACTGCCAACTGACACAGCCAGTGTCAGTTGAGAGTGACCCAGAGAGTGACAGTTTTAAATGTTGCTTAACGTTCATATCAATTACAGTAAAAGTGTTGAGATGATTCACTTGTTAGGTAATGGGCAAAAGTGGAAAAATAGAGCAAAAAGCTATTATGTAACGAGAAAAAGCTAAAATGTTGACACTAATAACTAATAAAAACACACAGATTTGTCTTTACATGTATACAGTTTTCCTTCGTTTATCGCGGAGCTATGTTCCCAAAATAGCCCGCAATAAGTGCAATCCACAAAGTGGCCAACTTTATTTTTTTACAATTATTATATATGTTTTATGGCTGTAAAACCCCTCGCAATACGCTTTATACACTTTTCTCAGACAGGCATTAACATTTTCTCACATTTTTCTCTTGTCTAAAAACTCTCAAAGTTAAGATTTTGTTTCAATTTGAATGATCGACCTACTAGGTTGGACACAAGATATTATGTAGTGACTAACGCATATTTCATTCCTCTGACTGTGCTTCGTCCTTGCGCCGTTCGGCTGTATCCTTCTTAAAACATATCATATTTTCCTCCTCCTCGTCCTTTCCTACTCCTTGAACCGAGGATTCATTTATTCCGTAATGGCGCGCTAAAGCCCGTTAGCTTCTTCTTCTATTGTTTATTGGTGGTTAGCAAGCAGCTCTGTCGCTACATAATACATACTGGAAACGCAATTGGTTCTACGCATGTGCAGACCGCGTCCACATCCGGTCGGCCTATTTTTCGGCAGTCACATGTTAGGCATGTGTAATCTACGCCATCCGACAATCTGTTTTAAAGCAGTTGCTGTTGTGGTTCTATATTTAGCAGGCTATTGTCTACTCTGGGTTCCTCATAGGCTCGCGCAGGCACATGAACACATACTGAGACCAGGTGGAGGACTTCAACTCTCACATGGGTATACAACACCCTCTGCTGGTAGCAGTTGTAAATACAATAACAGACACATACAATAGAGTAAATGGTCTTTCAAAGCGCTTTGACACTGCTAGCACATTTACCTAGCAACTGCTAGCAACTGCTAGCACAGGAGGACGGAGGATCGAACCTGCAACCTCCTGGTTGTGAGACGACCACTCTACCACCTGAGCCATGCCGCCCCCAGAGCACGCATAGATCGCTCTAATACAACACGAGGACACACAACATGATGCGTGTGCGTACGCTGTAAAAAAAAAGAACATGCAAAATTGCACTTGAAAAAAATCTGCGACACAGCGAAAGGTGAACGGCGATGTATCGAGGGAACATTGTATATGAATAATATATGTTAGGGATGCGCCGATCGGGGTTTTATGCTGCTGATACCGATACCGATCCGTCATATTATTTCTTTGTACTTTTCTTAAAATTCATGTTAAAATCTGTCCGTGTCTCGATCCCGTGGAGCCAATCTCATGCATCGCCTCGTCTCGCCTCGATACGAAAATAAAGTCAAAATATGGGAATAAAGTCATAATTATCAGAAGAAAATTTACAAGAAGAAGGTTGAAATTAAAAAAAAAAAAAACAACAGCAGAAATGAAAAACACAGCTGTAATTTTATGAGACTAAAGCCAAAATATTAAAAGGAAAAAGTTGTACTCTAACAGGGAACAAAATCTTGCATTTTTATGAGAATGAACTTGGAATATTATGAGGAAAACAAATACATTTTAGTAGCATAAAGTTGCAATATTAAAGAAAATATTTTTTTTACAGTCATGATATTATAAGAAACAAACAAAACATGGAAGATTACGCTGGGGAAGAAGTTGGAATATTATGAGAATAAAGTCATAATATTCCGAGAAGAAAATTTATGACAACTATTTAAGAAGAAAGATGAAATATTTGGAAAATTTTAAAAAATAACCCTGCAAAAATTGGCAAAAGGAGCGCAAAGCCCATAGTTAAATGAATAAGATGCCTTTTCACCTACATTGAAAATCGGAGATTTTCTTGAAGTACAGTATATACGACTTCTTAGCATATCTACATGTGTTCATTCACTCATTCATTCCAAAATATCAAAGTGGCAAAGTTGCATCCTTTCATTTTTCACTATGTGTCACCCCGTCATAATATTTTCACTTTATGATCGTAATAGAACTTTTTCCCAACCTAAATTGCAACTTTAGTTTTTTTGTTTGTTTGTTTGTATATTAACATTTTCAACATTTTTTTATCGTCTTTACTCTTAATATTTCATCTTTATTCTTGTAAAATCACTGCTCTTTCTTCCATTTTTACTGTTTTCTTGTTTAATAGTATTTTTAGAATGCACAGAGGGCCAATAAAAAACACCCGTGATCTATCTGATCTTGTCCTAGCTCTTAGATCGTTTGAAAAACAAAGTAAATAACTGCACAACATAGTTCCGTATTAACTTAACATATAAAACAAACTAATTAAGCCAGACTCATTATTAGATGCAACGTTGTCCTTGACCGGGACGTTGCAGTTTATGATTTCCTGGTAAAGCCGAGTAGCACATGTCTTTGTATCATTGGACAGCTGTCTGTCAAAGCAAAGCAAACAGTGGCTCAACAGCCAGATACCTGTTCTAGCTCTTCTTCATTTTAATGAAATTTCCAAGGTCTTCTGAAAACGAAGGACAATGTACATAAACAGATCATGATCAGACTGGATTGCTGTCCTGAGCGTTAATTGAAGAACATACATTTATCCCTGATAGCATCGACCTACAATTGGCTCAAGTGCGATTGCAATATAAAAGTTGATATTGTGTTATTTTTGCTGAAGCTGATTCCCATAGCTTCTGGTATGTCGGCAAAAACTGTACAAATATGACCCTCGCTGCCATGTTATACTTGGACTATGGGATGGACAGCATTTAGGAGATATTCGGAGGCAACATTTCATGGCTTCTCTCTTTCACACTTTAATGAAGAACATGTCTAAAAGAAGGCCGAGGTCAGAATCACAGCAGTACGAGGGCATTTTCACATGGTGGGCAAACGTTGTACTTGTGCTGTATGCAACTTATGTTATGTTTGGATTCACTCGGTGTCAGATAATAAACAGGAGGATGGTGCAAAAATAGACTAGGGGTGTTCAAAGTGCGGCCCGGGGGCCATTTGCGGACCACAACTGTTTTTTTTATTGACCGGCGGCACATTATAAAAATATAGTTTAACAAGAAAACTAAAAAAAAACAAAAAAAACAGCAAAAGTGGAAAAATCAGGAGTAAAGTATAAAGTCAAAATATGAAGAGAAAAAAATATATTTTACTAGAATAATGTTGTAATATTATGAGGAAAATTTGAGTTGAAATATTAAAGAAAAAATAATTTATATTTTAAAAATTTAAATAGTTGGAAAAACTATTAAAAAAAACCCCATCAGAAATTTAAAAAACAGCTGTCATTTTAAAGAATAAAGTCAAAATATCAAGAGAGAAAGTAGCATTCTAACAAGAAAAAAAAGTTGCAATTCTACAATTATTATGAGGAAAAATAATGTTGTTTTAGTAGCAAGAGTTGAAATAGTAAAGGAAAAAAAAGTTAGTTTTTTCAAGTCGAAATATTAGGAGAAACAAACAAAACAAAATACGGTCATGGAAAAAATGATTAAACCACCAGTTTCTTGTTCATTTTAACGCCTGATGCAACTAAAGGTACCTTTGTTTGGACAAATGTAGCGATGGCAACAAAAATAGCTCATATGAGTTGGGTTTTTTTTTCCTATTCATGTAAGAACTCAAGTGGAACCACGGAAGTTGCTGGCTATCAGCTCTTAAATCCAACTTTTATGGGCTATATTTGCTATCATCATTCCAAATAGTTGTACCAGCCATTAAATGGACCAATCAACTGAAGAAACAAGGGTGCGCTAATTATTTTTCCATGACTGTATAGTGTAAAGTTGGGTTGGGGAAAAATGTATAATATAAGAATAAAGTCATGATATTACAAATAAAATTATGAAGATGATTTATGAAAAATTGGATTATATTAATAATATTTGGAAAATAAAAAAAGGATGATACTAAGATGACACTAATCATAGGATTTTTCACCGATATCACAAAGCTGAGATGCAACTTTTTCTTGAAATATGTACACCTTCTTAGCATATCTACAGGTGTTGCTTTACAAAATAACAAAGTGGCAAAGTTGCATCCTTTCATGTTTCATGTGGTCCTCACTGGAAAAATGTTTGGACACCCCCTGCATTAGACATTACCTCACACTGGGCCATTTCAACTGTGTCCGTTCATGATACAATGCTGTATTACAGCACCCTGGGCTTGTTCAAGTTATTTTATCATGCAAGGTGACAGTTATCATTAATAACTGACCTAAGGAGCTATTGCATTAATTATATGACACATAGGCTCGAATGCACTCGAATGCTGCCATGCTTGAGCAATCATACTGTGGGCATTCAGTTTGTGGAGGTGTTCAGGGCAGGTCCGGCCGGTAGGAGGCCTCGGGGAAGACCCAGAACACGTTGGAGAGACTATGTCTCTCAACTCGCCTGGGAACAACACAGGATCCACCGGGAGGAGCAGGATGAAGTAGGTGGAGAGAGAAGTCTGGGTTTCCCTGCTGAGGCTGCTGCTTCGACCAGATCTCGGATAAGATGGAATGGATGGATGGAAGAACAGCAGTGACAAGCACCAGCTCATGTAAGAATAATGATGCCACACTTTCATTAAATACAATACAAAGTCATGGAGAATAATACATTTTTCTGCAACATTATATTATCGGCGGCATGTTGACAAACTGAAACTTGGAGCTGCCATGACCCAACTCAGTACTGCAGTGAGACGGTACGTAGGTCAAGAAATGTGCAAATTCAGCTCAGAAAAAGTTACAATTCAATGGATTGATATGAATATTTATTGGAATTGTAATATTTGTTTTATTTTTCATCATGACTGACTGCACGTCTCTGGGAACCTGATAGGCTCAATTGCGTTGTACTTTTAAAAATTCTCGGAACCACAAGAAAAGCCTTGATAAGGCAAACCAAAATCTCTTCACGGTACAATGGTGCCTGGCCATGTCGTGCTTTGTAATGCGTCACAAGCTTAAATTCGTCATCATTGATAAAATACACTTGAAATGGTAGGGTCTTCTCTTTTAGGTACCATCCATCCATCCATCCATTTCCTATACCGCTTCTTCCTCAGGGGTCGCGGGGGTATGCTGGAGCCTATCCCAGCTGACTTCGGGCGACAGGCGGGGTACACCCTGGACTGGTCGCTCTTTTAGGTACATTTGTCAGAAATCTTCCCAACTTTGTGTTATTATTTTATTTTGTTTTGATACACAATTAGGTACTACTGGTGGGGAAATAGGGTGCAAAGTGGTCAATGCTTAGGGTTGGGCTTCGTTTCGATACCGGTTCCTAACAGTTCTCAACCCGATGCTTTTAAGAGGCAGGGTCATAAACATTTGCATAGTTTAAATTGGAGCGCTAACCAGTATTCTTTTGGGATGAAATGTCTGAACTTGAAAGATGAACCTGAAAGATGTTTACTTTTACAAAGCTCTTGAAAAAACATTTCCACATATGCTGTTGTTTATGTGTTGGAGAATGCGTGATGCTGCAGGCACTTAAAGGGATAGTTGGGATTTTTTTTACATGATGTTGTATGGCATCCCCATCAGCAGTGTAGTGCATCAATGGTGACTTACCTTCCACTTTGTTCCGTGAGCGGAGTTCTGGTTGGATTTCGGTGAGGAGGAACGTAGTTCTGCTTAGTTGCTCGGGTCTCTTAAGTAAAAAATAAAGAATTCTCAAAACAATATGTGTTCAAAAGAGTTATTCCTCTTTTGAACACATATTGTTTTGAGAATTCTATCTGCATCACAAGATTGTTGCTACCAAAAAAGTCAGACCTCTCAGTCGCTCTGCGTTATTTCCTCTCCGTTCGTATCAATATGCGTTACTCTTTTGAATATTGTTTTAAGAAGCAAAATGTTTACTTCAAGAGACCCCTGCAACTAACGGGTATGACGTTCCTCGTCACGGAAATCCGACCAGAACTCTGCTCACGGAACAAAGTGCGGGGTAAGTCACTGTTGATGCACTACACTGCTGATGGGGATGTCCATACAAATTCATGTTAAAAAATGCCAACTATCCCTTTGAACATGTACTAAGCTGGGTGCAGAATGTCAAACAACTTGTAAAAGGTTTGTCTATGAGCTATGCGTTTTGAGCTACCATGTTAGCACTAGTTTCCTTTGCTGCCTCAATGTTGGTGTTGCTATTTTTTATGACACCGGCATTTTGTTACCACAAGTAAACAGGATGTCGTGCACATCGCTCTTATTTTGAAGGGCGCAAGTGTGTTGTAGAGGTTGCGAAGGTCACTTGACTTTTGCTCCAAGAGACGCACTGACATGAATAAACTTGCATCCTGCAGTCATGACTCCCGTCCTTTATTAACACCAAACTTCCACGACATGGCAGGCATCCTGAAACCCTGCGTTACGGACGCCATTTATTGTTCGACTTCGCCGACTGTTACTGCTTGGAGACGAGGCACTGTGTTATTTCTACACCATGAATCTGGAGGTCATTTAATCATGTTGGTCTCTCGCACCCTCCTTTGCATGATATCACTGTGTTGCAAATGTTGCACTGAGCCGGGCGCTCTTTTTTATGAAGTTAAGCCAAACTTTGTAGCCGCTTCTTCTTCCTTGGTCCTCACAGATATTTCTTCCAGTCGGCATCGAAACTAGGAATCGAAATTTGAATGAATACAAGAATGTTAGTCCCAGTTCCCATCGATGTTTGAGAGTCGACGCCCAACCCTATTAATGGTAACCAGCTTGCTTGATAAGAACAACCAAGAACAACCATATGTATTATTTTGGAGGGTTGGGGAAATCATGTACTTCTACTGTCGACCACCTTGACATAGATGAACAATATCAATTACAGGTCAGATGGAACACATCATTTGTGTCTATCAACTTGTAGAATACAAGCAATCCTTTAGATCATCCACGTGCTTCTTGTTCTAATCTGAGCCAGTGTTTTCCTTCCCATTGTGTTCCAGCCCAATGTGTGTATGTGTGTGTGTGTGTGTGTGTGTGTGTGTGTTCTTAATATTTGCTGCGCAGCCATAATCACAACCAGGTGTCTCCCATCCAAATTACCATATGGTTCTAACTTTCTCCCAGATTTGACAAATGCGTACCTGGGTTGCTCACTATTAAAGCTGTAAAATGAATTCTTCTTATTCATTATGGGGATGGTTGGGAGAAGTTGATGGAACGGAGCTGCGAATGATTTCACCTCGCATGCAACCTTCCTCTGCTGCATTGTGTACATTGATATACAGATCAGTTATGAGAAGCAGGACGTATTATACTTGGCTGATCCATGTATTTCTTTCAAACGTCTGCGTTATTGGGGTTATTGGTTATACTTGACGAGTGCAATAAAACATGAGCAGAAAGGCTTTAATGTGATATTTTTACGATCTGCAATTGCAGTTAAACAAGAATGCTGACCAAAAACTAACGCTGCCATCTGCATTTCTGGATTTGAGCACTTTTAAATGATGGGGGGAAGGGAAACAGTTTGGGGCACAGAGATGACGCTAAAAAAATGAGAATGCACCTGGGTATACCTTTTTCAAAGGGTGTATTTGCACTCGGTCAATCGTACCGTGCCACTGCCCACTTTACACCTCAAGTCTGGCACGTTTGGATAGTGTGAGCGCATTGATCCACGCCAAGGCAATCCCCTCTTTTGGCACAAGTGGAGTAGGTAGGCCATTGTGTCAGACGCTGAACGAGCATTTGACAAAACCCAACGCTGACATAGTCAACAAAGCATGCGACTTAAGGAAGCAGGCACAAATACAACAAACTTGGAGTGTTCCTACCCTGACCTATGGTCATAAGCTTTGGGTAGTGACCGAAAGGACAAGGTCAAGGGTACAAACAGCCGAAATGAGTTTTCTCTATAGGGTGGCTGGGCTGTCCTTAAAGTAAGAAGTAAAGTATAGTTAAGTAAGAAGCACTGAGAAACTCGGGATTAGAACCGCTGCTGCTTTGCATTGAGAAGATGAGGTGCCTCGGGCATCTGGTCAGGATGCCTTCTAGATGCCTCCCTGGGGAGGTGGTTCAGGGCATATCCAACCGCAAGGAGACCACGGGGAAGACCCGGGACAAGTTGGAGAGACTATGTCTGTCAACTGGGCTGGGAACGCCTCGGGATCCGCTGGACGAAGTAGCTGGGGAAAAGGAAGTCTGGGCTTCCCTGCTTAAGCTGCTGCCCCCGCAAGCCGACCTCAGATAAACGGAAGAAGATGGATGATGGATGGAAGGATGATCTCAACGCAAGGAAAATGAAAAGAATGATGCAGTTCTATCGAACAAAGTCATCAACATTTGATTACATCAACACTACAATCCAAAATACTGCTGATCAAGAAGACCTGGAACTGGAAAATGTTCACCATAAGGAGGACGAATACAACAGCAATATTAAATGTGACAATAATTTATCCATTATTCATCTCAACAGCAGAAGTGTCTAAATATCAAGCAAAACATTTTATTACATTGGATAGAGCTGAGTTTTTTTTAAATAATGGTTATTATTCAACCTTTCACAGTTGTTGCTCCAATTTGTCATCCAACACCTAAAGTACATTTCCATAAAAATGTGTCAGCCTCAAGTGGAGTCAAAGAAAGGTCTAGAAGACGATCTTCAGTCCAGGAAGCTGAAGAACAGAACCTTCCTGTAAATGAAGTCTTGATTTGATTGCCCATATATAGAAAGAAAGAGGAGCTTTCTCAGCTTTAAACTGAAAGCCGATACGCGGCGGTAAAGTGGCGTATGGCGCATATAATCACGTGTTCATTCTGCGACGCCTTGATGTTTGAATTACATCATGAGTTTACAAATCAAATTTGTCATCAAACGCTTGTTTGTTTAGATAAAACACACTTCAAATGATGTTTTGGTGGTGGGGGCTCCTCTTTTAGATAAAATGATGTATTATTTTAGATAAAATGTTTTAAACCTAATTTGCTCTCACTGTGTGGACAAATAGGGCCCAAGAGGTTAAGAATAACCTCCTCCTTGGATAATAGGCCAACTTTTCACTCTTGGTGCTCCAATCTCTCATCCAATATTGGAGTACATTTCTATAAAAACAAATGTCAGCCTCAAAGGAAAACTGCACTTTGTTTTTTTTACATCCACAATACTTATGTGAGACATGAATGCACATCTTTCTCTTTTCGGTGCATTGTAAAGATGAATTAATCATGACTAATTGACATTTGAAATGATGCCTGAAATATGCGCATCTTGACTGTATTTTAGTGAAAGAAAGATAAATGAATGATATATACCTGCAACAGCTCCAAATGAACTAAATTAACTTGATTGATTAGCTTGATTTCAATCAAGCTAAAAGAGTTTCTTTAATAGTAGCAGAACGTTTGAATCACACTCTAACCGTATAATTATGAGCAACGAGAGGGTGCGTTCAAATACACCACGTCATATAAGTTGGATTCAAATTTTGAATGTATTTTCTGGGATTTCCGAGCACACTTAGATGAAGCAAATTGTCCTTCTTCATTTAGAGTATCCACGAATATCCACTTATTGTTTTTTTTGTCTTTCTGTTTATTTAATAAAAAAAGTTCTTGTGCTTTTCGGAGTGTCCCTGAATGCATCTCGCAGTCGTGTAGTGACAATGAGGAAGCGTTGTTCAGACGACGGAGGGACAAAAGACGCGTTTGTGAGTTGGAAATACTTATATGTTGTTGGAATTGCACCTCTGTTGATGTGTTCAGGTTAGATTAAAGTTATTAAAGAGCGTCAGACTCTGCGGGGGAACTACACTGTGCTGCCATCTGTCGTCATAACAGTGAGATGTGGCTTGCCTTTAGGCGCAATTAATTAATTAATGAAATAAAAAACATTAGTTAAAGCGCTATTTTTGACAGCCCTATTTATATACATGCTGTAACCATGTACATTCCACAGGTACATTCATGATAACATGTAAAACGGCAAATTTTGGTTTTAGCATTTGGGTGCATTGATTTCACATAGCAATATAAAAAGGCACGCTACACTTAGGGTTACTGTTACAAACTCAAAAACACAGCAGCAGTGGCGGCAGCTCTAATATGGAGCGTTACATTTTAGTCGTGGCCTGAGGCATTGTGAGCGGTGTGTGGTGAAGCTAGACGCTGGCTAAGTGTCACTACTTCTGTAAAGTAGTTCTTCGGCGTAACAATGTTAATGTAGCTTTGTTAATACGTATTTATGTAAATGGGGCATTGTTGGCTGTTTTGGAGGCTTTTTCCGAAGGCTTTAAAGGCGGAATAGTTGCATCCCATTAAGTGTATTCTTAGCTGCCTCTTTTTAGCAGTTTTTATATCTTCTATATGTTTTATATCTTATATCTTCCATCTTTTATATCTTTTATATCAGAAAAGAGAAAGATGTCCATTCATTTTTCACATAAGGATTGTTTCACATAAACGTTAAAACGGACGTTAACCAAATACATTTTTCCCATGCCAAATAATATAAACCAATTAATCTGTTCCAGAAAGCCAAAAATGTTAACCAAAAAAATGCTTTTGTAGTTTTACAATTATAGTTTAACGTGTGGAAAACCATTTGAACTGCATATAAATACATATAAATGATGAATGAACGGGATAATTGAACATTTAGGGTTACTTTTAGCTTCACTAAAGATGTGATTCTTCACAATTGTGGCAGCGAGATCAACCACCACCGTCTTCCTGTTTTGACATGAGTTGTTTCTTCAATTCAATAGTGTTGCTCACCTGAAAAACCCAAAATAGAGACAAAGAAAGTTGCAAATGCCGACATTTTGACAAAGAAGGTGAGAAGCACTATTGAGTTCAAGAGATAACTGATGGGAAAACAGGAAGTTGGTAGTTGATCTCGCTGCCACATCATGTCATATCTTCAGTGAAGCTAAAAGCGACATGAAATGTTATCCTTTTCATTCATCATTTCAATGCATTTACAATTGTTTTATGTATATAAAATTATAATTGTAAAACTATAAAAACGTGTTTTGTGTCACCATTTTTAAGAGTCAACCGCTGATGACATCATAGCTGACTTCTGGTTCTGGTTTCCATTTTGTTTAGCTAGCTAATAGGATGCTAACAAGAACGTTTTGTGATAAAAACACATGAAGCACACAGTTGGACTCGCGCAGTGTATTAATAACACAATAAGGCGCGTGCCATATTCTACACTATGCACGCAAAATTGTGGCATAAATTTTTGACGCTAAACGAAAAACACCCTAACTGGGGTGGACGCTAACCAAGGTTCCACCATATATTAGTCTTCTTCACATAATTTTAGGTAGGTTTAGGTTAAATGTCTACGACGGGATGCAATGCCAATTATTTTCTCCCGTATGGCATAGTTAGCATATGGGTCTCGAAAACTGAAAGAGTCCCAAAAAATGATATACTGTGGGCCAGTGGGGTCCAAAGTCCGGCCATTTGCAGCCCACAGCTAATATTTCACTTTACGGAGGATGATTAGGGCCACACTGAAAACAAAACTATTAAAGTTATAGGAAAAAAGTTTTTTGATATGTAACAAACTTGATATTGAAATAAAATTGCAAATTATACAACATAAAAAAGTAGCTTTAATCGTCTTTCATTTACAATTATACACTTCCTTTTAATGGACTATCAAAAATAAACCTTAGCTTAGATTTTTTTTTTTTTACTGTCTATTAGGAAACTTAAGTTATCAACTCTACGGTAATAATTTACTTTGTCCCTGTTATGTATGAACACTGCTTTTTACATGTTTGATCTTTTTGTGTTTTTGTATTTATTGCAGGAAGCAGCTGAGTTTGGCTCAGCCCTCTCTGGAGCATATTCATGTGTGCAGGTGAGCTTCGCTCTCGCTTTCGCTCTCGCTCTGCTCCCTGCTCTGCTTGTGCTGCCCTCGTCCGCTGCAGGCTCGTCTCCACCTCTTCGTCGTGCTGCTGGGCCACTCAGCTCCTTCTTGCTGGCTGCTGGCATGAGGCTGAGCATCAGCATGCGTTTTTTTTCTTCCGTTAGTTTCTAGTTTTTTGTTTGTCTGTTTGACTGTTTTCAGGTTTTTTTTGTCTCGGGTTTTCGTTGTGTTTTTTTCCCTCATTTAGGGGTAGTGGTGAAGTGACAGGACGACAGCTTTTGTTTGTTTGTTTGGGCCGGTGCCTCAGGACCTTTTCTTTGGGCACTGGAGGGTTTTATTTATTTATGAATAAACTTTGGTGACGTAACATATGCTATGTTCAGCGGGGTCATAATGGTCCTTAAAAAAACATCAACAACCAAACAAAAGAAAAAATCACAGAAAAAAATGCATTGCCCTTTTTAATATTTACAGTGGTGTGAAATTTGTTTTGCCCCCTTACTGATTTTTTTTTTCATGTTTGTCACACTTAAATGTTTCCCATCGTCAAACAAATGTAAATATTAGTCAATGACAACACAACTGAACACCAAATGCAGTTTTTAAATGAAAGCTTTTATAATTAAGGGAGAAAAAAAATCCAAGCCTACATGGTCCTGTGTGAAAAAGTGATTGCCCCCTAAACCTAATAAGTGGTTGGGCCCCCCTTAGCAGCAACAACTACAATCAAGCGTTTGTGATAACTTGCAATGAGTCTCTTACAGCGCTGTGGAGGAATTTTGGCCCACTCATCTTTGCAGAATTGTTGTCATTCAGCCACATTGGAGGGTTTTCCAGCATGAAGCGCCTTTTTAAGGTCATGCCACAGCATCTCAATAGGATTCAGGTCAGGACTTTGACTAGGCCACTCCAAAGTCTTCATTTTGTTTTTCTTCAGCCATTCAGAGGTGGACTTGCTGGTGTGTTTTGGATCATTGTCCTGCTGCAGAACCCAAGTTGGTTTCATCTTGAGGTCACCATCAGATGGCCGGACATTCTCCTTCAGGATTTTTTGGTAGACAGCAGAATTCATGGTTCCATTTATCACAGCAAGTCTTTTAGGTCCTGGAGCAGCAAAACAGCCCCAGACCATCACACTACCACCACCACATTTTACTGTTGGTATGATGTTCTTTTTCTGAAATGTGGTGATACATTTACGCTAGATGTAATGGGACACACACCTTCTAAAAAGTTCAACTCTTGCCTCGTCAGACCACTGAGTATTTTCCCAAAGGTCTTGGGGATCATCAAGATATTTTCTGGCAAAATTGAGATGAGTCTTAATGTTCTTTTCTTCTTTTTGTTATTGGTCTTGGAACTCTGCCATGCAGGCCGTTTTTGCCCAGTGTCTTTCTTATGGTGGAGTCATGAACACTGACCTTAACTGAGACAAGTGAGGCCTGCAGTTCTTTGGATGTTGTTGTGGGGTCTTTTGTGACCTCTTGGATGAGTCTTGGCTTTACTCTTGGAGTAATTTTGGTTGGCCGGCCACTCCTGGGAAGGTTCAACACTGTTCCATGTTTTTGCCATTTGTGGATAATGGCTCTCACTGTGGTTCGCTGGAGTCCCAAAGCTTTAGAAATGGCTTTATTCCGTTTTCCATACTGATACTCTCAATTAATCTCAGTTATGTTTTAACAGGGGGGGCAATCACTTTTTCACACAGGGCCATGTAGTTTCACATTATTTTCTCCCTTAATAATAAAACGTTTCATTTTAAAACTGCATTTTTTGTTCAGTTGTGTTGTCACTGACTAACATTTAAACACTTTTTCACACCACTCTATAGAGTATTTGGAAAATCATCAACATTTATTTATTTAAATTTTACATTAAAAAAAATATTGTATGTGGTCAATTGTATGTTACTGCTTAGCATATTGTCACCTACATTGCCGTGGTTTTAGTGTGTTTTAACAACACAAATGTGACGGCAATCACATCGGAATCTCTTGGGGCTCCTTTGAATAGAGCCACTGCTGTAGCAGTTCAACGTTTGTTAGTCCTCGGGGGCCCCCGACTGGGCTGAGGCCCCAAACAGTTGCGTCCCTTACCTGGTGGAAAGCAGCGCCTTTTGGCCCAAGGAACTGGGCACGAGACCTCCTGGTTTTACTTGATATTTCCCCCATTCACATAAAATGCATTCATATTTCATGATCAATATCAGAGAATGATCTGTTCCCACTTCCCTTCAGGAATGCCCTCTCGCTTCTGCAGACGTGAGCCGGATCAGAGCTGTATATTGTGTTACTGTTTTCATTTCTACCGCGAGGATTTCTCGCCTTGGTAAAAATTCACGGCCCAAAGCTCTTGTATCCACAATACAACACCTGGAAAAAGAAACTCTTCATTAATCTCTGCTGCCTCTCACAATCTGCGGTTTTAAGCACCCCTCTTTCCAAACCACATGTGAGGCGGCACAGCGGCTGGTCGGCAGAGCCTTTGTTTTAGAATAACTCTGGGTTATTTTCAGGTCATTGTGGCCGAGTGGTTTCTTAATTGAATTTTAGAAGCGTTTTGTTTAATATGCCGTCGTTAAAGCTCTCTAAAAATAGTCCCGTGGATGTAATGACCTAATCTTTTCCGGAGCTTTTGAACAGATAATCCTGGATGGTTTTTGTCTTCTATGGCTAACAGCCGAACAGAAATGATTAGACAAGCTAACGCTGATCCTCGTTTGTCCTTCATTTTATACGCCACTGACAATATACACTTCATATATATTTTTCTGGATCGACTTTTTTTTTTCCGATCTCCCACATCTTTTCGCGTGTTACTGTATCAACGTTAATTCCTGGAAGACTTTTGAAGCTTTTAAGTATTAGCTTCTAAAGTATGGCCGGTATCTGTGGTGACACTCTTTACTTTAATTGTCGTCATGAAGACCCTTCCAAATAATTAATTCTATGGCTTGAAGCTTCTGGCGTGAGCCCATAATTCCCTCTATATTACATTTGTCCTTGCTCAACGGGGCATATTAACGACAATCACGCAGGGTTTACTTGCAGTGCGGTCAAGTTTTTATTTCCAAAAACAGTAGCTACAAATCTGTAAATCCCATTTATAGGAATAATCATTAAATCACGCCCCAGGTGAGTAATAGCACAGAATATAGAGGAATGTATTATATTGCCTAAATATGGATATACAATCTTTATTTGTCATTAATTACACCGTTTTCATAGTTAAGTCGCAATTAATCATGTTTTTTTTTTTTACTATTCTGTTTAACTTTGAGATATTTTTTACATTATAACAATGCAGGAGCAGACAATTTCACCACTCACAAGAAGTTAGGGATATTCAGCTTTTGGGTCAAATTTCATTATGAACCTAAAATGCAGCAATTTAAAAAATGTAATAAATCATGCTGTTTCGTGGTTGAATATGGCCTATTTGTAAAAAAAAACCCCAAAAAACTACATAGTTATAGCAAATTGTACTTTTTTTGCCTAAATGTAGCATTTTCAAGCATAAAAATGGCTAAATGAAGTAAAATGCAAATATGAGGCATTAAGAAGATGCATCCCAATTGTAATATGCAGCATTCTACACTGGTAACAAACAAACAGCAGACTTGACCGCAGGAAAAACAGCAGGATTGTATTGCAGGTTTGAATTATTTCACAACAGGCACAATAATAAGACCATAATAATGATAATAATAACACGGGCTACTATTGCGTCCGCAACCCATGCCAAGTTAAACTCAAATTTGAACCCCTGACGTCACTTCCTGTCCTCCACACATCCCGAGCACATTTATTCCAACACACACAATCTCGTCTCATTTATGTCTTAAGTGGCTTATTTTCCATTATTATGTGTACTATATTAGGTAAAACGAGTGTAAAGGGGCCTATAGGGGTGTTATTTCATGTGTAGAGGGCTCTAATAATGTTAAAACCTTAATTTAGAAGGTTGTAAACAGGTATTCCATGGTTTTACTACAAAAAATATTCCATTTATAAATAAGGAATCCTACTTCACGGAAATTCACTTATCATGGTCGGGTCTGGAACCAGTGAACTGTGATAAACGAGGGATTACTGTATAACATGTATGTATGTATGTGTATGTTTGTATTTATACATACTGTATATGTATTAGCAACTGATGTGATACGAAGAGAGGGGTAGGACTAAATAAGCTCTGCTTCTTCCTACTCCTTTTCGGACATGTGGGACTTTGAATGGTAACACGAAGCATTACTGTATGCATGTTTGAAATAAATTAAACTATAAACCATAGACCATATCTAAACTTTTGAACGCACATGGCCAACTGTTCAATGTTTCAGTACTTTTTACACAATGTGCTGTTCTCTAACAAGGAGATAAAAGGCAAAATCCTAAAGGTGTGTGATCCATGACTTGACCCATACACTTCCTGATTGATTAGAATTGCTATTGAAACAATCCTCTTCATCATGCTGTTCACATGGTGACATCATGACACCCAAGACAACGCCTAACAACCGAGCAACAGTATCTCGCCATTGTGAGGCTTCAAACAGGATGTTCTGAGAGGGAAGAGGCCTTTGAGCTTAGAGTGTCAAAAGAGTCACAGAAAGGCATACTGTGCAGCGTGTATGCTTGGGACAAAGTTATAGGACAAAGAAAGTAAAATATAAGAGCAAATGATGGATTACTTTTAGGTTTTCTAATCTACAATTTAAAAAAACAACACGATTCCTGGCTAATGTGATGGGGTTTTTTTACCGTCACGGTATACTGCATGACAGTGATGGCCGGTGTATTTGGTACCTGGGCCTCCAACGGGCCGGCCAGAATTTTTTCATGAGAGCCAGTATAGTAAATATGTGCCACGGCAGGGCAAATTTGATCAATAAAAGTCCCGTTATCTTTAGATACATAGTCACCAACATGCCTGACTTACATTCCTGCTGGTATCTTCACTGGTGATCGGTTGTAAAGTGCTTGTAAAGTTGGCACTCAGCCAAATGTGACAAACGGCTCGAATCATCTGAAGCAGCTCACAACCAATATTTATCTAATAACATGACAATAATATAAAACCCTTTCCTTTGTCAGCCATTGTGGGCAGAACTTACCTTGTTGAACAGTTTTGCTCTGGTCAACCAATCAGCACAGGGGGCCTTCCTCTTTGCTCTGATTGACCAATCAGAACTTGAATGTACGGGCACCTGACTCTGAAGGCCCTGAGCAGATTACATTGATATGGAAACACACCGAAGCTGAAATCTGATTCAAAAAAAAAAATTCCAACATAAGCCCTGTTCACACTTGCACGCACTTTGGCCCCACAGTGGTCGTAAACAGGTGAAGTATGTGTAAACTGTGCGAGGCTGCGTGCCATTACGTCAAGAAAATTTAGAAATGTTCAAAATTTGTGGCACGCATAATTTCCGTGAACTAGTCGTGAATGCTACGTAAAGCAATGCGGGCTGGTGCGTATCAAAGTGTTCCTCTGCGTGCCTCATTCACATGATAGGGTTATTTTTTCCACCACCTATTGGAGCAAGTTGGAGGGAGGGAGGATTCGGAAGTAATTTCTGGTATTAAGTGATCAGGATGCCCAAAGCGATGTCGTCTAGTCAGCTCTTCCCTCTCCCACACTGTCCGTGCTTCCTTTTTTTCTAGTTCTTCGCCTCCTTCCTGCTCTTTGCTCATTCTTTATCTGCAGCTGCGAGAAAATCTAGACTTACCTTTCGTTTTTGCATGAGCTGCTTCTCTGGAGTTCAATATCTTGTATGTCCCTTGCAAATAGAGAAGCTAGGGGTGATGCCTGCTGTTGCGTGGCGTTACGGGGGACACAGCGGGATCAAATAATGCCACGACTGCTTCACGGATGTAGACAGTGGTGGTGACCATGCATACCCATGTGGTAACAATGCGCATGGCACGTACTACTGCACTAGACGTAAACTCTACTTGACAAGGTGTAAATAAGTCGTGCGGGAGCATGGTCATTAGGTGCCAATACACACCATTTTTGGTCACAAAATGCGTGGCAAGCGCGGAATTTATGCATAACAGAACACAAACAGTGAGCAAACTAGTCTTGATGCTATTCAGGCGTTGCCATAAATAAACATGTCACACATTACCATGGCAAACGGCGGGACAATGCGGACGCAAAATGTGTGCAAAGTGCAAACGCCGCCACACTACTGGAAGCACTGCAGCAAAGAAACACGCTCCGAAGTGAAGCTAATAGACTGTTTTATTACATTAAATTAATATCATTTAATGGTACAAATACTACAATTTAAGTTTGAAATGTAGGTCAATGCTTCTGGTAGGTTAGGCCAGCAGAGAAGGTCTTGCTGGCCCTAACTGCACACCAGTGCTGTATGAAGTGTAATGCCTTTCTATGGAAAAAGAAAAATGATGTTACAGAACAGCAAACAAGGCAAAAAGTGCTGAAAAGTTTCATGACAGTAAAATTATATTATCTATTATCCATCCATTTTCTATACCGCTTCATCCTCATTAGGGTCGGCATGCTGGAGCCTATCCCAGCTGACTTCGGGCGACAGGCGGGGTACACCCTGGACTGGTCGCCAGCCAATCGCAGGGCACATATAGACAAACAACCATTCACACTCACATTCATACCTATGGACAATTTAGAGTCGCCAATTAACCTCACCTGCATGTTTTTGGGAATGTGGGAGGAAGCCGGAGTACCCGGAGAAAACCCATGTGCACACGGGGAGAACATGCAAACTCCACACAGAAATGCCCAGGGGAGAATCGAACCCAGGTCTTCCCAATCTCCAGGCTGTTCATGTATTGGCCAACGTGCTAACCACTAGACCACCGTGCGGCCCCAAAAGTATATTATTAAAATTAAAAATTATATTAACCTGAACCTTAGGTTCATTCTGAAATTTCACCCGAAAGCCGAATATTCCTAGCTTTTAGTAGTGTATAGAACACATTTTTGACGTGAATTGCTAGCAAAACATTGTTTGATTGTTGTCACTCTTTCTTGTCTATCTTGCAGTCGATCTGTCAGTTTCAGTAAATAAATCCATATTTTTTGACTAGATCTGTTCTAGGAATCTTTGAATGCTAGTATGGGGTTTCATTCCAGGGCTAAATAAGCAGCAATCATTGCTCACTGGTCTTTTATTTTCCAGTTGTCACTTACTGACTCCAAAAACATACATGTGGCCATTTTTTTGCTTGTGTTATATATGATATTATGTTATTACTGTGTTATTGTTGTGATCATGTCACTTTCTTGGCTTTGCTGTGAGTTCATGGCTGCATGTGTTCATAGTAGTAGTAGTAGTAGTAGTACTTTATTAATCCCACAGCAGGGAAATTCACCTGTTACAGCAGCAAGCAAGATACACAAGTAAAGAATGCATAGTGACATAGTGAATACAAAAAGGTTCAGGGGTTGTAGTTCATGGCTGAACGTGTCGTCGGTGCAAAATACTCGCTGGGGGGCGTGTCAAAATCACCACTTCATTTCATTCCAATTTCATAGTTATTCATTTCTCTGTGACAGCAGTATGACAAAAATGTTTCATTAAGTGAGTACTTTTATTTTATTGTTTTATTTTGGTGTCATGAGCACTTCAAAGCGGGTGCGACTGAGTGAGTATTTGGAGTTTGTGTGTGGAACATGTAAAATATATAAATGTTTCACTAGAGTTGACGTCCTTGCCTTCGCACCGCTATTGCTCGGTGGGCTATGGCGGGCCCTAATAAAATGCTCCCTGGGTGGTGTGAGTGATTCAGAGACAGCCGGTTAATCTCGAGCATCGTTGATACACTGGTGGAGTTTTCCCGATCGTGATATCATCGTCTTTAATTAGTTGGAAGTGACGGAGGACAGGAGCAGAACACACATTCAGATTTATCAACACTGGAGCAAACACAACATTTCACTTGTGTGGGACGTTGCTTGCCGTCTACACAAGGGCCTGCCGTCTCTCTACACTACAATAGTCATGCTCTGTGTTTATATTAGCTGCAGAGTCGTTTGAACTGTACATTCCAGATAGGTGAACAGCACTTGGCAAAGATAGGAGAATATTTTAAAGCTTGACAAAAGGAAAAAATGCATGCAGTCAACACTGGGCATCTTGACGCATTTATTTTTTTTTGTAAAAGATTTATTCATGCGTCTGGCCTGTAGTACCCCTAAATACGAAACCAATTACAAACTTGGGGCGGTACAACAAACAGATTTGATTTATTTATATATATTTTTTTACCTTCCTTTGAATACAGTGGGAAAAATAAGTGTTTTATATTTTCCCTGCTGATTTTGTAGGTTTTACCCCCGAACAAGTATATGACCAGTCTGGAATTTTTATGGTAACTCTATTGTAACACAGAGAAAATGTAAAAATAAGTCCAGAAAAAATAACATTAAATGAAGGCTATGAATTCATTTGTGTATGATTGAGGGAAATGAGTATTTGATCCCTACCAACCAGCAAGTTACGTGTCCATGTGACACACAAATTATACCGGTCCCCATTGGAAGATACACAACAGCCCTTGCTCTGGAGCTGCATGCAAGATTTCACCTGGTGGAGTAAGGATGATTGTGATAAAGCTGAGGGGCCAGCCCAGCATTACAAGGGAGGAGCTGGTTTATGATGTCAAGGGAGTTGGGAGCACAGGCACCGAGAAAAGCATTAGGCCACACTTTGTTGTACTGAATTGAACGCCCGAATGACCGAAATGACTCAGACAAGGCTTTAGAGTAGTGATGTGCAGATCGATACTGAAATGTATATTGATATTGAAACTGCCGATACCAGATCTTGATGCTTTAAAATCGATTCTCAAATGAAAATAATGATACTTTGCCACTTCAGGGTGTATATGTATATCGTGAACAGAAACACACTGGAAAGTAACTAAATGATTGCGATCTTGTCCAAATGAGACTATTTTTTCTTCCGCCTGGGTAAGTGCGTGAGCGTAAGCAAAAGCGGGCCTTACATCCCGACGTACGTACTCCTATGTGGTGGCTACGTGCAAAAATGGGGAAAATCAAAAGAGACATGCATGTGGCCTGCACACATTTTCAAACCCACAGCACGCAAAGGCCGTAGGAAGAAAATTAGGATGCTAATTATTTTCTGCTTGCATACAGCCAGGTCACAAGGGCAAGGCAGAGGAGGAGTGCGTGTGTCGCAAGTTTAGAAGTATACTGTGTACATTGCCCGGCCATTCCTCCAGCTGTACACTCTGGTTCTCCCGACCTTAATGCGCCTTGCCACAACAGGCAGCTTCTCTCGGCCAACACTCTGGTTCTCCCGACCTCCGTGGACGCATGGTGGCTGCTCACATAGCGTTTACAATATTAATGCACCTTACCCGGCCACGCCGGACAGCTCTTCCCGCTGTACACTCCGGTTCTCCCGGCAACGATAGCCGTATGTCCCGTAGGAAGCCAGTACGCCCATATTGCAATCAGAGTGAGTGGGCTGCACAAGCCTCGTACGATGCCCATATACGGTACGTCCCCAGCGAGTGAAACGTACGACAGCCTTACATGAAGCACACCGAGCGCGCACGAGTCGCATGGCGCGCTCACGATCTAAAAGCTACCAAGGCAGGGCGAGCAGCAAGCACGTGGGTGTCACGAATCACTTGCTCCATAAGTTCGACACACTTGCAACCCCTCTGATACCCGACTTCCTCTACATGATGGCCACGGCCAACGCATTTTCCAAAAATTGCAGAGCCCGTGCGTGTGGTAACACACGTCGGGATGTACGTCCCACTTAAGCATGAGCACTGATGAAACAACGGCTGATGGAAAACGGAGGCATGTTATAGTACAGGGTTGTCCAAACCTTTTCCACTGAGAATGCGGGCGTCGCTCTTACATTTTTTACATTTAAAGAAAAAAACAGCATGCATCAACTTGGTGTTATCAGTGACAAAGAACAACTTTTTTTTTCAATGTTCTTCTTGTATATTTTTTTCTGGTAATAGCATGACTTTATTCTCATAATATTTCCACTTTATTATCATAACACCACATTTTCCTAAAATTGCAACTTCATTCTTTCTTTAAGCGTTAGCCCCCTACTTCACTGTTTAAACCAGTGTTTCTCAATTATTTTCTGTCATGGCCCCACTGGGGACACAGATGTGACACAGTGTATTACTTCCCCCATTAGTGTGCAACAGGAATTGCTAAATGTTCCACTCTGATTGTGGGATTGAGGAATTTGCATAATGTTTGGGTGCAAAGTGCAGGTTTGGATTGCACTATTTCAAGTAAATCATTCATCATGGCAAGCTATACCACCCTCTGTTCATCCTGATTTTGTATTGCATTTTTAACTCATTTTTTGTTCTCAATGATAATTTATTCTTAAGTATGTCAGCATTATTACTAACTTATACCTGACTCCCTTACACAAAACAACAAGAATGTAGGGAACTTCACCTGCACTGTCCAGTATCCGGGTATTTATTTCACAGTCGCACTGGTAAGTGTGATCGACCAATATCAACCCGTATCGTGATACGAATCGAATCGTTATTAAAACGAATCGTTACACTCCTGTTGATTCAGCATAGATAGATAGATAGATAGATAGATAGATAGATAGATAGATAGATAGATAGATAGATAGATAGATAGATAGATAGATAGATAGATAGATAGATAGATAGATACTTTATTGATCTCCAAGAGAAATTCACATTCCCAGCAGCTCTCATGATGAACTTAATTGCTTAAATCACAAAATAAAATACAACAAGCACAACAAGAAAAATAAGAAATAGAATGAGAATAGATAACAATAAATAAACCAATAGACATGGGACAGATCATGTCAAGTTTGTCATGCAATAATACATCCATCCATCCATTTTCTATGCCGCTTACCCTAATTAGGGCCTCAGCCTGCAATAATACATAATGAATAATACATCATAATAATAATACAAAATAATAGTAATACAATATAATTTAATACTGTAAGTTCAGTACTGTGTATGTTTTTATTGCTCTGTTGTGTTGAAAAGCCGCGTGGCGTGGGGGAGGAATGATCTGCTTAGTCTTTCGGTGGAGTAGGGCAGTGATAGTAATCTGCCACTGAAACTGCTCTTCTGTCGGGAGATGATGCTGTGCATTGGATGATGCTGGTTGGCCATGATGGACATGAGCATGATGATTGTCTGTCATGGACAACCATCATGCTCTGCCACAGATGTCGGGTCGTCCAGCTCAGTGCCAGCATCTGTTTTGCATTGGAATTTGAATGTCAACCATTCTGATCAACAGCAACGGGTTGTTTGTTTCTCATATTGCGTCTTTTTTTCCCTTTAATATTTCAACTTTATGCTACTGTTTCTCTTGATAGTTTGTCTTTATTCATGTAAAACCATTGCTCTTTTTCCCATTTTCGCTGTTGGCTTTTGAAAAGTGTTCTTGTTTAATTGTATTTTTAGAATGCGCAGAGGGCCAATAAAAAATCAGTCGCGAGTGGTAAATGGCGCCCAGGCACTTTGGACACCCTGTTGTAAGTGGTTCTTAATAACTGATCATTTGTTTTAATGGTTCTATTATTTTACTCATTTTCTTTCTTTAACTTACCAAAATACCATATATTCACATATTTAGTTCTGCTTTTCTGTTGTTGTCTAGTATATTAGCTTGGCTTTATTGTGAGTCATGCTGCCGAGTTGGAAAAAGACAGTACTCTGATGTCTTGTATGCTTTATGCTGTGAGCTACGCTACAAATTGAAATACACCACGGTTTAAAATTTACCAGACCCATTAGGTGTATTTGCAAAAAGGTACCGCCAAAACCAGCCTGAATTTTGCTCTGCATCGGAAAGGAAATCAGTGGTATCATACATCACTACTTCAGATACGCGGTCGCATGGGACCAACATTGTGGATCAAGTGGCCTTGACGTGTTTGGTGGCAGAGAAATGTTGAATATGAGCCCAACAACACCACCCCTACCGTCAAACATGGAGGCGGGAACATTGAAAAATCCTCCTGTGATGTGTGCAACCCTGGTGACCAACCACAAGAAACATCTGACCTCTGGCTTGCCAACAACGGTTTCACAACGGTCACCTTTTGGGAACTTTGGGGCAAAGACTTATTTCCCTCAATCGAATACAAATGAATGTATCATGTTTTTTAATGTTACATTTGCTGTCTCTGCCCAAAGAAACCCACCATAAACATTAAGGACTGGTCATGTTTTTGTAACGGGGGTTGCTTTCCCCGCTGTAAATGCTTTTGTACACATACTGTATTTCACTTATTGCGCAACAGAAAATGATGCTGTCTTTAGTTATGCTGCTGAAGTCATGCTTATTTTAGTTAAGATAGGACCCTAAGGTAAACATATGTGGTAGAGGACTATTAACTGAACAGAATGGGATTTTTTCCCATTGTTGACGTCATTGTTCTTTTTTAGGCCACAAACTTCACAGTGCCTCTGCGGGTTGCAACCATGTAGAGCACTGCATTTGACCTCAAATGCATCCTCTACCACCGCATGGGCGGAATTACCGGTAATATCCCCTTAGGTCAGGGGTAGGCGCATGTAAGGGCCTACTTGAAGGGAATCGTGGAATAAAATCGAGCCAAATCTCCCTGACGGACCGCTCAATCATGGCGCAATCTCATCGCAAACACTATAGCGAGGGAGCGATAAGCGAACCATAAAGGACGACTGTAGATTCGTTTTATGTTCACACTAAAAGAATTACAGTTCACATGATGCTTAGCGTGCCGTTACAGGAAGTAGTGGATTAGACTTTACTATCACATGTTTTGATAGACGTCATATGCAGCGATCGTGTTTTGATCTGACAAAGTTTAAGTAACTTTGATCAAATGTAGAATTACTACAGCTTCTGCTTGGACATTAACACGGTAGCAGCTGTTCAACTCTGATGGAAAAACCAAATCCATTACGAGTGAGTGACGCTGGGAACACCGAGGCAGGTTGGATTGCAAGGTTCATAGTGTACATAAAGCACTTACTTTGCCTCGTGCACTGCCACTTTCATATCTGGTGTTTTATCGTTCACAGTAGCGATGCCATAGCTCACAGTCTGATAGACTTCCAGCTCACGTGTTCTCGCGAAACAGCTTTTCTCTAAAGGAGAAATATCGTCACGTTGTAATGTCGTGAGATCTCGTGACCCCCCTAACACATTTTCTTCTATGCGTTTTGGCCTTTTGTCCCCATGCCATGCATGTGATCACAATGCAGTCAGCAAAGCTGCGTGTGCACTGCAAAAACTACATTCCAAGAAAGTAAAAAAAGTCCCATTTTAAGCAACCAGTTCTTATTTTTTTTCCTAAAAAGAAAAAAAAATAATTTTCACTTGAGAAAAATAATGTTACAGAAAGTATAGCTAGCCAATTTTTATGAAGTTATTTTTTTTTGCCAGAAATTTGTTCTTTTTTCTAGCTAAAAACCTTATTTTGATTATATATATATATAGATATATTTCGCTGATTTCGGACTAATGTGAAGCTGCACAGCAAATTTCATAGAGCGTACCAAGATTTATTATATTAAATCTCGTGTAAATGTGTAAAATGATTACACTTGAGTCAATATTAGTCCTTTTATCTATTTTATAAATCTAAAAACTAGTGAATGTACATGCCATGCCAAAAAAGAATTTTGATAGTGTTTCTGACAATAGGTTTTCCTAATTTAAGTGAATTTGAGATACATTCACACTTTTTTGTTTTTAAATATAAAAAGTTCCATCCGTGTAAGCTCAGACTGGTGAAGAAGTAACCAACATAACTACCATGCAGATGAGCAGAGACGTTCAGTGGCCAAGTGGCTAGCATGTTGGCCCCGCAATCAGGCAACCCCGGGTTCAAATCTCTGTTGGAACGTACCTGTGTGGAAATCGGACACTCTCCCCGTGGGTACCCGTGGTGTCTACAGGAAGTACTCCTACAAAGGGACATGTAAGAGCATTTTTCTTAAATCTAGCCTCAAAAAAGCAAATTTTATCTCCATTTAGGAATCTTATAAGCGTCATTTGGCCCACTTCTTACGCTGTAATAAGAACATTTTACTTAAATCTAGCTGTGTGATTAAGAACGACTTGCTTAGAAAAATATTCTAGTTATAAGAATGCTAACCAAGCAGATTTTCCTTACCCCGGAAATTTTTGCTTGAAATAAGAAAAGCTGTCTCATTTTAAGATAATTTGGGGTATGGCTGTTTTTAGCAGTGTGCGCATATTGTGCCCCCCTGCTGCCCCAAAGCTGGTAAAAAATGTTCGTTGTTTTTTGGTACATACAGTGACATCTTTTTGTGACAAATTTTTAATGGCAAATGGTGAATTACTTACACTTTTTGTCCCTCGTATTTGTCTTATTTCTAAATAAAAAAGTATCTGCCTTCAGCAGACTTAGTTAGCTGCATGCTAGGTACTGCATGGTCAGGTTAAGGGCTTGCCTGTATTCCTTTGCGTCAGTCGTAGATGTTAGGTCACTTTTGTCAAGTGTTTGGCTCAAGGAGCCAAAGTGTCAGCCTCTGCAATGTTTTGTCGCTCCTGTCTGGAAACTGATTTAAACAACAAGCAGATTAAGTGAGCGTCGGAATTCGAGGGGATTACACTTTATGTTCATCTGCCTCTTCAATTACGTTCACTCCCGCCCCTCACATGACATCATGGAAAACTTTGCAGGGCCTACGAGTGCAGAGGGAAACACCGCAGGGATATATTGGTCTAAAAATACAAATTAACTTGCGTGGTTCTTCAGATACGGCCACCTTAAGCCCCTACTCCTACTCCAGATAATGGGCAACCCCACATGTCATCATTTATCATATTACTATGATAGTATTATTTCCTAAATGTGAGTGCATTGAATGTCACGTTTAGTAAGTTAGTACATTCTGCAGCGTCATCAGCCTCATTTACATAAACGTCCCGGGGACCTCGCTGTCGTGCAAACACAAAACACCATGGACCACAGGAACTACAATTCCCAAGAACCAATGTGCAACCAACCATGTGCAGGGTAAAATTACAGCCCGTTTAACTGGCGATGTAAGTATTTTAACATGCAATGCTTATTAAATGGCTTCAGTATTATGTTCGACCACATTTGTTGTATTTGGCATTGGAGTTTTATTGGAAAACATATACTGTACTCTTTGATGTGTGCAGCCTTAATTAGTTCCCTGCATACATGATGACAGGCCACGCCTGTCACCTACCAACGTAATAATGAGAAAAGCAATAGTAGGAGTGTGCTTTGTGTTTTTTCATGGAGTTCAATGGCATTCACAAGCGTGAGGAAAACTCCACGTTCCGTGATTTCCAGACAGCCCCCCCCCAAAAATGACATCAGGGCAAAGTCTGCCTCCGTAGTGAATGAATCACATAAGGCCGCTTTGCTTCTGCTTTACCGGGTCAGGAGAACACGCAGAAGGGGGACGTGCGTAACTCAGAGCGCGTAGAAAAACATTTAAGCGCAAACTGAGAAAAGGCCCCGTAAAGTGGAAAATCCTACCCTGGACATCAGAAGGCTTACGCTTAAGTCCAGACTCCATTGTGAAACAAGTAGCTGTCGTGAAGCTCTCGCATTACAGTCGGCATCTGTGCACAACTTTGGTATTCTTCACAGATAAACACTGTAAAAATGTAACCAAACCAGAAGAACTAAAGTGTCACGCTAGTAACTGGAGTTGACATGACAGCCACATTTGTTTCCGAAAGAAAATAAAACGGATTCCCCACTTGACTCTTCTCCCTCTCTGTTGATGCTAGCTGCTTCTCGACTACTTGGCTTTGTTCCTCTGTCAGCCGTGAGGCGTCTGCATGACCCCTTGCAGCCCTCTGCAGGTGTCCACCGCTCTGCCTGCCTCCTGGACGGTTGGAGTGGTCCTTGGAGCATTTAATAGCAATCAGAGCAAACCACACTTCACTGCCCTGAGGGTCACTTCTCATCTTCAGTCACCTCAGCTCTCCTTTCGATGAGTCATAGACAACAGTGTGAGCACATCACATTGTGAGGGCACTTGGCCGAGTGAAACCTCAGTCTGCTGTAACAGTAAGAGAGCTGACATACCCCTGTTCAACTGCAATCAAGCGTTTGTGATAACTTGCAATGAGTCTCTTACAGCGCTGTGGAGGAATTTTGGCCCACTCATCTTTGCAGAATTGTTGTCATTCAGTCACATTGGAGGGTTTTCCAGCATGAAGCGCCTTTTTTTTTTTTCCCCTGTCCTGTCCAGCCTTTAAAGCAGATAGAATTGTAGATCTAAATGCCGTCAAGTGCTCAACAGATTTACTCTGCCAGGGAGAAGTGTGATATACACTTCCCCTGTCACAAAATGTATTTGACTTTGATGCTTGTTATAAAGCAAATTTGGAGCGACCGGACCGGAGCAGGAGGGGACAGAGAAGAAGAGAAAAGGAAACGGGGGGGGGGGAAATAAGAGAGGGACAAAAAAAAGAGACGAGACAAGGACAACAGCAGCAACAACAACAATTGTGACAGAACAACAGAAACATACAGAACGACATCAGCACATAAATGTCTGTGACAACTATAAAGACGAACAAGGACATAAGAACAAAGGACAAAACAACATCAACAACCACAATGACAAAGCTGTCAATGACAATCACACATAATAGCAGTCATGAAATGATGAACTATGACAGTGATCACAATGATAATACTGCATTGAAACAATCACACATAATTGTAGTAATGAAATGATGAACTATGATAGTGATCACAATGATAATACTGCATTGAAACAGTCACACATAATTGTAGTAATGAAATGATTATCCATGATAGTGAACAGAATGAAAATTACTGTAATGCACATCATTGTAAAAAGAAAAAAAAAACAAAACAAAAAAACTATAGTCATACTGCTGATATCACCGTCGCTGTAATAAAACCAACAACATAATAACACCCTGGTTAACTCAGTGAGTAATGTGGGGAAGTACGTATGTACTGTGAGTGTGCATAAGTACAGGTATCTCTGTATGTGGGGAAGACTTCATATATATAAAGGTGCAAGAATGTGTGGGCGTGTAATTGTCACTGAGAATGCATGAAAGGAAAGGGGCTGCCTTTCACCTCCCAGAGAGCCCCGCCCCAAATAGCCAGGCCGGCCCCGGCCGCCAGAAGGCCACCAGGCCCACAGGGGCAGGCAGCACAAAGATCAGTGCGCCAAGAGCCAGCCCAGAGAGCCCCCGGGAAGACCAGCAAGGGGCCGAAGAGAGGTAATCCCAGCCAAGGACAGGGCGCCGGCGGGCCGGAGGACTGCCAACCCCTGAGACCAGCAAGAGATCACACCCCACAAAGGCAGACGGGTAGCGGGGGCCACAAACCGGCAGGCCCAGAGACGCCTCCACAACCGGAAAGAAGCCCGCCCGCGCCGGAAGCGCGATAAGGTGTGATTGTGTCTATAATGCAATTAAAAAAATAATAAATAAAATAAAATAAAAGAGGACAGCTACGAAAAGCTGGTCTCTGTGTCCCTGAGGGGTGTATCTGTATGCATGTATATGGGGTGTATGTGGATGATAGCTAATGATGCAATTAAAATCGGGGGACAGCTGCCGCTCGGAGGGCCCCTCACCTGACCAGCCCCCCCCAAACCCGCAGGCCAGAGGCGCCAGGGAGGGACAGAGAAGCAAGCACCGCACGACCGGGCCCACGAGAGGAGCGGCCCCCCGCCCGGCGCCCAAGCAGATGCCCCCGCCCGCCCCGCCACGCCGCAGACCGGCCACCGCCCCACCCCCCGCCCATCCACCAACACGCCAAGGGAGAAACCCCGGAGGGAGGGAGACAACCGCCGGCCTGGAAGCAGGGACCAGCCAGACACCAGCAGGCAGCAGGGACCGCCCGCCATGATCTAACAAAAGACTTTTGTAAAGAGCTATGTTCAGTTTCTTCCTTGATTTCCAATTGATGAGAATGGTTTTCTTGGCGATGCTTAATGCAGTGATGAGAAGCTGTGTTTGGTTTGTTTCTACATCAATTGTGGAGAGATCGCCCAGCAGGCATAGTAAAGGGGAGGTAGGAATGGAGAACCCAAGTGCCAAAGATAGGTACTCACACACTCCGTGCCAAAAATTTTTAATGGGAGCACAGGTCCACATGGAGTGTAAGTAGTCATCTATTCTATGGTCTGAGCAGTGTGTACAGATGTTAGAGTCAGTTAAGCCCATTCTAAACATTCTATGTCCTGTGTCCTACGAAGCGCCTTTTTAAGGTCATGCCACAGCATCTCAACAGGATTCAGGTCAGGACTTTGACTAGGCCACTCCAAAGTCTTCATTTTGTTTTTCTTCAGCCATTCAGAGGTGGACTTGCTGGTGTGTTTTGGATCATTGTCCTGCTGCAGAACCCAAGTTGGTTTCAGTTTGAGGTCACCAACAGATGGCCGGACATTCTCCTTCAGGATTTTTTGGTAGACAGCAGAATTCATGGTTCCATTTATCACAGCAAGTCTTCCAGGTCCTGAAGCAGCAAAACAGCCCCAGACCATCACACTACCACCACCACGGTTGGTATGATGTTCTTTTTCTGAAATGCATCTTATTTTTCAAATGCACACATAACCTACTAATTTAGAGGGGTAAGATATCTCCTGGCAGGCCTCTGTTTGGTGAATTTATTTATAACAAGTGGTGACAATGTGGTGACTGTGATTGTTTTTGCTCTTTTGCTGTGCTTTGGTCTGCAACAGCATGGAAATAATCAGTACAATGCAACTAATGTAAACATAATAATAAATAAATAATTCTGAAAACATAGGCACAAACCGTACAGAAATCAATAAGTAAACAAATTCAATACGAGCCTTGTTACAGAGCCAAATGGACATATGAGCACATATATTGGACATATAAAATGCACAGCAGCACAGCATTAACATTTGTGAACAAAGACCAAGTGAAAGGAAGAATGGTGTGTTCAAGGACCGCTGAAGAAAGTGCCCGCAACGCCCGAAGAAGACACATCATAAATTTACTTATGCGTGCGAAACTGGGGGCTTTCTAACACAAACCAATGACAGGCTCACACAGCTCAGAAAACGCAATGATCAGGTGCAGCACCACGTAAGAAGACCAGCGCTCATTTAGCACACAATGTCAACATCTCGAAAAATCGTCAAGATTAAACACTGTAATGCACAACGTCATGATCACATTTCCTTGTTGTTCATCTAAAACACACAGAACAATGAACAACTTCATGCTGTCACCTTTCTTCTGCACGGTACTGCCATTGCGGTGGCTGTTCACATATGGCGTTTGAGCGCATGACATAAATCTCTGTTTGGTGTTTGGTGCTAATGTAGTCCAGCCGTTTTTCATTTTTATTCACGTACCCCCAGAACGCAAGTGGAGTATTCTCCATCTAGTTCAGGGGTTCTGGAATGGTCTCAACTTGAGACCCACATTTTCCATGGGTCATTAAGTCAAGACCCCCTTTTAAGTCTTATTTCTTTTTTTCACTTATTTTTACACTTCTATTTATTTACTTTTTTATGTATGTATTTAAGTATTTTTAATTATTTTTTACACTTTTATTTAACTCATTTTTATTATTTATTTTCTTTTTCACTTTTGTCGTTTTTATTTTTATTTTTGTTTGTATTATTTTTTTACACTTTTATTTAAAACTAATTTCATTTTTAGTTATTTATATTATTTTTACACCTTTTTTTTAAGCCATTTTCATTTCGTTTTTTTAGTTTCTTTTTTACACTTTTAAGTACAGTATTTTATGTTTTTAATTTTCTTCATTTTAATTTTCTACTTTTTTATTTTTTGCATTTTCCTTTAAGTCACTGTTGTTGTTTTTTTATTACTTTTTATTATTCTTTTACACTTTTAAGTCATTTTATTTTTAGCTTTATATGTTATTTCAGTCATTTTTGGTTTTCCATTTATTTTTATTTTTTACTTTTATTTCAGTAATTTTTATTTATTATCTATTATAATTTTTTAACTTTTTTTTGTCATTTTCATTTTAAGTTTTTACATTTTTACTATTATTTATTTTTATTTGTTTACACTTTTATTTAAGTCACATTTATTTATATATTTTTTCGCTTTTACTTAAGTCATTTTTTGTTATTATTTTTTAGGTTTTTAAGTCATTTTTATTTTTATTTTGTATGTTTTTATTGAGGTCATTTTTATAATTATTAGATATTTTTATAATTATTTATAATTATTGTAAATTTATTATAATCATTTTGGACACTTTTATTTAAGTCATATTTATTTTTATTATTTTTACACTTTTATTTAAACCATTTTATTTTATATGTATTTATTTGTGCATTCATATTTATTTATTTGTATTTGTACAGTATTTGTATTTTCTAATACTGCTGTCTATTGATACATTAATACTGCAATTTAGTGGACTTTATTTAGGCGTTTTGTCAAGGAAGTAAGGCGGAAGATGACTAAAATATTTTGTGCTAAGCAATGATGACTGCATGTGTTTCCTTGCAGGTAACCATGGTTAACAAAGATTTTAAGCATCACCCTCCTTTTTAAAGCTTCTCATCTGTTATTCTCTGTTATTCTCACTCAGCCAGGACTCAACACTCTCACCTGTGTTAACCAGAGAATCACTACCATGATTTCAGATGGGCCTTTTGTGGCGAGGCTGAAATGCAGTGGAAATGGGATTCGGGGTTCCTTTTCATGACAAAGAGGGACCATTCATCTTATCACTTTTCATAACATTCTGGATTATATGCAAATTGCCATCCTGAAAACGTATGTGAAAATTAATATTTGTGTCATATCAAAACCTTTGGCTATGACCATTTTTACAATTTACCTTCCTGGAAAAGCCAGGTATGCTTTGGAAAACCGGGTCCTTCAGGGCCTGTCCAAAGGCTGGGTTAGACCCAGATCTGCGAACATATTTGTGGTTAGTTTCGGTAAAAATCTCCACAAATGACGCTCTTGCTGGTGGGATTACCCTCCCTATTCTTAGGGGGGGGGGAATACCAACACCACTGCATCTCCTCAGGCCCATATCTTGACACACAGATTACATGTAGTGCAGTTGAAGGAATAAAAAGGGTTTGCACATCATACTGCAAATAAACACCAGTTGAGCTTAACAGGAATGTGCATTTACCTCAGAAAGGAGACAACAGTTGAAGTAAATCATTGTCTGTTAAAAGGCCGGAGGAGACCGAGACTCCTCCACGCAGCATCAGGAGTAAGCGCTTTAATGAAGCCTTAACTGATGGGCCTTGCTTAAAAGCCCACCCAGACACAGATAGGACAATTTAGACCATGTTGACAACCCCTTCTAGGATTAGGTGAGCACAGTGGAACAAAGCACGTCAACAACGGTGCTCAGCAAGTTTCATGTTGTCGTAAGTTTTTGCCTTTGGTGCTGGACTTAATGTGTCCTTTGGTGACACCACAACAAGGCTGACAACAGACGTGTGTATGCAACACAAAAAAAGAGAAAAGGAACACAAGGCTGTCTTCAAAAGAGCCAGGTTATGGTCTTGATGCTATCTCGGGCCACAAAGGAGGGAATGCTGCCGCGTATCTCGGCGTCGACACAAAGAGAGCCAAGACACGTGGCACTTGGAGCCGCATGGCGATGGGCTGATAGCAGGTCCCACTTTTAAGAGAGGTCCTCGTATCATGCTGTCATCCCAGATTAAGGAGTTAGCGGACATTAGGACAAGCAGGGTGTTTACGACTTTCACATATCTTCAACGTGGCAGGATGTTAATCTTTGCGCTGCGAGATATCGGTCGCCAAACGGACTGTTGTGATGTCATACTTGAAGTTTGCCATTTCAATCCATGAGCATGAGAGGAAACTATGCCGCAGTAATTTACCGTGTTTCCGTGCACACAATATTGCGGTTTAAGGTTGACGCTGTCTTTTAGACATGACATGTTTGCGTCCGCAAGCAAGAAGAATATTCCTGTTTACATGTTAATCAGCATATTCCCAACAACTGGCTTTTTTCCTGCCAAAAAGCTCGACCCCGAAGACCAAACGCTGGCTTTTATGCTCAGTTTCGTTTCCATCGTGGCTGATCAAAAACATTATTTGTATACAGTCGTCCCTCGCAACAATGCGGCTTGAACATCGCACCCTTGAAAAGCACATTGTACAAATTCTTGGCCTAAATGAAGTATTTGAAGCGTAAAAATTGTGAAATGAACGAAAATACAAATATAAGGCAATTCAAAAGACGCAGTATGTAGTGTAATATCTGTGACTTGTTGTGTGGGCCTTTAACTCGTTCAATCCCAGCCATTTTTCAAAAGACAACCCCTTCAGTATCGGCCATTTTAGACGATTTTGACTGATATTTCAAGGCACGCACAATATTGTGTTCCATGGCTATATAAACATGGGACCTATGAAAATCAAGATTAGACGCCCATCTAAATTTGTTTCTACCTTTTTCCGTTCTTTAGTCATCAGCACTGCGATTGGCTGGCGACCAGTCCAGGGTGTACCCCGCCTCTCGCCCGAAATCTGCTGGGATAGGCTCCAGCATGCCCGTGCGACCCTAATGAGGATAAGCGGCATAGAAAATGGATGGTTGGATAGTGATCAGCAGTAGAACAAAGGTAAGTGTCCGGAAAATATCAGTTCCCGACTCGAAAAGGGAGAAAACAAGCTTTTTGTGAAAAGATACGTTTCAAGTGCTTTGACCCCAATATTTTTTGCTTTTGTGACAGGTCAAATATCTAAACAACCATACCACAACATAAACAACACAAAAAAGGGTCGTTTTACATCAAAATAACACATTTATTTACAAATATAACACCATGAACTATTTACAATGTTCACATTTGGAACTGAATTAAGTGTGCATGTGTGTGCACGTGCGGGCATGTGTGTGCGTGCGTGTGCATGCATTAAAATTTCCCGACAGTGCGTCATTTTTTTCCGTGCGGTATGTAATGTAACAGTTGCCTTTATGCAAGGGCTTCCTCTTGCTGTCATGTGTGTTTCTCCTTCCTCTCATGATGCACTTCTGCCACCTACTGTCCGTTTTATGGCATTAAAATGAAGCCTAATCCATTCGGGAGGAGTTGCATCGTCACCACCTTTAGCCTGGAAAAAAACGTAAAAGACGTATAAGGACGTCGTTGGGATCGGGCGTTCGGATTTATAAAAACGTGTAACCACGTCTTTGGTATTGAATGAGTTAAGAGGTGGGGCCGGGGAAGTGATGTATGGATGTCAGCTTGCTAGAGTTGACTGTGTTTAGCTGAGTGTTAGAATGGCTAGCAGTGTGGCGAGTGCGAGACACTGGCATGAGTTGCAGCCGACAGCAGCTCCTGTGTGAATGCTCGCTGCCTGTGTGTTCTCTGCTTAGCAGCGGCCTTACAGGAGTATACTACACTGGCAGATGTCAGTGACATGAACTTGATGAGACAATAGCCACTGCAGGAAGTAAGCCGTCAATGCTAATGTGTAAGCTTATTATGTCTTATTTATGTCTAAAATATCTCGGTTTCTATTATTACAAGTGACTATAGGGTTATATTCCATGTCAAGAGGGCTCTAATAATGTTAAAAAACTTATTTAGAAGGTTGTAAACAGGCTTTCTATGTTCTAACTACAAAAATATTCAATTTATAAAGAAGGAATCCTACTTTCTGAAAATCAATTTATGATGATCATCAACAACTATGCGGACATTTTTTTCCAAATTTTGCAGCGAGGTGGACACACGTGACTTCCTATATGATCATAAATCATCCTGCAATTACAAGAGGCAAGCAGTGTGGATTATGTAGACACAGCTAGCCAAGATGAGGCAGCCTCACAACAGACAGAAGCACTCCGTTGCATCTTAACGACTGTCGTTTTGCACCACAAAAGAGTGAAACCAGTCTTGGTTGGGGTGTACCTCGACCTGAGACAATAAATGTTTGGGTCTTGACACTTCCCCTCAGATTAGAGCTGTCCTATCTAGTCTTTGAGCATGAAGTGATGGAGCCTGCTTGGATGAGAGGCGACACGTCTTCTAACAGTCCAGCTGCAAACACATTTCAGTCAAAGCCGCGGCCCTCTGAGATGTGGCTTGCGGTGAAAATGGGTTTGGCTACCCTTTCACTGTCTTGCTAGATTAATGTTACATACCTTAAAAAGGGGACATTTGCGTTTTCACAAAATCAAACAAGACTATGGAAACCCGCTTCCGCCACTGAAGAAAACATATATCCAAATGGTAAGTGGGAGATAAATGACAATATAAAAAATTATAATTATGATATAAAGTCAGAATTATTAGATAAAAAGTGGAAATGATGACATAAAAAGTCATAATTCTGAGATAAAAAAAAGTGGAAATGATGAGATACAAGCTGCACATGCGCCAGGTGCACATGTGCAGTTGGTATCTCATCATTTTGCCATTTTATTTCAGAATCATGACTTTTCATCTCATAATTTCAACTTTTTATCTCATAATTAGGACTTTCTCATGTCATTAGGACTTTCTTTTGTCATAATTAGGACTTTTTATCTCATAATTTTGATTTTTTTAGCTCATAATTATGACTTTATCTCATAATTATGAATTTTTGTCTCATAATTAGGACTTTTTATCTCATAATTTTGATTTTTAAGCTCATAATTATGACTTTATCTCATAATTATGAATTTTTGTCTCATAATTTGGACTTTTGGTCTCATAATTATTTTTTATCTCATACTTTGGACTTTATCGACTTTTTATCTCATAATTATGACTTTCTCATGTCATTAGGACGTTTTTTGGACTTTTTATCTCATAATTTGGATTTTTTTAGCTCATAATTATGACTTTATCTCATAATTATGAATTTTTGTCTCATAATTATGACTTTTTAAGCTCATAATTATGACTTTATCTCATAATTATGAATTTTTGTCTCATAATTTGGACTTTTGGTCTCATAATTATGACTTTCCTATGTCATAATTATGATTTTTTATCTCATAATTTGGACTTTATCGACTTTTTATCTCATAATTATGACTTTCTTATGTCATAATTGTGACTTATTATCTCATAATGACTTTCGCATCTCATAATTATGACTATTTATCTTGTTATTTCGACTTTTTATCTCCTAATTTTGACTTTTTATCTCACAATAACTTTTGTAAGTCATAATCGTGACTTTTAATTTTGATTTTTTTATCTCATAATTTCCACTTTTGATGTTTTGATGTTTTGATGTTTTTATGTCATATTTGTGACTTTTTATCTCCTAATTTTGACTTTTTATCCCATAACCATGACTTATACCATTGGGATATTTTTTTGCTTACAGGAGCGGAAACAGGCTTCCATACAAGAGAAAAAGATGCAACTTTAAGCCTTTTAAGCCTTTAAGCCAGATGAATAATGAATCACTCAAATGCACGTTTTGAGGCAGCATGCTTTCTTTTTTTTTGACTTTATACTTGGGTGGAAATAGAGATGAGATGTTCATCGTTTTTCATGTTGATCACAACCATTTGTCCAATAAATCATTTGGCCAAGTGGTGTTGCCGTGCCAGAGCCCTGCTGACCAATCACTGGAACTGCAGCTAATGATCGCCCAATGATTGCTTGAACAGTGAATTTAAAAACAAGATGGTACAGTTGGACTGTGCAGGAAGGCAGGGCTTAAAGAGAAACACAAGCCCGAATGAAGTGGAAAAATAAATGCTGAGGTCGTGAAATCCTAGATACACTTTAAATCCCGACTGGATGCTAAAGTAACCAAAATGTAATCAATCAGCAGAAGGGCCCACAGGTTTTAAAGGACACGGGCCACAAAGCTGTGACAAATTTCAGTTAGTAGCTCCTCATGGCAGTTCTGCATGATTTTATGTGGTGTATAAACGTACGATAAAGTAGGACACGGGATATTTATGAGACCATAAAATTGCAAGGTTATCTCGTAGCACTTATTTGACACTGACACCAAAGGTGGTGTTTTGCTTACCAGTATTTCCTATTTTAGTTGTGCACTTCCACTAAATTATTCCACACTTATTGTGGCATTCATGAGCACTTCTCCTGTAAATGGGCATTCCCTTTAACATAGACCTAAAAGACAGATTTCGTGCAATTCTGTTGGCTAATTTTTCATACTTTCACCCAAAGGGCCAGCATGTAACATTTACTGAATCTTTTCATCGGTCCTGGTCATCTTTCACAAAATAGTTTTTCATTTGAGTGGTCACATCTGGCCAGCTTTGTGTCTTTCATGCCTCTCACTTTATCAGGCGACCACCAGACAAGCTGAATCCGAGCCAGATTTGCAGGAGGTTTTCATGGCCTGCCATATTTATGCTGGGGTTAGTCCAGGATGTCCAGTGCTGATTGTGAATTTGTATATAAATGAATATTGGGGGGAGCCTCCTGCTCCGCTGAATAACAATTGCTTGTCTCTCGCCCTAAATCTGCTGGGGTAGCCTCCATCTCAACAAAAATCGGACCAAAATATGAGCATTTCTTCAGATGACTGGGCATAGTAATAAATGAATCTAAAAAAGGTTTTCCAATTACTTAAAAATGCGTCACTTCCTGTTGTACGGAAAGGACGCTCACGGAAAGAGCCCCGTTTTTTATGACCGGAGTTTTAAACTTTTTGTGACTCTTCCTAACCGTAGCTTGTGATTACAACTCTGCAAGTGAGTGCTGAGATATCTGCCTTAATTCGTGAACTAAACTCACCAAAACCAAACCGACAGCCGTTATAGGCTAGCTACCAGGCTAGCCGCGGCTTTGAATCGACGGCTGCTCACGAAGCTGGACTCTTAAAACATCTTGGAGTCTTCTTGAGGAGATATCTCCGGCTAACAAGGACTGGTGAGAGACACAAACTCGCTGTTTCAGCGAATATTAAACACCAAAGGCAGTTTAAAACAAGCTAACGGCTAATTGACAACACTTGAGATTGTGTTGCTCAGTAACCGCAGTAATGCCAAAGATAAAAGAGAGAAAGAAGCGGATCTAGCGGTGGCTCGAGCAGTTCAGGTCAAAGCACTCCAGATACGGTTAAAAGCATGGAATGTGCCGGTTCTGTACCCGCGCCCCAGTCACCGATATCAGGAGGTGCGAGTTTTGTACCCACCCCTCCGCCGCCGAGACCTGACGACGAGTACATGCTCTATTGGAAGCATCAACTGAGCAATCATATTGATGCACTAATGGGGAAAGTTACGAAGAATACAGGAGATCAGGGAAAAGCAAGAAATTAGCATAGCGCAAACCAAAAAGCTACCGTAGCGCAAATGCTACTGAAACTCGACAAGAAGCTGGAGCATATTGACGTGAGACTGGTGAGACTGGTGAGCCCATAGCACAACCATGAATGTGTCTGTAAAATTTCCCTCTAAACTGAAAATATGTGGTGTTAAGGCAAATTTCCAATAATTGGCAGATGTGGTCAGCACTAAGTTTTGTTCTCCGATGCAGAGTTGAGTCCTCAAGCAGTCTCTTCCTCACCACCGAGACTGCTGCTGAGGTGGGGACAGATGTGAAAAGTGAAGTCACATCATAAGACACCAGAGTTTCCTCTGGCTCCAATCTGAGGTCTTTGATGCTCGCCACAAACCCTTTTGTGTTCTCTATATGATGATCAGTGTTGCCTACCAATGGGGATAAGACTGTTTTTACATATTTCGCTACATTGTACATTGGTAGAGTCAATGGGTCTGAGGGGAAACCCTTCCTTGTGAATTTTTGGAAGGCCATAGATCCATGGTGTAGCCTCCCCAGGGTATAACCTTTGATACATCTGTCTGTCAATTAGTTCTTCCTTCTCTAACTTTTGGAGACAGTCTATGATTTCTTTCTTATACCTACTGGATGGGTCCCTTTTAGGTTGCTCATATGTGTTGGCATCACTAATTAGACTTTTATTTTTTCTTCATAGTCCAATGTGTTGAGAACTACTGTGCATCTGCCCTTATCAGCTGGTAAGATGGTGATGCTCTCATCTTTCTGCAGAGCCGCTAATGCTTTCCTCTCACCTACCGTGATATTGGACGGTGGTGGTTTAGCACTACTGACAAGGGCCAATATTCTCAGAGTGTAACGAACCAATAGGAGGAGGGTGTTGGCACACCAATTCCGCCCACTCTTACTGTACTTAAGGCCTAGGCTACCAGCACTTATTAGTTCGCTGACGAAGCTCTTCGGATGAGGAGTGAAACATCCGACACCTTCTTCACAGAAGTACAGATGACGTCTCAAGAAGCCTTTCCCTCTATAGATAGGAATCTCAATTCCATGTTTCTCACTGTTGTAACTAAAAAAAAATCACTGACTTTGTCAAAAATTTTAAAGCAAAAATATCAACTGATTATAATGGACTCGAAATGGAAACAATTAAAAGGGTTATCAATGAGATTGTAGAACTGAACCAAAATGAAAATAGCTAAAGTGGTTCCAATTTTCAAAAATGGAGATAAACATCAATTTACAAATTACCGACCGGTTTCCTTACTACCCCAATTTTCTAAAATTATCGAGAAGCTATTTAATAACAGGTTGGACAAATGTATTACTAAGAATGAATTATTAGCAGGTAGTCCATACGGATACAGAGCTAACATTTCAACTTCTATGGCACTGATCGAAATTACGGAGGAAATTACCAACGCTATAGACCACAGAAAGTGTGCAGCTGCAGTATTTATGGATCTTACAAAAGCCTTCGATACAATTAATCACAATATTTTAACAACAACATTAGAAAGGTACAGAACCAGAATATTAGTTTGAATATTAGTTGAATTGGGTTAAAAGGTACCTAGCAAACAGGAAGCAATTTGTAAAGCTAGGAGTTTAAATATCACGTGTGGAGTACCCCAGGGGTCCATATTGGGACCAAAACTGTTCAATTTGTACATCAATGACATTTGTAAAGTAACAAAGGACATTATTTGTGGATGATACCACTGCCTTTTGTTCTGGGGAAAGCACACAAGAACTCATTAAAAAGGTCAAGGATGAAAAGGTCATATTAAAGTCATGGTTTGACGGAAACAGATTATCCTTGAATTTAAGTAAAAGTAAAATAATGCTATTTGGAAATAGCAGAAAGGACACGTACGATCAAATACAAATAGACGGAGTGGATATTGAAAGAGTGACAGAAAATACATTTTTGGGGATTATAAAAATGAGTTGGAAATCTCATATACAACATATACAACAAAAGGTGGCGAGAAATACTTTAATATTGAATAAGGCAAAATTTGTTTTTGATCAAAAATCACTCCAAACTCTGTACTGTTCCTTAGTATTAGCATATCTAACGTATTGTGTGGAGATATGGGAAATAATTACAAAAGCAATCTTCACTCACTCACTGTACTGCAAAAAAGATGGGTGAGGATCATTCATAATGCCAGTATAGAGAACATACAAACCCTTTATTTTTACAATCACAGATATTAAAAATTTGCTGATTTGGTAAATTTTCAAACTGCTAAAATAATGCATAAAGTTACGTCATACAGTATTTCTCTATCAGAGAGGAGAAATATGATCTTAGAGGAAAACCAAACTTAAAGCACTTGCGAGAACAACGCTGAAAACCCACAGCATTTCAGTATGCGGAGTTAAGTTATGGAACAGATTGAGTAAGGAACTCAAACAATGTACTGAGATGAGAAAATAAAAAAAAAACCAATACAAGCAGTTGACGTTTGCTAAATACAAGGCAGAAGAGTCTTGATTATTATATTTATTGTTCTTTCATGCTTGTCTTTATTTGATTATTTATTTAATATTACACTGATTATTATATGGAATAATATTCCATGGAATGCAGGAAGTGAATAATATGACTGCACGAGGTGTGGAATGGATGGGGGGTAGGATTAAATAAGCTTTGCTTCTTCCTACTCCTTTGGACATGCGGAACTATGAAATGATTCATGAGTATTCCATTGTAACCTGCATGCATGTTCAAATAAAATAAACCAAACCAAATAACCATTTCTTCACACTAAATCAATCCACATGGGAAGTTAAGCCAACGCTGAACTTTGTGCCCTCAAAGCTGCCCATGCTTGAATCCAACAGCAAGGTAAGTCACAGTGACATTATGATACACCTTATTTGAGTAAAGCAAAGCAGTTAGCAAAGCAGTTAGCGTCCACCACGGGAGCTGGATATTCAGTTAACGTCCAAAATTTACGAGAAATTTTGCCTCGGTTTGTGCACATTGTCCGGTTAGCGCTTCTTGTCGTGTTATTAATGCAATGCGTGAGTTCAACTGTGTTCTTAACGTATTTTTGATCACAAAATGTCCTTAGCTTCTAACAAAGAAGCTTGCTTGCCAACAAAATGGCGACCGGCATCGGAAGTCAGTTGTGTTGCCCTTATATGATGTCATCAGAAATGTTAACACAAAACACATTTTCATAGTTTTACATGCATGAGACAATTCTAAATGCATATAGATGACAAATTAAAGTGATAAATGAGCATTTAAGGTTACTTTTACCTTCAATGATGCCATGATATGGCCGCGAGACACCACACGGACACCATCTTAATGTTGTTTCTTATTCAATATTCTCACCTTCTTTATCAAAATGCTGGCACTTGTAACTTTCTTTGTTTCCGTTTGGGTTATTAAGGTGAAAAACACTAATTGAGAAACATTGAAGAAATAACTCATGGCAAAACAGGAAGGCGGCGTCCGTTTGGTGCCTCACTGCCACATCATGTCTTCGGGGACAGTGACGTCAAGTATCTATTCAAAGAAGGTAAAGTAACCTGAAATGTTCATTTATACCTTTCATTCATCACTTATACGTATTTATTTGCATTTCCAATTGTTTTCTGCATATCAAAGTATAACTGTAAAAATATAAAAATGTGTTTTGTGTTAACATTTTTGGCTTCCTGGGATGGATGAAGTGGATTTACATTATTTCTTATGGTTAACGTCTGTTTCGGTTAGCACTAGTGATGCTAACCAAGGTTTCGCTGATCGTTCATTTATTTTCCATGCCGCTTAATCCTCATTAGGTTAGTGGGATAGGCTGGGGCCTATCCCAGCTCACTTTGAGCGGAAGGCGGGGTACACTCTGGACTGGTCGTCAGCCAATCACAGGGCACATATAGACAACAACCATTCACACTCAGTCCAGTAGACAATTTAGAGTCACCAGTTAATCTAAAATGCATATTTTTGGAATGTGGAAGGATGCCGGGGTACCCGGAGAAAACCCACGCCCAGATCTTCCACATCATCTGACTGTGTGGCCAACGTGCTAACCACGAGGCCACTGAACGGCCCTCCACTGTATATGATTTTACTGTACTAGTACTTTACTCTTTCTGATATGACAGAGGCTATTAGTCAATCCGTCCATCGATCCATTTTCTTCTACTTATACAGGTCTGGGTCGTGCGGACAGCAGTCTAAACAGGGAAGCCCAGATTTCCACTTACAGCTTGTCTGAGGTCGACCTCCTCCCAGATGACAGAGCCGCAGAGGAAACACTTTTCGGTTGCTTGTATCTGCGATCCTGCCCTGTCAGTCATTACCCAAAGCTTGTTACCACAAAGTGAGGCGAGGAAGGTAGACTGACCGGTGAGGAAGCAGAGTGTGACCATGCCCATTACCTCTGCTGAGGTATCTGACGCAGTCAAAACACTCCTCAGCGCGGCTGCTTGCTTCTTTTCCACGTGTGCCTATTTAAATCCTCAGTCTTGTTTTTCTGACATCGGTTCGGTTGAGCTCTCATCTGACGTTCTTTCGGTTACGTGGATGTGTAGCGTGTGTACGGGGTTACTCAAAAAGAATGAACCCATATCATGACGCATTGCTTCACTTCTCAAGCACCGTCATGGAATGAGTCAGTGACCATTCGAAACCTTTCTAAGTTATGAATGTCACGAGTGTCGTTCCTCCGGCAACGTTCAGTTGTTTTCTTGCCCGCGGAATGGCGAGTCTTCAGCAAAAGGCTCCCTCGAGTTGGCGAAAACAAATTCGGTTGTCGCGGTGCTGCGTGCTTTTCGAAGGTGATTCGACATTAATCCGCCCTCTCCTGAGAACAGTGAGGCCTATACCTTACCATAGCAACGCAAATGCAACCACACTGCCCCCTGTACTTGGGTTCGGAGTTCATTCTAGACAGTGACTTATGGCAACTTTGGCTACAGAACATTGTCACTACTGTTAAGGCGTCAGGTGCCACAGTTTTCCTAAATACTGCTTGCACAATTGTTTATAGGAAAAGCCACATCTGGTTTCAACCAATACAGCCAGACATTCCGGTGACCTCTGGGATTTTTCGAATGGAAAATATAGCAGGGCCGTTTGCTGGTCGGGGCGGGGGGTAGCAGAGCAGCAGTCAGCTGTCAAGTGACAGACAAGACAACGTTGTAAAAGAGTGCAGGCTCCACTGAGCCCAGCCCCTCTCTCAACCTGTAAACACAATCCGGAGCTTTTGAAGAACTATCCAAAAACAGTGGCCTTATAAACACGATGTTGCATTTATAAACATGATATAGTGGCTTGAAAGCTCAGGGTATAACTTAAGGAATTAGCTGGAATGTTTCCAGCAAAAGACACTTCTCAGTGCAAAACATCAGGAAGATTCAGGTAAAACCATCAACTCTTCCACCGCGTCTTTTCAACGCCAGCTCATATTTGGATTTATTCTAAAGAACAGAATTATTATGGTTCTTAATTTGAAAGCACATTAAACAAGCCTAGCATTTTTTGTTACTTTTACCTATTTTATGACCAATGTGGTTTAGTCTAGAAGGCCCCTAAAAGCCGCATGTGACAGTTGATGCATACACAGAGCTGCTGTAACTTATGGCAGATAGAGCGTTGAAGGAAGTCAGAAGGTCAGATGTTTCAAATAAACAAGAAAAGGCTACAGTAAACGTCTTTTTGCTGCAGATTGGGTGGAAAATATTGACAGAGGCTTAATATCTTTTGCTGAAAAAAACAAAATTAAGCTGAAAGTTTTTAATGATCTATAATGTGGACATGTGTGTGTGCCGAACATATAATAATAAGTACAAAGCATTGTACTATAAAGTGTTTTATTAATGTCTTGTGTTTGTCTTATCAAACATATTCTCTAGTTGACTAAATGAATATACAGTGTGGAACCTTGGCTAGCATCATTAATTTGTTCCAGAAGGTTTGACTCTAACCAAAACGGACGTTAACTGAATCAATTTTTCCCATAAGAAATAATGTAAATCCAATTAATCTGTTCCAGAAAGCCAAAAATGTTGACACAAAACAGATTTTTATAGTTTTACAATTATAGTTTTGCATTCCAAATGCACAGAAATACAGTTTACCTTTTTCCTTTACTTTTACCTTCACTGAAGACGTGATTGTTGACGTGACTGTTCCCAAAGACACAATGTGGCAGCGAGATCAACCACCACCATCTTCCTTCTTTCAGCAACCCAAAACGAAGCCAAAGAAATCTGCAAACAAAAGGCGAGAAACACATTTGAATTCAAGAAATAACTCATGAGAAAACAGCCTCGCCTCGCCTTGTTCCTGTGTCAGCCAATCAGCTCCCTGCTATTAACTATTCCACATTTCTGAACAGATTCAAAGCATTCCAACACCACAATGTTCAGCTCATTCAGAACACGATGGCTGTCTATTGTCCACATTTTTCATTTTCCGTTCCACATTGCTCGACCAATTCAAGCCATTCCAACACCAAAACATTCAAGACATTCCGGCTTTCTATTTTCAATGTTACAAAAATACAAATTTGTTCCACATTTGTTTCTGGCCCCAAATTTATTTGTAAATGAATGGCATTTTTTCATATTTCTCAATTCACACTTTCCCAGTAATTCCACCCTTTCTCTCTTTTTCTACAGATTTGACTTTTGTAGTAAAGTTTCGTTGATTATTCATTTTGCTTTGCTAGTGTAGCGTTCCTCCATTTGAGTCCCGCTGCTTTGATCACTTGACATGATCAAAAACGTCTAAATCTGAATTGAATGCCATCCACATTGGATATTTTACAGATGTGTTGCACTGCAACAGAATTTTCTGACGACTAATTACTCCCTACTAGGGGTGTCACGATACCCTCAGCTCACGAGACGAGACACAATAGACGATATTGGGTTCACTAGAACGAGACGAGATGATATTTTAACATAACTTTTAAGAAAACTACAATGACAAAACACAGGACTTGATAAACAGACTTTTTAAAATTTAACTAGTTAGGTGTTAGGTGGTAATACTAATCATTTATGTTGATGTGTAAAGACCTGTAAAATAGATTGCAGTCGATTAGTTTTATGTTTATGCTAAAAGAACTGCAATTCCCCTAATGGTTAAAGTGCCATAGCAGGAAATACGTCCGGAGTAGACTCTACTATCACGTTTCGATACAAGTCCTATGCAGCGATTGTGTTTTGATCTGACAAATCTGAAGTAAGTTTGCTCAAATGTAGACTTACTACATCTTCTGCTTGGACATTAACACAGTGTCAGCAACGGACAAACTGCGCAAGCGAGTGATGCTGGGAACGCAATAGGATTGAAAGGTTTACGTAAAGCACTTAATGTGCCACTTCCATATTAGGTGTATTAATCATTCACAGGAGTGATGCCGTAGTTCACAGTCTGATGGACTTCTGGCTGCCCTCTTCCCGCGAGACAGATTTTCACTAAAGGAGAAATACAGTATCGTCACGTTTTAAATCTCACAAGATCTCGTGCCACCTCTCGTCCCTGCAAAACAACATTAGTGTGGCCTCATTTTCCCCTCTCTGGTGAGAAAGCAGCAGTCAGCCCCTCTGGTCAAAACAGCTGGGCCTCCACAGTATAGTATCTCCCTCCTTCAGACTGTTTAGTTTGACGGCTTTCGTCAACATCAGTCACGGAAGGAATTGAGCCACGAGCCACGAGCATCAACACTACTCAGCGAAGACAGCGGAATGTCTCCGAGCCACTTCTGCACACATTCAACAGAAACAGAGCAGTATGTGCACAAGCAGCAGACACTTGCGTCGCGCCCTGTCTGAATGCACATGCCGAGGTTGATTAAGATCTTCTCGAGTCGAGGACACGTTCATATTTTACAGTTCACCAGATGGGAGCAGAATGTTATGATAAGGCGCTGCTTTGCTTCGAACTCATCATCTTCCAAAGCCTGTCTGGTCATAAGAACTCACAGAATACTTCAAATGCACTGGAGTGTGGGGGGATAACTTCAAGCCTTCATCTATGCCCACTTAAATCCTTGTCCGAAAAGGTGTGTAACCTTTTAACACTGCTGGACCCTGGAACTGGGGGCAGCTACGTTGCTTGTGTTGCTATGGTAATAGCTATGCTTGTAATTACGCATTGGCGGGTTACCGGTTTCAAGGTATACCAAGTTATGAAAAAGTCACGGTTTCAAAACCACTGAAATTTTGCGTCATACTTACTTATCGTTTGTACGATATGAGAGAAAGTGGAGATCCAGCACGGCCACTACGTGGAAATACTTCGTCAATTCTCATGTTATTCCTCGCCGTCGAATCTGGGCGTCGATGTGTTGAAACCACCGGCGTGTGCTGTGTTGCCTTAAGTCGGGCGTAGATGGCACAGGTGTGAGCATTGAGTGGTCTTACGGTCGGCATATTACTCACGCGAGGGTCACCAAATGTGGAGATGTGATTGAGAGGGAGGAAATGGAGGATAAGTGGTATCAAGTGTTTACTCTCCACTGAACAAGCAACAACTATTTAACAACGTCTCAGTTGCTAACAACGACATGACCACACCCTCCACACCACAGCGACCTGAACCTGTCTCCTACAATACATATGTTCCACTTTCATTGTGTTATTACATGTTTTAAAAATGGCTGTTTTGACTTGACTTTTTTCTCTTTTCAATAAAATATGTCAAAATAAGACATTTAATTATATTTTTGCCAAAGCCTATCATACCGGCAGAATCTCATACAGGCCCATGCCTACTGGTAACAAAGTATACTGCTCAAAAAAATTAGAGGAACACTTCGAAAACACATCAGATCTAAACTGGGGGAAAAATGATCTTGAATATCTTTCCTGATAATAAGTGGGTGATGTATTAGTAACAAAATGATGCCACATAATTTGATAGAAATGAAAATGATCACCCTATAGAGGGGGGAAATCAAAGACACCCCAAAAATGAAAGTGAAAAAATGATGCAGCAGACTGGTCCACTTTGCCAAAATGTCATTGTAGCAACTCAAAATGATTCAGTAGTTTGTGTGGCCCCCACGTGCTTGTACGCATGCCTGACAACGTCGGGGCATGCTCTTAATGAGACTACGGATGGTGTCCTGGGGGATCTCCTCCCAGATCTGGACCAGGGCATCAATGAGCTCCTGGACAGTCTGAGGAGCAACCTGGCGGTGCCGGATGGACCTAAACATAATGTCCCAGAGGTGTTCTATTGGGTTTAGGTCAGGTGAACGTGGGGGCCAGTCAATGGTATCAATTCCTTCATCCTCCAGGAACTACCTGCATACACTAGCTACATGAGGTCGGGCATTGTCGTGGACCAGGAGGAACCCAGGTCCCACTGCACCAGCGTAGGTTCTGACAATGGGTCCAAGGATTTCATCCCGATACCTAATAGCAGTCAGGGTGCCATTATCTAACCTGTAGAGGTCTGTGCGTCCTTCCAGGGATATGCCTCCCCAGACCATCACTGACCCACCACCAAACCGGTCATGCTGAATGATGTTGCAGGCAGCATAACGTTCTCCACGGCATCTCCAGACCCTTTCACGTCTGTCGCATGTGCTCAGGTTGAACTTGCTCTCATCAGGGAAGAGCACAGGGCACCAGTGGTGTAGTTGCCAATTCTGGTGGTCTATGGCAAATGCCAATCGAGCTCTACGGTGCTGGGCAGTGAGCACAGGGCCCACTACAGGACGTCGGGCCCTCAGGCCACCCTCATGGAGCCTGTTTCTGATTGTTTGGTCAGAAACATTCACACCAGTGGCCTGCTGGAGGTCATTTTGTAGGGCTCTGGCAGTGCTCATCCTGTTCCTCCTTGCACAAAGGAGCAGATACCGATCCTGCTGAGGGTTGAAGGACCTTCTACGGCCCTGTCCAGCTCTCCTGGAGTAACTACCTGTCTCCTGGAATCTCCTCCATGCGTCCAGGTACCGCAGTGATGCCCTGGCCCAGATCTGGAAGGAGATCCCCCAGGACACTACGGACACCATCCGTAGTCTCATTAGGAGCATGTCCCGACGTTGTCGGGCATGCGTACAAGCACGTGGGGGCCACACAAACTATTGAGAATCATTTTGAGTTGCTACAATGACATTTGAGCAAAATGGACCAGTCTGCTGCATCATTTTGTCACTTTCATTTTTGGGGTGTCTTTGATTTCCCCCCTCTGAAGGGTGATCATTTTCATTTCTATCAAATTATGTGGCATCATTTTGTTACTAATACATCACCCACTTATTATCAGGAAAGATATTCAAGATAATTTTTCCCCTAGTTTAGATCTGATGTGTTTTCGAAGTGTTCCTTTAATTTTTTGAGCAGTGTAGAATGGTTTGGCTTTGCAAACAAAGCTGACGAAGCCAATCCGAGACAGGCAGGTTCAAGTACAATGGCGGCATTTGAGGTTCTGATCAGTGTTTAGGTACCCTGGGGCGGCAGCAGATGTGTTTTTTCTCTGCTGACGTTTTACTTTAAGGGCTTCACGGCGTATTATTTCAAAGTTTCTGACAGCGCCATGGTTTGTCAGCTGATCGTTTGCTGATGTTGCAGGATTTGAGTGACTTCTTCAGGCAGTCCTATATTTTCATCGGTGCCCCTGTGTCTCTGTGGCCAGTTGACAGTTCGCCATTCATGACGATCTTGGGAAGGCTGTTCCTCCGTCGATGTCACATGCCCAGCCCACTGGCTTCAATGCTGGGAACTTTAGCCTGTTCGAGGACGTCGACATCGGTGACGAAGTCACGGAAATGCTTGAGGAGTTTGATTTGGCTGAGGTATGTGGTCCAGGTCCCAGAGCGTAGAGCAGAGTCGTGAGCATAACAGTGCTGTCAACACTGATGTTGGTTTTGCATTTTAAGCTGTTATTGTTCCACACACACTTATAAAGTCTACTGAAGGTGCTGCTCTCCATTGCCAGTCTGATGTCGATTTCCTTGTCTGATCTAAGATGGTGCAGCCCAGGTAGGTGGATTGCTGAAATATCAATATATACAGTAGTGTGAAAATGTTTTTGCCTCCTTCCTGATGTCTTATTTTTTTGCATGTTTGTCACATCTTCAAACAAATTGAAGTATTCATCAATGACAACACAACTGAACACAAAATGCAGTTTTTAAATGAAACCTTTTACTATTAATGGAGAAAAAATCCAAACCTACATGGCCCTGTGCGAAAAAGTGATTGCCCCCCCTTTTAAAACATAACTGAGATTGATTGATAGCTATCAGTCTGGAGAAGGTTATAAAGCCATTTAGAAAGCTTTGGGACTGCAGCAAACCACAGTGAGAGCCATTATCCAAAAATGGCAAAAACATGGAACAGTGGTGAACCTTCCTAGGAGTGGCCGGCCAACCAAAATGACCCCAAGAGCACAGCGACGACTCATCCAAGAGGTCACAAAAGACCCCACAACAACATCCAAAGAACTGCAGGCCTTACTTGCCTCAGTTAAGGTCAGTGTTCATGACTCCACCATAAGAAAGACACTGGGCAAAAACGGCCTGCATGACAGAGTTCCAAGACCAAAACCACTGCTGAACAAAAAGAACATTTTCAATTTTGCCCCAAAACATCTTGATGATCCACAAGACCTTTGGGAAAAGGTTTTTGGTCTGACGAGACAAAAGTTGAACTTTTTGGAAGGTGTGTGTCCCATTACATCTGGCGTAAAAGTATCGCCGCATTTCAGAAAAAGAACATCATACCAACAGTAAAATATGGTGGTGGTAGTGTGATGGTCTGGGCCTGTTTTGCTGCTTCAGGACCTGAAAGACTTACTGTGATAAATGGAACCATGAATTCTGTCTACGGTTTGGGTACAATATGACACACGTCTTGTTGTGTTACTAATACACTGTGTGAGTCCAAATGTGATCTTAATGCAATTTTCTTTTATCACAAAACGCCCTTCCTTGCTGGCATCCTATTAACAAGTTAAACAAAATAGCAAACGTCACCCATCTATGATGTCAGCAGCGGTTGACTCTCAAAAATGTTAACACAAAACACATTTTTAACAGGGGTGTAACGATTCAAGAACAATTTTGGTTCATTTGGAATGATCCGATCTGAAACGAATCATTTACTTTAAATCGATTCAGTAACTTTTTAGCCAAACATTCAACCGGTGTGACTGTGAAATAAATACCTGGATACTGGACAGTGCAGGTGAGGTTTCCTAAATTCAGTTTTTTTTTTGTTATTAATAATGCTGCCATACTTAAGAATAAATTATCAATGACCACAAAAAAAAATGCAATACAAAATCAGGATGAACAGAGGGTGGTATAGTTTTCGGAAAATTGGTTTGGGAAAAAGTTAGAAAATTACGAGACTAAAGTCAAAATATTATGGCAATAAAGTCAAATTCAGCTATACTAATAAAGCTATACTTTGTCGTTTTCCAGCGAAAAGGGTATACGCCAAGCTGAGTCGTAAGGGAATGAAACCTGTGCAGGATTTTGTTGATCAAATGTTGGCATCACTTCTAAAGTGTGTTATCTACCTCCTGAGGATAGGCTACGGAGCAGCTCAACTATTTTATTGTCGCAGTAAATGTGAACAAGGAAAGTATGATCGTAATTTGTCACATTCCTTACACTTCTACCAAGAAGGATAAACACTTGAGGGAACACACACATACAAGAAGTAGATGCGACCATGACCTCTTCTGAACCGGGCTTGAATGAATCCAACTCCTGGGAACACACAGAACCATTTTATAAGGAGCGTGTGAAATAATTAGTATTTTTTTTTACCATATAAGTGGTGAGATGTGATATTTTAATGCAATTCACAAGCCAGCTGACATGGTGGTCTGCTGACCTTTGAGGCTCAAGAGTGAACACGGTGTAATTTCAATTTAGGCCCAAAAAGATGTGAAAATGTTAAGTGATGCATATTCTCAAACATGACACGCAAAACGATATGTGATCCAACTCTCTCAACTCAGTCTGGGAAGCTGTTTGGGTGTCCTTTTTCTGCTCTTTAGATCAAGACTACGGTAGCATCCAAGGTTTCATTATTCACGGGGTAGTTGCCAAATTCTCCTACTGTATCGACTGTAGAAGGTGTTTTTTTTAATTGCCAAAGACAAGTCAGGAAATAAAAGGAGTCAAGCCAAAGAAATAAAAAATTCTTCAGTCCGAATAACTGAGTCAAAAAGTCCGTTTAACAACTTATTCTATTTGGTGTGAAAACAAGCAATTGCAATGCCAGTGCTGGAGAGAACGGTCAGCCACCCAGCCAAGGTCCGGGGTCCAAGCGGTCTCTAAAAGGGAAATTGAGTTCCTCTTTCTCATGAGCCTTCTGTGGAGGCGGTCCCAATGATGCAGAAACTTCCCGCGAACTGTTTGTTGGTGTAGGAGGGAGACAGTGTGAGATATTTAAAAAGAACAGGGTTCATTTGCGAGCTAGTGTTATCTGTCTGTTATGAACAAGCGCAAATACGTCGCATTACTTATCCAAAACAGTGGAAAATATTCCATTCCTAACACTAGCATGCAAAAAGTTTGCATGGTTATTCATTCATTCATTCATTTTGTAGCGTTTCTCCTGTTCACGGGTGAACTGAAGCCTATCCCAACTGACTTTCAATTTACCTTCAATACGTTACTTACTTCAGAATATGCTGATATACATTTGTGGTGTTTGCATGGAAGTCTCTGTACGCCAGAAACCCAAAATGTGCGACCTGACAAAAATATTCAGTCTTATACAAAGTGGCACACGGACATTTTGGCACAATTTGTGCTTTATGGATCTCACTTGTGAATGTGAGCGTGAATGATTGTTTGTCTATATGTGGCCTTTGAAGTCAGCTGGGGTAGGCTCCAGCTCCCTGCGACCCTAATGAGGATACGTGGCATAGCACTCCTGGCACCAAAGTCCCGCTTGCCCATTGAGGCCAACCTGCCAAACTTCAGCCTTTGCTCTTTTTTTCCCCCATTTTTGCTGGGTTTTTTTCCCAAATTGTTGCAACTTTCTTCTTAAATAATCTTTGTAAATTTTCTTCTTGTAATATTAAGACTTTATTCCCATCATATTTTTACTTTATTCCCATAATATTATAACATTTTCCCCAACCTAATTTTCCAGAAATGTTAGTTTTTTTCTGATATTATTACGACTTTTAAAAAATAAAAAAAATTCTTTAATATTTTAACCCTATATTACTAAAATTAAAATTATTCCTCATAATATTACATGTTTATTCTTGTCAAATTGTGCCTTTTTTTCTTATTAGAACATTATTATTTTTATTATTATTTTTTTCTCTTAATATTTTCTTGTAAGATTTTTTCGTTTCTGTTGTTTTTTTAAATTTTCCAAATAAACTTTCTTTCTGTAGTTTTTCTTCTCGTAAATATGACTTTCCTGAATTCCCATTTTGGCATTATTTTCGTAACATGTTTTTCCGCAACCTAATTTTCTAAAAATGACAACTTTATTTGTTGTTTATTTGTGTTTTTCGTAATTGTACGACTTCCTAACATTACAACATTATTCTTGTGAAATTACAACTTTTTCTCATTAGATTCCAACTTAAAAAAAAAAAAATATTTGACTCTATTCTTGTAAAATTACTGCTGATTTTTCAATTTGCTGGCTTGTTTTCGTTTTCTTGTCACGTTGTATTTGTCGAAAAAATAGCAATTCAGTTCATTCAAGTCTTCATTTATGAATGAATTGTTCGTCTTAGTTGATATGATTATTATTATTATTATTATTATGAACTAGGGTTGTTGGCGAGACGAAAAATGAAAAAAATATGACTGGACAAACAAAGCTCTTTATTTAACAGAGTCAAAAAACAATGCAGATGTGTTTGGAAATGTTTATTGTGCCACAAATTGATGCTCAAAGATATTTTTGTCAACATTTTTTGAGACCAAATAAAGCAGTATTATGATCATATATAATGATAACAATACCGCCGTTTTCCTCCTGTCTACTGGTCTTTGTCTGTTTACGTCAGGGCTGTCCAGCTGTCCTTAGTTAGTTATAGTTATAATTAAAAAATATATATAATAAAAAACATACATATATTTAAAGACATATCTTGTGTTTTTATTAATGATTAGCATCAACATTTTAGCTTTTTCGAGTTACATTAGGCCTCATTTGAATCACACTTTAAACCGTGTTGTTGTGAGCAATGAGGGGTTGTGTTCAAAAACATCATGTAAATTACATTCGTTCTGTGTCATTTCCAGCATACTTTAATGTAGCAAATTGTACATTTGAATGAACCCTCCAGGCGCGTTGTTTCAGGAAAATATGTGACCATTTCAAACGGTAGTAGCTTGAAAATGGTGAGAGATAAAGGCACACTGAATGAGAAAAAAAATCATCAGTTTGAACCAAATTTTGTGATGAGGGTAAATACACTCATCTAATTAGCATATTATGACGTCACCAGACCCCTGTCTCCACGAGACCCAATAAGCTCATCGAAATGTCTGAGTGATAAGGATATCCAATTCGTCTTTTTCTTTATCTTCCTGTTTATTTACACGCACATGCTCATTACACAGCCGTTTTTGTGATGTTCGGAGTGTCCCTGAATGCATCTCGCGTTCTTGTAATGAGGATGAGAAATACTGAATGAAGTAGAGACCCGTGTGAGTTGGAGATACGTACTGTATATGGTGCTGGAATTGTACTGCTGTGTGTGTGTTCGGGTCCGAATGAAGTTCTAAAACAGCGTCGGGCTCTGTGTGACTGTGGGAGGACGCTCCACTGTGCTTATGACGACGGACCCGTCTGCCGTCATAACAGAGAGGCGTGCTGGCTCTGGTGCGCATACGTTAATTGCACGAAGAAATAACCTAATTCATGAAATAAATTAGTTACCGCCGTTAACACGTTGTTTTTGACAGCCCTAGTTTTTATAGATCCTCGGTTCCCAGAGTAGGGTGCGTCGATTGTCGTGGAGGTACAATTTACGAGTGGACATGAATGCCTCACAGCGCAGAGATAGGAAAGAAGGAAGGAGACAGCATGATTTTCTTCATTGCTCTGTGTGAATTTAGTTATATGAATAAGTCAGTGAGTGTGATGATTATGCGGGTGTCTTAAGAGTATTTAATCTGGAAGATTTAACTAAGATTGGTGTTCCAATCCCCACAATCTGAAAACCTGTCAATGTATGTGCATGTCAGGGTGAGTGAGTGGGGATTCCCCCGAAAATGACGCTGGTTGTATGTATTTTTGTACTTTGGATACTTGTTCATCATGTTTGTTGACTTTTCTCTTTCAATTTGGTATCAAATTGCAAGTGGACAAAAGTCAAGCTCAAGTTCAACTCATTCAAAGGGAAGGATCGCAACATAATAAGATATGTAGGACAAATACGTATTATTTTTCATGTAAAACTGCCCGTGGTCAAAATTTGACCATGCAAAATACACATTTTTTGAACCAGAAGTACTTACTTACTGTAAAATGAATCTACAGGAATCATGTGGAATATTTCAAGTTAATGAAGATTAAAAAATGTTAGTTTTTTAGGTGTGCAGCAGTAGGGGGGACATGGCTTCAAGTCCAATGTCTAAAGGGGTACACGGCCGTGGAAGGTTTGGGACCCACTGTTATACATCACATACTTTGTGTGGAAAACACCGCACTCGTGATGTGTCGGTCACGAATGAATCGGCTCTCAGAGCCGGCTCCTCGAAATGAACGACAGGAGCCGGTTCACGTCGTTGGCAGCCAACTGGGAGCCGATTCAGTTTTTTCTGTTAAAGGCGAATGTCAAGATGTGTGTCTTTGTTTTTGTATTTTACATTATAACATTATATTTTATTTTTGTATCTGTTCATTGAGGGTGAAACAAATCCACAAGCCAAAAGAATCGACTCTCTAAAAAGAGACGAAATTTCCATCACTACACCGTACGCATCTTTTCGGCCCCTATTTTGTGCATACGCGAGCTTTATAGATGAGACCCAAGGTCTGGCCTTGTCTTGGTCTGGCCTAGCCACGTTAAAAGATATTCTAGAACCTTCAGCAGCACTTATTACAAGATTTACATGGATGTACTTTATGTATAGGAGAAAGGAGGAAGCTACGCACATCATACTGACCACGTACGGGAACTTTAGACATCCTATAAAAATAATGACCTTTCATGTCCGCTCTTTTAATGCTTGTTAATTAGCGTGGGAAGCACCTTGAACACCTTCTGTTTTGCTTCAAACACACACCAGCTGCAAAGCAAGAAGCTAGGCTATAGCTAGGGGGCCAAATGAACATACTGTATATGCCTCAGTGCAAGGTTTTCTTTGCTGCTATTTTTTGTAAGTATTATACAGTTATCTTTTTAATGTTTTTAATGATGTGGCAGTGTTTACTGCGAAAAATAAGCAAGTTTTGAGTCCACCTCACCTATTTATTTTGTTTTTATTTCCACCACAACAACAGGCACAACAATAATAACATAATAATCCTAATAATTATGAGCTATTGTTGTGTCTGTAATTCATCTACAGTAAAGCTAAAAGATAAAACTCAACTCTGAACCCCTGATGTCGCTTCCTGTCCGCCACCCACTCATCCCGAGCAACACACACGAGCACAAGTTGTATTTATGTCTATTTTTTCTTACTATATTGGGTATAGCGCAAAGGTGACTATAGGGGTGTTATTCCATGTCTACAGAGCTCTAATAAAAGAAGTCTTTTTAAAGGTCGTAAACAGTTTTTCCATGTCATGCCGATGAAAATGTCCCATTTATAAAAGAGGAATTCTACCTCAAGGAAATTCACTTATCACGGTCGAGTCTGGCCAATTTTAAATTTGTACTCAAGTTGGGAGTAGCGTCATATATACCTGCAGGTATTATTATGATCTGTGTGGATTAGAGGAAATCCAAAATAAATTTGTGTGCACTCAATTCTTGTTTTGAAAAGAACTTTGAAGTATGTTCGTAACATACTTTGCTGTAAAGGATTGAGATCCTGCGGTGGCCATAAGGTCTCCCTTCTCACGAAGACACATGTACAGACTCGTGAACACCCGCGTGACTGCGACAAGGCTTGGGACAATGTAGTGTGGTCACATGCGATCAACTACTAGAAACGTCCGACCTCTGCTTGCCAACAAGGGTTGCTTTCGGATCAAATACTTATTTTCGTCAAAATGATTTGCTATAAAACATGTATTTCATGTTTTTTTTCTGGATTTTTGTTGTGCATCTGTGTTACAATCCACCAACCATAATTAATGGACTATTCATATCATGTCTTTCTCAGCAGGGGATCAAACACTTATCTTCCTCACTGTAAAATGTGATAATATCTCAGTGTGTCTTTATAAGATGGTATTTGTAGCCAAAAGAGAATTTAAAGGGGTGGTGATACACTGGCCGTTTTAACCCGAGCAGTGCTAAAGGGCAGTAGTAGTGATGTTCGAAGGTAGATCTGCAAACCCTCCAACTGTCTCGCTAACAACCTTGATGCTCTGTCCAGCAATCTCACTGCTAGTCGACTGGCAACATGAGTAATAGCCGGTGTGTTTGGTTTACTCAATACAAAGAAGCCGTGTAATCTAAATACATAAGGTAATATAAATACAAAGGAACCATATAATGTCGCACAACAGGGTTGCGGACACCAATTGTGTGCGCACTGTGTGTGCGTAGGACATTGACATCTTCTCTCTGCCCCCCTGCTCAAACTCTGCTTGGGTAGGCTGGCACTCCCTGTGTTTAGAAAGTTGCCGGAAAGTTTATAGAGAGTGTACTTCTGCTCGGGTTTGTGTGACAAGTTTGAACGCACCATACCCATCAGCCGCAAAACAGCCACAGACCTCCCTGGAATCCACTCTGGCACTTTCCATCCATGCATTTCCATGCATTCCCCAACTTCCCTTAGAGTTCCTTCTTGTGTTGACAATTAATATTGACTTTGTTTGTCGGGCCACAAGCTATGAGGCTACTGTGTGTTTACCTCACTTTTATTTTGATGTGTTTTAGCAGGCATACGGCCTCTGGCCCTCTGGCCGATCAACTTTTCTACTACATGATACCTACCCAGCTCAGCATGGCTCGACTCGCTATTGACCCTGTTGTATTAAACCAGGTGTGACCAGGTCAACCGAAAAACAACAAAAGGAGGAATAAGAACAAAAGGCGACATCAGTACAAAAGAAGGAGATATCAAAATAAAAGAACGACATACGGGATTACACAACAAAAGGAACTGGCAAAGCATAAAGCAAACAATCCTGCATTCCAAGACTTGATCAGAGAGTTAAGACAAACAAAATGTTCCAGATTTCCGTCAAGGAGCTGAAAGACAATCATGCATTGGTGTGCAGTCAAGGCCAGCAAAGCCTTCTCTGCCGGCCTAAGCATTACCTACATCCATCCATCCAGCCATCCATCAGTTTTCTATGCTGCTTATCCTTATTAGTGTCGCGGGGTATGCTGGAGCCTATCACAACTGACTTCGGGCGACAGGCGGGGTACACCCTGGACTGGTCGCCAGCTAATGGCAGGGCTCATATAGACAAACAACCATTCACACTCACATTCATACCTATGGACAATTTAGAGTCACCAATTAAGCTAACATGCATGTTTTTGGAAAGTGGGAGGAATGTGTTTCTTGGCTGCAGTGCTTCCATAGTGTATGTGTATGTTAGATTTTTTGGCCAATCAGATTTCAGCGTCTATGTGTTGCCATATCAATGTAATCTCCCCAGAGCCTTCAGAATCAGGAGTGTTGGCCGCTGTCACATCCACACTATTAGCAACAGGGCTGTTTATTTTTTTTCACCTTCTGATTAAATTCTCAGGGCCAGCTTGCAGGCCCCCAGTCCTGATTGGTTGATCATTGGCATCTTTGGTGAGTAGATGTATTTTACTTTAAAAAGTTTGATATTTTTCTCACGTTATTAGATAAATATTGATTGGGAGCTGCTTCAGATGATCTTGTAGAATAGATGTTTGCAGTTGTCTGAACATTCAATCACCGATCCGTTCTAGTTATGCTCGTCACATTTGGCTGAGCACCAACTTTACAAGCACCGGTGCGCCCCGATCACCGGTGGAAACTAGTCACTGACTCAAAGTTACTAAAAGTAATGTAAGTAATCAGGTGTATTGGTGACTATTAGGGGAGTCATGAGACACCCAGCTCCTGAGACGAAACGTAACATGAGATTGAATACATGAGTCCACGAGACGAGATTTTAACATTAAATTTTTTTTAAAAAGTACAATGCCTCCCCCTACAGAGACAAAGCGATTGTATGACTGACAAGAAGGTTGATTCTGTTCATTCCGTTGTTCTATGGAATTGCGTTCTACGAAGCATCTCGGTACCCCACAAGTAAAATGAAAAGAAGGAACAGATCAAAATGAAGAACGGAGTGCAAGAGTTGGAGTAAAGCACACGCACCATGATAGGACTGTGATAGGGTTCCGAATTATATCCAAGTCTTGGAACTGGACGTTGCCTCAGTGGAGAACCAGGTGGCCAGCTTTTTTTTAAACCACTGTACTAAGTTGTACAGCCTGGCGAAAAAAGGGCTTTTCACAATTGATGTGTCAGTCTCATAAGGTACATGGTATAGACAAAAGTGTTCAACCATTTACTAAATACACAAAACATTTTTGTTCCAGCAACTGATCAGTTGATGTTCAGCGTCGTTTGCAAAGTGTCCTCATTCGCTCATTCAGCCTACCATCTCATTGCGTTTCATATTCACGCTGTCAGAAAGCAGTGCTACATTTTAACGGGACCAATTTAATTTGCGATCACAGAGATCACATCATCTCGACAAACAAAAATAAAAGGCACAACACAAAAGGAATGATGCAGTCTGATGGAATAAAGTAGGGGTGCCCAATAATTATCGGCATGATGTCATACCTATAATCCGATAACATTAAAAACACCTCTGATAACCGATAATTCAAAAAATTTTTCCAATGAGGCGAGATTACCTATACTGTCCGGGTGAGCAAATCAAGCGCTCCTTTTTTCTGCCTGCCGTATCTTCCCCTGAGCTCACTTGTAAACAAACACTGGACTTTTCGCATGCTAATTGTACCAAATGCTCCCACGATGAGGGGAAAAAAAAACATAGACCTCTGTGGCATCATACCGGCTGCTCGGAGCATGTGCCTGAATACAGTGTACCTTGCTGGGCCACGACAGGTGGCTCCTCCCACTCTATACTCATGTTCTCCTGATAGTAGTGATGTGGTAGTAATGTCATGAGTTGGTCAAATCCAAATTTGCTCGAGTCCTTCTTAACTCCAAATGTGTACAAACTACAGTTAAATCAAAAAAGTAGACATAAAAAAGTTATTGGTTATCGGTACCATATCGCTCTTCAGAAGCACGAAGTTATTGGTATCGGTTGGAAAAAAAAGATATTGCGCATCTCTAGAATAATGTCATCAACATTCCAAAATAACAACACTACAATACAAAGGATTGCTGACCAAGATGATATATCTTTAAATTAATTAGTTTTTAACTTATTTTCCATGAATGGATTCTCATTTGATCTACTCTTATTTGCTTAGGCACTTTTTCTTTTTGGCATAAGCCTTAATGTTCTTTTTGTTCAGCAGTGGTTTTGGACTTGGAACTCATTTTTGCCCAGTGTCTTTCTTATGGTGGAGGCATGAACACTGACCTTAACTGAGGCAAATGAGGCCTGCAGTTCTTTGGATGTTGTTGTGGGGTCTTTTGTGACCTCTTGAATGAGTTGTTGCTGAACTCTTGGGGTCATTTTGGTTGGCCGACCACTCCTGGGAAGGTTCACCACTGTTCCATGTTTTCGCCACTGATAAATCTCAATATATGTATGTATGTATGTATGTATGTATGTATGTATGTATATATGTATGTATGTATGTATGAATGTATGAATGAATGTATGTATGTATGTATGTACAGTATGTATGTATGTATGTATGTATGTATGTATGTATGTATGAATGTATGAATGAATGAATGTATGTATGTAAGTATGTATGTATGTATGAATGTATGAATGTATGTATGTATGTATGTACAGTATGTATGAATGTATGAATGAATGTATGTATGTATGTATGTATGTACGTACGTACGTATGTATGTATGTATGTATGTTTGTATGTATGAATGTATGTATGTATGTATGTATGTACGTATGTATGTATGTATGTATGAATGTATGTATGAATGTATGAATGTATGTATGTACGTATGTATGTATGTATGAATGAATGTATGTGTGTACGTACGTACGTACGTACGTATGTATGTACATATGTATGTATGTATGTATATTAATGTATGAATGTATGTACAGTATGTATGTACATATGTATGTATGTTTGTATGAATGTATGTATGTACGTATGTATGTATGTATGAATGTATGTATGTACAGTATGTATGTATGTATGTATGTATGTATGAATGTATGAATGAATGAATGTATGTATGTAAGTATGTATGTATGTATGAATGTATGAATGTATGAATGTATGTATGTACAGTATGTATGAATGTATGAATGAATGTATGTATGTATGTATGTATGTATGTTTGTATGTATGAATGTATGTATGTATGTATGTATGTATGTATGTACGTATGTATGTATGTATGTATGAATGTATGTATGAATGTATGTATGTATGTACGTATGTATGTATGAATGAATGTATGTGTGTACGTACGTACGTACGTACGTATGTATGTACATATGTATGTATGTATGTATATTAATGTATGAATGTATGTACAGTATGTATGTACATATGTATGTATGTATGTATGAATGTATGTATGTACGTATGTATGTATGTATGAATGTATGTATGTATGTATGTATGTATGTACATATGTATGTATGTATGTATGAATGTATGTATGTACGTATGTATGTATGTATGTATGAATGTATGTATGTATGTATGTATGTATGTATGTACGTATGTATGTATGTATGTACGTACATGTACTGTATATGTCCTGTGATTGGCTGGTGACCAGTCGTCCAGGGTGTACTCTGCCTCTCGCCCAAAGTTAGCTGGGATAGGCTCCAGCATACCCCCGCAACCCTAGTGAGGACAATCGGCATTGAAAATGGATGGATGTTTCCTTAACAGCAGCAGAACATTTGCATCACACTTTAACCATGTTATTATGAGCAATTAAGGGTTGCGTTCAAAGGCACCATGTTATTTTTTTATTATTGAATTGCAAGTGTATATTCTGGGATTTCCGAGCATACTTAAATGCAGCAAATTGTACTTCCGCATGAAGAGTTACAAAGTGAGCGATAAGAATATCCACTTTTCCTTGTCTTTCTGTTTATTTAGACCACACATACACGCCTAATTGAGATGTTGTGATGTTCAGAGTGTCTGTGAATGCATCTCGCGGTCGTCTAGTGACAATGAGGAAGTGTCGTTCCCATGACGAGCTGACAAGGGATGTGTTTGGAGATATTTGGTGTTTATGGTGTTGGAAATGTTCAGGTCAGAATAAAGTTATTAAACAACGTCAGTCTGCGTGTGGGGACGCTACACTGTGCCTCCGTCTGTCGTCCTAACAGAGAGGCGTGGCTTGCCATGATCTGTATTTGTTAATTATGCTAAAAAATGCAATTAATTAAATAAATTAGTTACTGCCCGAGTAAAAACTAAGCCAAAACCTCTCATTGGATTACACCTTTTAATATTTTGAATTTATTCTTGTAAAATTACTGCTAATTTGTCTATATTTGCTGTTGTGTTTTTTGTTTTAATTTTCCTGTTAAATTAAATCTTTAGAATCTGCTGCAAGCCAATAAAAAAAAAAACGCACTTTGGACACCCCTGATGTAAGTTAATGCCAACATTTAAGGAGCCATACAAACAAAAAGGCAATCATAACAAGTTATTACATTACATTACATTAATATGAAACTACCTGTGATGTCATTTATAGGAAGCCAGCCCCTCTGTTTACATCATCCTGGGTCGGGGAGCCAAGTATGACCCCTGTTAATGCTCACAGTCGCTTTGATGCCACAGGACAGCAGTCAGGCTTAAGTGAAATAGTAGGTTTGCACAGATACTGAAGCATATGAATAACTACAACACTAAAACATTAAAAAACATTTACAGTGGTTTGTCTGCCATGATTTCCACTGGATTTTGCCAGGACTGGAAAAAGTCTGACTAATGAAGATTACAAGCACAGCTTATTATTTACTTATATAAATATCTGCCTCGTATCCAGTGCTGTCAGTACAATTGCTACCAAATAAACATTTGTTAGTGACAGACACCCTGGTGTGCTTACACCTGTCAAAAACAAGGTATGTGATAAGTGTTGCTATCATTCAAAATCCATTTAGGCCAGGGGTCACCAACACAGTGCCCGCGGGCACCAGGTAGCCCCCCACGACCACATGAGGCGCCCGCAGGCCTGCTTTTCATGCAGTTTTTCAGTTAATAATGTGAGAACACTAGAAAGAAAAGTATTCTGAAACATAAAATGTGAGTTGTGGATACCAGCATTTTGTGAATGTTTTGGTAAAACAAGCATATTTGATTTGTTTGGGTTGAAATAAGGTATGGAAATCATTTCTACAAAAATGAGGAGCTCGTGGCCATTTTCATTTTCTAAAGTAGCTCTCACCAGAAAAAACGTTGGTGACCCCTGATTTAGGCAATCATATTATGAGATAAAAAGTCATAATTATGTGATAATTATTTATGTTTATCCATAGTTGTGGATAAACAGTTGAAATTACCAGGTAATACGTCATAATTATGAGGAAAAAGATCGCCATCTTCAATGGAGTCTTTCTAACATGGCGCTCAGCACATGGACAGTTTTTATACAGTATCGTGATTTCGACATTTTATCTCATAATTATGGCTTTTTATGTCAGAATTTCGACTGTACAGCGGTGTAAAAACGTGTTTGCCCCCTTCCTGAGTTCGTATTTTTTTGCATGTTTGTCACACTTAAATGTTCCAAATCGTCAAACAAATTTGAATATTAGTCAATGATGACACAACTGAACACAAAATGCAGTTTTTAAATTAAACTTTTTATTATTAAAGGGAGAAAAAAATCCGGGCCTCACGACTGTACCATAAGAAAGAAAATGGGCCCAGTTCCAAGACCAAAACCACTGCTGAGCAAAAAGAACATTAAGGCTCGTCTCAATTTTGCCAAAAAACATGATGATCCCCAAGACCTTTGGGAAAATACTCAAAGTGTCTGACGAGACACAAGTTAAACTTTTTGGAAGGTGTGTGTCCCATTACATCTGGTGTAAAAGTAACCAGAAAAAGAACATCATACCAACAGTAAAATATGGTGGTGGTAGTGTGATGTTCTGGGGCTTCATTTGCTGCTTCAGGACCTGGAAGACTTGCTGTGATAAATGGAACCATGAATTCTGCTGTCTAGCAAAAAATCCTGAAGGAGAATGTCCGGCCATCTGTTGGTGACCTCAAGCTGAAACCAACTTGGGTTCTGCAGCAGGACAATAATCCAAAACACACCAGCAAGTCCACCTCTGAATGGCTGAAGAAAAACAAAATGAAGACTTTGGAGTGGCCTAGTCCAAGTCCTGACCTGAATCCTACTGAGACGCTGTGGCATGACCTTAAAAAGGCGCTTCATGCTGGAAAACCGCCCAATGTGGCTGAATTACAACAATTCTGCAAAGATTTGCAGAATTGTTGCAAGTTATCACAAACGCTTGATTGCAGTTGTTGCTGCTAAGGTGGCCCAACCAGTTATTAGGTTTTGGGGGCAAGATTCAAGATTCAAGAGTTTTATTGTCATATGCACAGTAAAACTGGTGGTTCTGCTATGCAATGAAATTCTTGTTCTGTTCATTCTTCCAAAAAAAGAAAGAAAAACACAAGAAAATGAATGAGAACATCAGAAACATTAATACCAGTAAATTAAGCACCAACAACAGAAGAGACATTAATACAAATAAATAAATAAATACAGTAGTACCTCGCATAACGTAAACCTCCTTTTACATAAATTCCACTTAACATAAAGAATTGATGTAAAGTTTTTGCCTCGTATTACAGAAGAAGTTCCATATAACATAAAGCGTCAAGTCAGTGCAAGTCTTTTTTTTTTCAATCAACTTTATTAATGCCTCAAGTCGGTGCAAGTTCAGACGAACACTTGGTGACGCCTTCTGACGCATCACGCTCTCATTGGCTGATTTTCGGGGCACCACCTGATAAGGCTGATAAGGTCCCAATGTAGTTGGGAGGGCAAGGTGAGTAGCGAAGAGGAGACGTGAAAATGGTGGCTCATGTGAGAGTTGGCAGTCCAATTAATGGTAAATGCAAACTACCACCGTGCAGGACTACCGTGACGACCAAAATCAGCAACACGTATGATGGCAAAAAGAAAAACAAATTTACGATTTTGGTGGAGCATTCGCGCAACTGTTTTTAAATGGAAGTGATGTTTTATGTTATTTGGATTTTCAAATTATTTGCATATAGGTAAATGGACACACCAATATTGCCCCCTGGTGGTCGAAAGTAAAGGTTGCAAGCAGCACCTGGGACTAGTCTCAAATACAGCGGAATGTAAATGGCTAGCACGGCATCTGTTCAAATCTGTTAAAAACAATAAAATCACCTTATAAAGCCACTTTTTTGTTCTATATCCATCTTTTCATCTGCCAAAATAATGCCACAAATTTAAATGAAAATACCCCAAGTGATGGCTTTTCTCAGCAATTTTTAGGTGAGATTAAAAAAGATGAATTAGATCAATTCATAATTTTAATATCGGACATGAACAGTGTGATGTGTTTGTTGACTCCAGTGATGAAGCGCGATTAGTGTTTGGTGGTGTTTGATGGCCAAATACTGTAAGGGGGTGTTCACATTTACAATGCCGAGAAAGACTACCTTGTCGTTGTCTGTGACAACTGACTGAGCACCTGCTTTGACAGGTCATCACTCAGGATTTATTGAACCTGACTTTCTTAAGTTTCTTATGTATATCATTGCATCATTCATCAACAGGCTTTATGCGCAAAGGTTATGGAATTTGACCATGTGGTCATCAACGGAGCTTCACCGGAGCTTCAAGCTGTTCCTGGAGGAATGCTCTGCAGAATGTGGGGATGTCCTCCTCCACACTGAAGTCAGATGGCTAAGTTGGGGTAGGATACTGCAGGGTGAAATGAAGGCTTTTATGGAAACAAGGGAGGAGGATACCACCCTATTATCTGATGCAGAGTGGCTACTTGAGCTTGCTTTTCTAACTGATTGAACTGAGAAAGTTAACCACCTGAACCTACAGTTACAAGGCAGAGATAAAAACACATGTGATAGGATCAGTGCTGTAAAGGCATTCAGTGCAGAACTGTCATACATTCATCATTACAGAACGGGGGCGCCCAAACATTCCCCAGCGAGGATCACTGCAAGGGCCACTTTGATATTTGTAGCTATGCTAAGAAGTTATTTATACTGTATTTCAAGAATAAACTGCATCTCAGCTTTGATAAATAGCTGGAAAAGTATACAGTATTATTAGTATCAGCATGACTTTTAGCTCTTTTTTCTAATTTTAGCAGTTTTTTAAGCATTTCAACTTTCTTCCTAAAAAATCTTTATTTTTCTTTTAATATTATGACTTTATTTCCATAATATTATAACTTTTGCTCCAACTTAATTTTTGAAAAAATGACAACTTTTGTGTATTTTTCCTCATAATATTACAATTATTTTTCTGTCTTAATATTTTTAATTTGTTCTTGTAAAATTACCACAATTTTTTTCCATTTTTTAAGTGTCCAACTATTTCAACTCTCTTCTTGTAAATTTTCTTCCCATAAATATGATTGTTATTTTTATATTATTATTTTACTATTTTGCCTCTATTCTCGTAAAATTACAGCTGTATTTTTCCATTTCTACCGGGTTTTTAAAAATGTTCCAACTATTTCAACCTTGTTCTTGTAAATTTTCTTCTCATAAATTTTTAGACTTTATTCCCATAATATTTTGACTTTATTCTCATAAAATCCTACATTTTCTGCCACCTAATTTACCAAAAATTCCAACTTTGTTTTGCAGGGGTGACTTAGAATCGTTGCCTATTCGACAATTCGATTCGGAGGAGCCGAATCAATCTCACCATCGAATCATACATTCGAATGTTAGGTAATCAAGATGATACCATTCTGACTACATGGGGTGTTCCCACGGCTGCTACTGCTTATTTTGACAAAGGAGGCTTTGTTTTTGTTATAGCCTATTTGGATCCAAAAACAGCCAAATTTCTGCAAATAAAGAATTGAAAATGACATGTTTGTATATACACTCCTGATGAAAATCTTAAGACCGGTTGAGTCAAAGTTGATGGACGACACTGCTGATGGGGGTGTCATACAACCTCATGTCAAAAAACGCAAACTATCCCCTTAAGGTACTTTTGTACTGTTGTTTATTTGTTTGAGTTTTTTATCCTTTTTCTTTGGGGTGAAAAAAGTCACAAATGACATCTGTTTATTTGTCTGGATCACCATCAGCTCTGCTCTTAAAAAATAACAAAAAAACATTCGACTATTAGTCGACTGTGGACAAAATCTAACGAGTCAGATTTGCCTATGAAGACAGCCCTACTGTTTTCTTTGTTTCACATAATATTTTTTCCATTTTTGCTGTTGCTGTTCTTAGTTTTCGTGTTAAATTATATTGTATATAATACATGTAAGGACAGCCATCACTGGAAATTAAGCTCAATCTTGGGTGATAAAGTGTCAATGCGGAATGGAATGATAGATTAAAAAAACTGAACGAAGCATCCCGACATGTGCAGCATCTTTTGCTCTTCCCGTTGCGTTTCCAAAAGAAGCAGCGCCAGCAGAAGTGGAGAATGCGGCACCCAAATAACTTATCCAAGCATGGAGATGGCAGGACTTTGGCCGGGGATCGCTTTGGGGAGGAAGACATGGGAGAACATTTGGAGATGTGCTGAGACAAAGGAAGAACGGCAGGGAGGACAGCGGAGATCAGATGAAGACGCCTTGAAATGAGGGGAGAATTATCGCAGCGTGAGACAGGATGAGAAATGGCGATGATATTTAGGATGGGAGAGTGAGCGTGTCTACCTCTTATTGATTGGAATTTTCTTGATTAATTCTGTATTTCACGCAACTCTTGGTTATACAATGGAACATCTAAAGCAGAACTTTAGAAGAAAAAAGTTAGACATTTTCCAAAGTATTTGAAGAAAAGTCCACGTAAAAAAAAAAATTTTGTCCCTTGATTCAGGACAAATTCTTAGTGGCATTTTTTTGTATCAAATCAAACTTCATAAAGCGCATTTCGTACATATAAAATGCAACAAAATCTATAAATGAATTCTTCTCAAGTCAAGCAAACCCCTCCTTGCACACCTCACCAGCAGATGTCCTCCGAACAATAAAGTTTCAAAGAAAAACATCAAAAGCAGGAGTAGTATGAAGTAATAGACATGCACTCAACAAAAATACATAGCAACACTTTTGATTCTGCTCCCATTTTCCCACAGCTGAACTTAAAACATGTAAAACAATTTTGGATGCTAAACAAGCGGGAGAACGCAAGCCAAGGCAAAATTTTGGCAAATATTTGGGACGTTAACCGGAAAACGTGCTAACCAGGGCAGACCTTAACCGAGGTACGACTGTATACTTATTATTTTTTTACCCGCCTTCATTCACAGCTTACGTGCGGTGTGTCTGCTTTACGTGCGTTGGCCGTGCCAGGACTCTTACTGAAATAGTTGTCGCTCGCAATATCTCGTTTTGAATTTTTTGCGGCTTCACTCTGTGGGGGTGTTTACACTTGCATGCGTTTTGCCTGCGCATTGCCGTTGCACGCTGTTTGCGTTCTTTTGTATGCATTGTCACCACCACTTCCCGCGTCCGTGAAGCAGTCGTGGCATTATTTGGTCCCGCGTGACACCACACAACAGCAGGCATCTCACCTATAGCTTCATTAATTCCTCTATTTGCAAGGGACCTACACAATGTTGACCTCCAGAGAAGAAGCCCTCATTGCAGAAAAGAAAGGTAAGTCTGTATTATCTTGCAGCTGCAGATAGAAAATGTACAAAGAGCAGGAAGGAAGTATAATCTAGAAAAAAGGAGGCACAGACAGTGTGGGAGAAGGAATTCCTAACTGCAAGACATCACTTTGGACATTATGATTGCGTACCAATGCGAGGACGAAGTGCATGCAAGTGTAAACAAGACTTTGAAAATATGTTAATTAATAAATCATTGCTGTTTTGTGGTTGACCACAGCCTATTATTAGTCCAAAACTATGCGTATTTAAGGAAATTGTATGTATTTTTGCCTAAATTAAACATTTTCAAGCAAAAAGAAGGCTGCATGAACTAAAATACTAATATAAGGCGTTTAGATGACGCATTCAAAGACGTGATCTGTTGTATTCTGTTCGCTTGGTGTCAGTAATGTTACTGTAATGTTCAAGTGAGGCAGGCTTTTATTGCAGGTTTGAATGCTCTCACAACAGGCACAATAATTGCCATTAAAGATCTCAAATAAAAACACACGCCGTAATGCAGGCCAAGCTAAATCAGAACTCTGAACTCCCGACGTCACTTCCTGTCCGTCTCCCACCTGAAAACATTTACAGCAACACACACGAGCATGAGTTTAATTCACCTTTTAAATGTTTTATTTTCTGTTATTAAGTCTACTATATTGGGTAATAGGAGTGTAAAGGTGAATACAAGGCTATTATGTCATGTCTAGAGGGCTCTAATAATGTTAAAAACCGTATTTAGAAGGTGGTAAACAGGTTTTCTATGCTTTAATTATGAAAATATTCCGCTTATAAATAAGGAATCGTACTCTGCAGAATTTCACTTACCACGGTCGGGTCTGGAACCAATTAACCGCGATAAACGAGGGATTACTGTAAATAATAAGCCAAGCCAGGGCCACCCTGGCTCTCTATAGCAGCACGAGTGGGCATGTAAACCAAGGAGTCCAGAGTTAAAACAGGAGTGCTGATCTGCATCCACTTCCGTATTATGCCACTCGCGGGTTTGGCTGCCATGATGGTGAGCAGAATCCAAAAACTACGCATGGAAAACATGTCCTCGGCACACTGCTCAGCTATTAATTGGTTGGCCACCCCTGGTCACACTCCGGCCACCCCACTGGCCATCTAGACATTTCAGGTATCAACTTATTGCCACCCCTATGTGAGAAATGGTCTCACCTTGACCACCCCAATGAAAAATGTATGGCTATGCCACTGTTGACAATAAATGTATTTGATTTTGAAATATAGTCAAGTTCTTAGCTATAGTGAAGCACAAAAAAATCCTACATACTGGGATTGGGCCAGGGTCACACAGGGTCACGCACCATTTTAAACAAACCCCCACTCCGCCTTGTTTCGATGGCGCAAATGGTTCCAAACTTATGTTAGCTGATTTGACAGAAGAAATATACCAATTAAACAAGCCTGCAAAAAAATGCTGCAAGAGTGTTTGTTTTATTCCCCATTTAAAGTTTTTACTGCGGTGCGTTTCTACGTCAATGACAATTCTGATATTTTCATTAAAGAAATGGACATTACATTGTCTAACTGAATGGTAATGTACAAAAGTGTGTGTGTGTGTGTGTGTGTGTGTGTAAAGTGTGTCTAGGGGCCATGTGAAGGCCCCCTGTGTTTACAGGACCAGTGAGCAGTGATCCTCAGTGAAACCATGACCACTGGTGCAGAGTCAGATCAGTGCTGCTCACTCCTCAGCAAGAAACAAACACTGTGGTGTCATGCTGAACCATCAGCTTTCTAATTGGCTGCTAATTGGCAAATGAGTCTCACCTGCACCCTAAAACACACACACACACACACACACACACACACACACAAGCAAACATATCCTGGCACATTGAACAGAGAAGTTTTGGACAGATTGGCATCTTAGGCTAGAACGTAAATGTTAGATTTTTGCAGTTTAACCCCTTTTAATTCTGTGATTAAAAAAGTAAGAAGTCATACTCAAAATAAATGTAAATCTTGAAAGGACAGTGAAGTGGGTCTAAGTGCTACTGACACTGACCCATAAAAATTCATCACCGCTCGTAACCGTTCACCACCGTTTAACAGAAGTTGGCCCCCGTTAAGGCAACGGCGTATACGCTCGGCCACCGCCGATGGTCCCTCCTACCGCTGCGAATGTTTTGAGCTGCACAAAATATTGCGAGCCGTGAGGAGCGGGCAATTTTCCGCCACGGCAAAGTTCATCACCGCTCCAACAACGCCCAGTCAAAGTTTGGCACCGCTAGACGCAAGTTCGTGGACGCTTGAGTCCGCTAGGCCAACGTAGAAATCTTGAACGCTGGACCACTGCTGCTTTGCCAGCTTTGCCCGGCCCGGCGCCCATTGACCGGCCCAAATTTTGTTTTGGCCGGAGCTCTGAGAGTGTACATACATACGATGTTCACTATACTTCATTTCGTCTACAGATGTTTCTATCTATCAAAGCAATCCGTTCAGCTCCGTAGTCAAAAGCCATTAAATGAACTTTGAACTCCCGCCGAGCCAACGCCTGCATGCGCGTAGAACGCCACTCTATCAACGCTCGTGCCAGTGCGCGGTGACAAGCATTGTCGAAATTCGGCCCCCTCTTCCTACCGTTCAAGGAACGCTACAGCAAAGTTCGGGCGGTGTGACCGGGCCTTAAATGACGTCATCGTCCCTCATAATAGTACATTATCGTCGTACTTTTTCTTGTCAGAGTACAACTTTGTTCTTGTAAAATTACTGGCTGATTTTTCCATTTCTGCAGTTATTTCTTTTTAAAATGTTTTGTCAAATTATATTTTTAGGACTGATAAACGAACAACAACAGCCGCAAGCCACAAATGGCCTGAGTTGTGGAATAATATGAAATGTGAAATGTGTCAACATTGTCTCCAGTTTTAATGTAATCAATTATTCTGGTGGTCCTGGTGGTCGGTTTATGTGCGAGTTCCGTTCCTAGCCTGTGATGTACTGTAAGTCGAGTTTTGGTATAAGTTGGATGTTATACCTGAATGCTACATAATTCACTTCAAAGTCACTCCCACTGTACAGAAAACATGAAGAGTGAATGATGAACGAACAAAAGAAAGACATGAAATACAGTAATAAAACACTGAATACACAAATTAAATGAAACGGGAATACAAAAATAAATAGAAACCTTTCCATGTTAATATTAAGACCATTATACAGTACAGTACTACTTATTACTGTCGCTTTCAGAGGATCGGTGACCTACATTTAAGATTTAATTTTTTTTATTTTTTTTATTCCATGAAATTGTCTTAAATTTACTCCCAACAATCTAGTATCTTCATTTTGCACTTCTTCCATGTGTATTTTTTCAGATTTCAATTTCTATGTTTTGCCATATCACTTTAATATGCCCAAGGCCTTCAGAATCAGTAGTGCTGGCCCATGTCATACACACACTATTAGCAGTGGGGCTGTTTCAAATTCACCTCACAGGGCCAGCTAGCAGGCCTGTCACAATTTTTCCATCCTCTGAGTGGTTGATGTCTGGAAGCCTCTGCCTAACACTCAAATTTTCCGGTGCGCTTGAAGGCATCATCACATGAACAGCGCTGCGCTTAACTGATCCGACATAAAGAAAGGAGAAATACACTGACGCTGTCAAAAAGAAGCTTTTCAATCCCTTCCATTCTTTGAAATTTACAGACCGATGAATACTTGACCTATAATCATGAGTTAATTGATTCATGAATCAATTCATGGAAATAATATTTGTAATGATGGACAGTTTTGAATAAAATTTAGTCCTGAATGGCCGATTTTTGTTATGATAGGATACATGCCATGTAAAAAAAAAAAAAAAAAAACGAGCTACGAGACTCCAACAGCCCCCAGGCCTGACTGTGGGCACTATTTTTTACATGATTCTGAGAATTCTGCCAAGAATCCCAAACCAGTTTGACTGCAAGGCAATATGAAGAGATTTAATGTTCTATTGTGGTGCTGCAAAGAGATAGTTAATCCTTTTGTTCATTAGACACAACACCACACTGAAGTAAACACGGCAGATGTACAACAGAACGTGTTTACTCTTCGATATATATCAAAGTTCCCTTTGGGGACACAATGTTTAAACAACTTTATAACTTTAACATATCTGGCTCGGATGGAAGCGACTGGAAGCCAAATTTCTAAAGAGCAACTCTGCGAGGAGGAATGTTGTGTATAACAGTTCAGGGTTGGGACTCCTATGAAGCGGACCAGAGACGGGGTAAGACATATTTTGCTAGTTATCGCATTCCTTTAAAAGCAAAAGGAGAACATTTAATGAAAGCGTATAAAACCTTTGCATAGTCTAAAAGGTACTAATGCAAAATACTATTTCAAATGAACCCATAAGAAGCCAGAGCCATTTCAAGTAGAATGATGGGGTACACGTATACTACAGACCAAGTGGAGCACATGCAAGACATTTCAAATACTACTAATTCATGCCAAAGATGTGTGATGTTACACACACAGTGTCTTACATGGGGGAAACTCACTTGGATTTCCTGTTTTGTGCTCTTATTTTGTTTCGCTGTTTCCTGTTTTGGGTTCTTGTATTCAACTTTACACTCTGACGAGACAGTGCTGTGGGACGCACCTGTCTCAAGTTAGTCATGAGCAGTGGTTTCCAGTCCTCTGCTGGCCCAACAATTACCAGAAGCACTAGACCTACGGTACATTTACAACTTCAAAATTCGAGTGAAAATTCCATGAAATTGTACTAATTTCTTCCAACAGTCAGTTGGTTGATCAGAGCAAAACTGTTCAACAAGCCGATTTAAGCCCACAGTGGCTGATGAGGAGGCGCAACTGGTCCCTGGTGAGTAGATGTATTTTATTTGAAAAGTTTTAGATTTATGATGAGTTCTACCGGTCAGGACCGCCGTTAGACAATTCCAAGGTCCCCTGGCAAATAAGTTATTATTAAAAAAATAAAAGTTTGGGGCAGATTGTCTTGTTTTTGTACGATTTGACACAAACCTGTATTTAATTTGACTGTTTGGAAATAAACTGTTCAATAATGATTTTTTGAACAGAATATAATAATACAAATAAATATTTGATATTCCATAGAAATCTATCCTGCTCAGCTCACAACAGGATAAATTCAGCGTCCAGGTTGCAGGGGTGTCCAACTTTCATCACGATTACAGCTGTCAACTATTTATGACTGGCAACATTTTAATTATACTTTTCTTAAAAGTAATGTTAAAATCTCGTCTCGTTCTCCTAGACCCAATTTGGTGTACCGTCTCATCTTGTGAACTGAGTGTCTCGTATAGCGGCATAGCGGTGTTACAATTGAGCATCTCGCTGGAATACTGAAACGCTCAAAGGTTTGGTTGTACTTGAAGGTGACATTGTGCAAGTAACGTTGTGGAAGTACCCTCATTTGTCGGAATTAATACATGACTCTCGCATGTAAGATTAACTAGTAAACACCGTTGTAACGGTAGTCTAACATTGCCAGAATGATGTATGCACTTAAAGTACTGGAACAACTTTTTTTTACAATCCCTGTGTCCTGTACAGTATGGCTGCTGTTGGTAATTCTAACAATTTGTTCCCGACTGTGTGGCCAACATGCTAACCACTAAGCCACCGTGCGGCTAATTGGATTCATATTATTTGAAGTATTTAAATGATTGCATGTCACAAAATTTTGTAAGTAAGCTCGGACACCGTTTAAGCACACCGACATCCGATATCTTATAGCGATACCCAATCGTAACAAGAGCAGTTCAAATGTAATATTTGACTGGCTATCAAAGCTATCAAAATGTGCTTTAATGGCAAAAAATGTGCGTTGGGAAATGACCAAGTTTAGCATAACTGACCGGACTGACTTGAAATTTCTCACCACACCACACCACACCGCTGGCCAGAAGTGCTAGCAAGCGGTGTCGAGAATGTAAACAAAGATGAGGAAGACGCGGAGGAATACGAGCTACGCTTCTCCTTTATACGGCACCCTTGGTCAATAGCACTCATCATAAATAAATTGAAAAATGTATCATCAAGCCATGTGATCTGTATCAGCTGATGTCACTCCTGGATGATCAGTATCGGAATTGACAGCATAAAACCCTGATCGGAGCATCTTTACCCAAAACTATTCAACCATCGGTCCAACCATTCATGAATCCGTTTTACATGCATCATTCCTTTACCCACCCTGAAGATCTACCAAAATGAACCATCCATCTATTCACCCATTCGCCACATACCTACGCACACACCTACCTGTCATTCATCTACACGCCTATCCACCCATTCATCAAGAATAATCCCCATTTCATCAATAATCACAACCAGAGCAGCAGTGTGTAGCGATTACATCCTTACAGCCCATAATAGATTGTTGCTGTTCCTGTGACATAATGTGACATTTGTGTTTTGACGAAGTAAACCACAGACTGCTGCCTGGGTAATCCCAGATTTCCTATGGTACAGCTCTGAGCTTAACAGAGGGCTTGACTAATAGCTTTCTTTTCAAATGATTGCTTTGCTACACGACTTCAGAAGGAGGCAGCAGGCGTGAAATTCAATTATGGAGCACACGCTCCATAGCCTCTTCTGCTTTAATCCCTCATTTTCTCCTCAGGATTCTCACTCTCCTTCAACCAAGTTTTCTCCCTTAGCCGTGGACTTGTGCTAGCCCACTGCCATATAGGATTTCATCCTCTGGCCTTGACCCCTCAGTGGTCGGCTTTGAACTCAAGAAGTTGTGGTCTTTCTTATTGACACCACCCTTGCTTTGCTGCATATTTCCCCATCCCTCACCTCTCCATAGTACATCTCATTCCTCTCACCCACAGTGACCTTTCCATTCAAATGCAACCATTCACGTCAGAAAAATGTTTCAATCCTTGTGTATACACATTTTTTTAAATTTCCTAATTCTGACTCTGTTAATCTATGTGCCGTTAAAATTTAAAATTAACTTGGTAGAACATTATATCATATTACTCGGTTTTAGTCTTATGCCAGAAGAATCCACACCCATTTATGCTTAAAGTAAAATGATAGGGGACATAGCACTGACCAAGTGGAACACATTGAGCCAAATTCATTTTTCCCATAAGAAATAATGTAAACCCAATTAATACGTTCCAGAAAGCCAAAAATGTTAACAGAAAACATGTTCCTACCATTACATATGGTCGTGAGCTTTGGGTAGTGACTGAACGGACAAGATCGTGGGAACAAGCGGCCAAAATGAGTTTCTCCGTAGGGTGGCTGGGCTCTCTCTTAGAGATACGGTTAGAAACTCAGACAAGAACCACTTCTCCTCCTCATCGAGAGAAGCCAGATGAGATGGCTCTGGCATCTGGTCAAGATGCCTCCCGGACGCCTCCCTGGAGAGATGTTCAAGGCACGTTTGACTGGTAGGAGAACTCATGGAAGACCCAGGACACTTAGAGACTATGTCTTGCAACTGACTCGGGATCTGCTGGGAGGAGCTGGACAAAGTAGCCAGGGTGAGGGAAGTCAGGGCTTCCCTGCTTAGGCTGCTGCCCCCGCAACCCGACCTCGGATAAGTGAAAAAAAAAACACATTTTAAATGCATATAAATAGATATAAATGATGAATGGAAGAGATACATGAACATTTAAGGTTACTTTTACCTTCACTGAAGACGTGATTGTTTATAAACTGAAAACAGGAAGGTGGCGGTTGATCTTGCTGCCCCGTCGTGTCTTTGGGAACAGTCACACCTTCAGTGAAAGTAAAAGTAACCTTAATATTCATGATTTCCTTTTCATTCATCATTTATATGTACTGATACATGTATCAAATTAGTTTTTTGCATGTAAAACTATGATTATAAAAATGCATTTTTGAGAGTCAACCTCTGATGACATAAACGAGCAACGTAACTAATACGATGCTAAGAACATAGTTGGACTCACGCAGTGTATTAACAACACCACAAAACTCACGCCATAATGACCAGCTAATACACCCAAACCGAGGCAAAACTGTGGTGTAAATGTTTTATTTTAACTGAAAAACACACTAACTGGGGTGGACGCTAACTGAGGTTCCACTGTAGCGCAAAACTACATCACTTAGTCATTAAGAACAAATTAGATAAGAAAAAAAAAAGATAAGAAACTGATAAACTGATGTTATCAATGGGTGTCTGCTGACCCTGAAATCCAAAGAGCACCAAAAATTCTGTGAGAGCAAAGAAGCATTTGAGGTGGGTCAATGCCAGGCATTCTGTTTGGTCTGGCCCACCAGCAAGTTCAGGGGAAGTTTCCTGGGAAACCGAGCATCCCATACTCCTCTCCCATCCCCAGACCCTCTTGAGTATAAGACAGGAATGAAGGGTGGGCTAATAGTGACGTTTCCCTATCCTCAAAATACCTCCACTTAACTTTGTTGGCTCGACTCTTCTATTATGCATCATTTTAGGTCTTTGTCTGGCTCTTCATCTGATTCTTCGACTTTCTTACTCACTCTTTTTCCCGAGCCACTTTGTTTTTACATGTGATTCTCAGAGGGGACTACTGGAAGTGGCAGCTGTGGTCAAGCATGTGGTCTGACACTAAATTGCAAAAAGTGGAAGTGGACATCCCTCGGATTGGCTGACTCCCATCGACATAAGCAGTTGTCGACATAACCGAGAACAGCCATTGCTTGTGACTTTCGCTAGAGACATAAGGAGAATGAGCAATGATGAAGGCTTTTTCAATCAACGACAGCTTGTTGACGTCATTTTCCTTCCAAACTGAAGTTCCTTTTCTGCAGAAAGACACAGCCATCCGACGGAGTCGGAATCCCATTGAGAGCGGACATTGTGAGTGAGTGTTTTCATTATATTGTTATCCATGAAACATTTAGCACTAGCGCTAAGGTGGGTAACGGGTCGGCTTACCTGATAACCTGTAGCTCATCCGCCATTTAGTCAGGCTCAAAAGATAAGGTTTTGGTTCCTCATTTGTCCAATCGGTAGCGGCAGCTCTCACAAAGTCTGCCGTGATTAGTAATAGCAAACAGACACTCTGTTTGCTATAACCTGTTAAACGGGGTCAATTTTAAATGGGTCCTACTGTATCACTATGATTTGTGCAACAAATTGTTCAATGTCATAATCAGATGTTATGGTGCCTGTAGACGACAACATCTGCAGTAAATCCAACAGCTAAAGCAACAACGCCATTCTTTTAATATTGCACTCAATTCCTAAGCGTTCCCCTCATGTAATCGCTGAGAAAATTACAGATTACACGCTTCCCGTCACGCGGTTGACTTCATTTGAAATATGAGTAAAAAGCTGAGACACTTAATGCTCGATAAGAGACGTGACGTTTCTTTTTTTAATCGGAGAGCTGCTAACAAAGCCAGATGGTCGTATGGGAAACCCATGCTTCCTACAAGAAGACTGTGACAGTGTCAGAAAGGCCCAGAATCTTGGGAATCACAAATCACACCCACCTGTATGAGCCTTCTGTTTACTTGGCTCGTCCGTTTATGTCGTTTCTTATTCTGTGACAGCCAGAAATTATTATTTTTTAAAAACTCAAGGGCTAGTGGCAAGATAAGGGCCTCCCAGGGGCCGCTGTTATGGGAGGTGCTGTACAATGAATGGAAATAGCTTTCCAGACCACAGGGAAAGCCCCTATAAATTGTGGGACACTGGCCACAGTCAATCTTACGGCTGTACTAGTAGTGCTGACGTTACATGATGAGTCTTTTTGGCAACACTTTACAAAATGCTTTGTTTGGGTTTGGGTTTGGGAAACAAGCTACGCCCATGTTCTCGAGAAGTCCTGAGGGAGTGAGGGACCAGGGGAGGAGATTTTGCCAAACTGCCATGTCCCCTTGGCAGGTCTATGGTAAAACATGCACAGAATGCCACTCTGCTGAAGGGTTCTGACCTTGTCTCAGACTTCAACCATCGGTCAGTCCTCGCTAAATGAGGTCATAGAAACAAATGCAGACAGGCAGAAACCATAAAAACACTCACACAACTTGCATTAAAGTGTTCATGAGACTACAAAAAGTTTGCAAAAAGCAATAACAAAATGAAAGTACTCACTTAATATAACATTTTTGTCATGCTGCTGCCATAGAGAAATAAATAACTGTGAAATAGCAGTGAAATGAAGTGGTTATTTTGACACAAGTTTCTTAGCTGTGACATCACTCCAGCCTCGGAGGCACAGCAGAGCGAGGAAAGACAGCTATTTTCTGACATTTCACACTATTCTTCGGTAATTGAAGATTTCTTTTAAGTAGAAGAAAGTGAAGGAGTGTTTTAGTGAACGTTGGGCATCACACCATGAAGATTTGAGCCACATCTTGACAAGCAACAGAGCAACATGGGCACAGATTCTGATGAATCTGAAGACCAGGCAGCCAGTAACGATCGTCAAGGCGATGTGGATGTGTCTACACCAGCTGACGGTGGAAGATATAACACACAAAAGCACATAAATAACAATAATAAATACAAATGTTGTTTTGCTGGTAGTGATTGCCACAGAGATATATGCAGACTATAAATTACAAGAACAGTGAGCAGTGATTGAGGAAAACTGAGGACTGTTTAGCTTGTATGCTAGCATTGAAATTTGACATGAAGACACATATTATACTACAATTGGTAGAACATATCTAGCACAAAAATGTGGATTTACTTACTCTCACCTTGGCATGCTTTTCCATGGTCCAACGTCTTCTGGGTTTTTGTCTTTTTGTATCTTGGGGATCATTGAAATCATTTTTAATTAGCAAATCTAACTCAGCTGTGTTGCACAAATGTACTTTGACACAGTGACGTTTATTGATTGGCTTATTAGCATTGCTGCTACTGTGACAAACGTCAGGCTTTCCAGAGCAATTTTAATGTTAAAAGCCTGATAGCGATATTTACCTAGCTTGTTTTCTACGAATTCATTGAAGAAATCTAGTAACAACAGCTGAATTGTAACATTTGATCATCCTACTAAAGTATCAGAATTGTTAAATGGCTTTGAAATGAGTTTAATGTCAAAAAATAGCCTTTGGAAATTACCTTGCTTAACATAAGTCAGATTGAATAGAATTTTCTCACACAGCACACTGTGCTGTGGGAAACACACTCTAACTTTAGAGTGCTTAGCCAAATGACCACAAAATTTGGTATAAAACTTTAGGGGACTGACAAGCACATGTGTTTAAAATTTTAGAAGGGTTGGTTGAAAAACATGCCCGCCATCAAGCGTCTTTGCAGGGGCACGAGCGGGACTTGGCATCTAATTAGCATCTAATTGTTACATACCTGTATTACATGTATGCTAGCTTGTCTTTGTAAAGCATTTGGTGCAGCTGGCAGCCCCGACGGTGCCCTCCATTGAAGTACAAATGTTAAGTAGGGGGAAGTTTACAGATGTGAATGCGATGGTGTGGATATAGCTCTGCTCATGTCAGACTGTGTGGGAAACACAAAGAGGGGCAGCCAGAGTCACATGGGTCGTGCTGCTCCCAAAGAGATGTCTCGCTCTCTTTTTAACTTCCCTCTGTCATGCCCATCTCTCGCTCATTCGTGTTTTGAAAGGCAAGCCCACAATCATGTATGTTTCTCTCACACACACGCACACAAATCATCCATTGAGCCATCTTCTCCCTGTCATTGACTCCACATATACTGTACGTACTTCTGAGTGTAATGAGTGTCATGCTTGTTATTTAGCTGCATCGTCACAGAGCAGGGGTGTCCTAACTTTTCCAGCGAGGGCCACATAGTGAAAAATGAAAGGATGCAACTTTGCCACTTTGATGTTGTGTAAAACAACACATGTAGATATGCTAAGAAGTTATATTTATTCAAGAAAAAAGTTATTTTCTGTCATGTCCCCACTTGGGGACAGAAATGTTTTTGGGCCCCCCACCCCATTTTGAGAAAACAAGTTGGTATGAGCCAGCTAACAATGCACGTCATGTGAGGTACCTATTTTGACGCTGAAGCCCTAACAAAAGTCTAGTCTCAGCGTCATTCAGAAAGCCTCAAGCCGCTGCAACGGGACAGACGGAAGAGCGGATACTACTGGCTCCCAAATCAGGCACCTCCCATGACGTGCATTGTTGCGCAACTCGTTTTCTCTCGTTAGAACGTGCAGAAAAGGGAAAGAAATATGTGTTCACATTTCACACGAGGATTGTGGGTGAGGGGCAAAATAAAAATTTAAAAAAGTGCAGTTTTCCTTTAAATAATCTTCATAAATTTTCTGTTTGTTATATTATGACTTTATTCCCGTATGTTTTGACTTTTTTTTAAATTTTCCAACTTTATTATAAATTACTGCTTTATTCATTGTTTTGTTTGTTTCTCATTATATTACGACTGTAAAAAAGGTTTTTATTATAGTTCAACTACTTTGCGACTAAAATTAGCAATATTACCATGTTGGTCTCATAAAATTGACTTTTCTCTTTATATTACATGCGCTTTTTTCTCTTAATATTCTGACTTTATTCTCGTAAAATTGTTAAAAAAATTTTCTGTTTTTGCTGTTGTTTGCCAAAATTAATTTTTCCCCAACCTAATTTTCAAAAGATTCCAACTTTTCATTATTTTGTTTCTTACATTACGACTTGAAGAAAATAGTGTTTTTTCTTTAATATTTCAACTTTGCTCCTAAAATGGCTAAAATGTATAACACATACATCATGTATTAAAATAATATTACAATATTCTCCTAAAATTACAACTTTTTTCTCTTAACATTTTGCCTTTATTCTTGCAAAATTACTTCTGATTTTTCAATTTTTGCTGTTATTGTTTTTTTAAATTTTTTTTATAATTTTCTTGCTAAATCATATTTTCCACAAAGGGCCCCCGGGCTACACTTTGGACACCCTTTTCATAGAGAAATTTAGAGAAGCAGCTATTGCATAATACACCTCTTACGTCACTTAGGCTGGATTTACAATGAAAATGATGTGTCCAATTCCAATGTTATGATAGGTTATGGCAGGTTTATTATAACAGAAAGACATAATGTAAAATAAATGTAGGTTATAAATTAATATGTATTTGATTGAGGGACATTCTGACCCCCCCAGGCCACTTATGTGAGCATGAAGCACACAAATTAGTCCTCCTAATATCAACTCATGACGTTGATAAAAGACACCTGTCACAGAAACAGTCTCTTCCATTCAAACTTTGATGTGTAACATTGGCTATTTTGTCATTTTCTGCCTTTCCGACAAATAAAAAGGCACTTTTAACCAAAATTTGGCCAGAATACGCATCATTTTGGGATCAACAGCACAGCCCTGTTGTCATACTGCACCTGTCAACAAACTACTACTTTTTTTTTTCCAAGTTCACCATGAAAAAATGGTCTTGAAATAGCTTTCCCATGAGTCTCTGGTCTAAAATAAAAATCAGGGGGCTGGCAGGAGCCGCCCACCACATTGGTGCAACCTTGTCATGGGAACCATGCAGAACTGTCTGCGGGGATCTGAACAGGACAATTAAAACACATGAGCAAACAAAAACTGCCGCTGAATTGCATCTATTTACAATACATTACAGAATGGAGGCTTCTTCTGTCAAGGGTGTGTGTGTATGCGTGGGTGCGTGTGTGTGTGTGTGTGTGTGTGCGTGCGTGACTGCCAGGCTTATCCTGACACGTGCACATGCTGCTTGAGATGACTTCTTGACTCGTCTTAAACACGGCGAGTGAGCAGAGGAATAAGCTCATCGCATTAAAAGTGTGAGAGTGAAGAGCCGGTAAGACCTGTAAACAAAAAAGGGCATGCAAGCTACACACACACACACACACACACACACACGCACACACGCACACACACAGCACACTTCAACAAAAACATTGACATTAAGACCATTTATTAAAAGAAAACAATAAAACCTGACAACTTACACAGCTGAAGCATCTCTGAAAGCCCACAAAGCGAGTCTGTCCACCAAAGAGCAACCAGGATTCCACCGAGATGATCCAGGTTTTGGGTGCTGTGGGTAGAAATGAAGCAGACTGAGCTTAACTCGAGGACAGCAAGCTGCACCGCTCACCTGTCCTCCAGTAATCGGCAGACGACACTATTTTAGGGACTCCGACTTGGCCACGTCAGCCTTTTTCCACTGTCGATGTTTTTAATAATCCTCTGTATAACTCTGCCCTGTTTGTGTGATGTGATAAGAAAACGCGAGCACATGCTATCTCTGCATTCTTCGCTGGTTGAGTGGTTTTGTCAGCAGGAGTACCACTGTCGTTCGAGTTCCGCCACCCGCCACATGGAGGGTGTTTACGTGGGCTGAAGCACAGAGATCCAGAGGGGAGACGAGAAAGAGAAGAACCAACGGATTTTGTGTCACTCCACTCCCCTTTTTAAACGTTAAGCCTGAAATAGCAACACAATCAAAAGAAAAGGTTACAGATTAAGTGGTCTTTAAATGCCATCTGGGGAATTTGGGTGAACTTTTAGGTGTAGGGTGTGTAAGAGTCATTATCCACAAATGGCAAAAACATGGAACAGTGGTGAACCTTCCCAGGAGTGGCCGGCCAACCACACGATGACCCCACGAGCGCAGCAACAAATCAACCAAGAGGTCACAAAAGACCCCACAACAACATCCAAAGAACTGCAGGCCTCACTTGCCTCAGTTAAGGTCAGTGTTCATGACTCCACCATAACAAAGACACTGGGCAAAAATGGCCTGCATGGCAGAATTCCAAGACCAAAACCACTGCTGAACAAAAAGAACATTAAGGCTGGTCTCAATTTTGCCAGAAAACATCTTGATGATCCCCAAGACCTTTGGGAAAAATACTCTGTGGTCTGATGAGACAAAAGTTTAACTTTTTGTAAAGTGTGTGTCCCATTACATCTGGTGTAAAAGTAACGCCGCATTTCAGAAAAAGAACATCATACCAACAGTAAAATATGGTGGTGGTAGTGTGATGGTCTGGGGCTGTTTTGCTGCCTTAGGACCTGGAAGACTTGATGTGATAAATGGAACCATGAATTCTGCTGTCTGCCAAAAAATCCTGAAGGAGAATGTCCGGCCATCTGTTGGTGACCTCAAGCTGAAACCAACCTGGGTTCTGCAGCAGGACAATGATCCAAAACACACCAGCAAGTCCACCTCTGAATGGCTGAAGAAAAACAAAATGAAGACTTTGGAGTGGCCTAGTCAAAGTCCTGACCTGAATCCTATTGAGATGCTGTGGCATGACCTTAAAAAGGCGCTTCATGCTGGAAAACCCTCCAATGTGGCTGAATGACAACAATTCTGCAAAGATGAGTGGGCCAAAATTCCTCCACAGCGCTGTAAGAGACTCATTGCAAGTTATCACAAACGCTTGATTGCAGTTGTTGCTGCTAAGGGTGGCCCAACCAGTTATTAGGTTTAGGGGGCAATCATTTTTCACACAGGACCATGTAGGTTTGGATTTTTTCTCCCTTAATAATAAAAAGTTTAATTAAAAAAACTGCATTTTCTGTTCAGTTGTGTTGTCATTGACTAACATTTCCATTTGTTTGATGATCTGAAAGATTCAGGCGTGACAAAATGAAAAAAAATAAGAAATCAGGAAGAGGGCAAACACTTTTAAAACCACTGTATGTTGCTATTGTCATCTCACACTCTTTTGCGATAATTATGACTTTAATAATACTTCCAAATGTGTCTAAATAAACTGAGCCATATTTTATAAAAATGACCTCTTTGGGTCTCATATTTGATGTCGGCAACAGAGGTGGATAACGTAAGTTGCACATTTTAGTAATAAGAAATGGTGGACTCGATGAGCTGCTTGACAAAAACGGGACTGTAGCGTAATGCTAACTATACAAAAAAAAAAAAAAAACAGTACAAATCGAAAAATCTGCAGTAATTTTACAATTATAAAGTTAAAATACTGAGAAAAAAAGTCGTAAGCTAAAGAGAAAAAAATCAAAGGGAAAAATAACATTTTAGTCATTTTAGTAGCATAAAGCTGAAATACAGGGTGTATTTTAAAAAAAGTAGACTCTCCAAAAAGTAGCCACTAAAGTTACAACTGAATATTTTCATGAAACGTTTTTATTTGCATGTGTTGGTATGTACATCATCCTTCGGGCCGTACCAAAATGTATTGCATAATTGCATGCATGATTGAACACACGCTGAAAACATTCCTCCAAAAAAATTAAAGGGTTAAAATTTAAGGAAACGTCTTAAACTGAATTGTACAAGAATGACAATAGCGAAAATTACATTTGTTGTCATTTTAGTCGCATATAGTTTGAAAAACAGAATTGTTTTTAAAGTCGTACTATTATGAGAAACAAAACAATGAACACAGTTGCAAGTTTTGGAAAATTAGATTGGGAAATATTTAATAAACAACAACCAAAACAGCAAAAATGGAAGAATCAGCAGTAATTTTACAAGAATAAAGTCAGAAATAAAGTAGGAAGTTGGAATCCAATGAGAAAAATTCACAATTTTACAAGAATAACGTAACATGAAGAAAAATACAATTGTAGTCATTTTAGTAGCATACATTTAAAATATTAAAGAATTTTTTTTTTTTAAGTCATAATATTATGAGAAACAAAACAATGAGTAAAGGTGTAATTTTTGGAAAATTACAAGGATAAAGTCAAGAATAGTGTAAAACGTTGTACTCCAACAAAAAAAAGTCACAATTTTTACAAGAATATTGTCGTAATATGAAGAAAAATAAAATTTTTGTTATTTTAGTAGCATACATTTAAAATATTTTAAAAAATTACTTTTTTAAGAAGTTGTAATATCAGGAGACTCCTTCCTGAGCCACCACCTTACCGTGGTGAAGGATTTTACGTGTCCCGATGATCCTAGGAGCTAAGTTGTCGGGGGCTTTTACGCCGCTGGTAGGGTCACCCATGACAAACAGGTCCTAGGGGAGGGAGCGTATCAAGAGTAGCTCAACAGACCCCAATGACTTTGGACCAAGATTTGCCTCGCCCGGACGCGGGTCGGCGGGGCCCCTCTCTGGAGCCAGGCCTGGAGGTGGGGCACGATGGCGAGCGCCTGGTGGTCGGGCCTGCACTCATGCACAGCCCGAAGAGGTAACATGGGTCCCTTCCCTTAGAGATGAGGTGAGAAGCAGTGTAATCTGGGAGAAACTCGGAGTTGAACCGCTGTTCCTCTGCATAGAGAGGAGCCAGATGAGGTGGCTTGGGCATCTGGTCAGGATCCCTCCCGGACGACTCCCTGGGGAGGTGTTCAGGGCACGTCCAAACGGTAGGAGGCCTCGGGGAAGACCCAGGACACGTTGCAGAGACTATGTCTCTCAACTGGCCTTGGTTGATCACTTCTTCAGTTTAATGATCCAAATGATCAACATTGCATCCTCTCCACTTTAACTCTGACCTCTCCTGTCAACTTTGGCACAAAGGAAGTCATTTGCCAGTCAAAGGTCATTTTAGCAAAAGAGCCAAAGAAGCAAAAAGGCAACTAAAAAGCACAGAAACCACGGGGATGCGTGAGTTGCGGTTTGACGTTGCAGGCCATTTGGAAATATGCCCGCACTCCGAGAGGATGACAGTAAAAAAGACAGCATCCATGACAGTCTCGTAACAAATGTCACAAGTACAAACTGTGTCCCATCATGCAGACATTAGCCGGTAGCGCACACAGAAGGCCTGTAAAATTGCTTCGAAGAGTCAGTGTAAACACAGCAGCTCCAGCGAATTGATATGTATCGTGGTGTTTCTTGGAGGCGGGGAGAGACTTTATGGGGTGGAAACACTTGCGTAGTCTGTTTCAAGACGGACTCGTGTTTTAATCGGTAATTACAAGGCATGAAATCATCCTTAGATGCTTTATTTTAAAGGAAAACTGCACTTTTTGGGAAGTTTGCCCATCATCCGCAATCATTATGTGAGACATCAGCAGACGTCTCTTTTTTCTGTGTGTTCTGAAAAGAGCTAAAAAGAGGCAGCAAATGGCACGCCTGCACAGTGTGAAGGAAAATGGGAGGGGGACATTAGAGCAGGACACTACACTGCACACAGGGAACTCTACAGGCTGCGATAGTACGACCACAGGTGAAAGGCATTTATAAGCATTGTGCCGATCGTGTGTTTTCTGCGGAAAGCGGCCGATGCTGATCGGTGGCCGATCGATCGGAGCATCCCTGCTTTTGTCCCTTCAATACAAATGAATTTCTATAACCTTTATTGAATGTCTTTTTTGCATTCTGTCTCTGTTACAATGAAAACAACCTTACAAATTCTGGACTGTTTATATTCTTGTGAGGGGGAAATCTTACAAAATCAGCAGGGGATGGAATACGTATTTTGCCCACTGTACCATCGTGTCCACAAGGTTAATGGGAACTCTGCATGTTGCAGCTATTACCTTGTTTCTTTTAAAAATAGCTCACATTGGTCAATGCAAAACACGCACCCTTCGTATGGATACATTTATTTCGAAGTTCTGTAAGATTTAACAATAGCTTAGCACATATTAATCTTTCAAAAACAAAGAGACTGAAATGAATTAAGATCTCTTTTCAGTTTTTGGAACAATAAGAAAACTCAAGTGTTTTACAGCACTGTCATGAACCGTTGAATCATGGATGAAGCCATGTCAAGCCTGTTCCACTTGATAGCTGCTGAAAACATCATTCTTTCCCATGTGATAAGACTGTAAAGCTTTTCCGCAGAAATGGTGCTGACGTGATGTCATGCGAGTTCTCTCAGCCGCCAAGCATTTCATCAGACCAAACAGCCAACAGCAACATCCTCCGTTTTTCCTCCTCAAACCAACGTTTCAAGCAAAGGAAAGAAAGAGCACGTGCCACTACGCTCATCTTCTCTTTAACACTCGTTCCTTTCTCCGTGGTTGATGGATGCAGCGCAACATCTGTTTCATGTAACAAACAGCAAGGCTGTAACTCAGTGAAAGAATTCACAGACTTATCTGTCTCCATTCATCCAGACCACTGCCCTTTCTGGACACTTTGACTTTGGTCTATTTCAGCCCTGTTATTCTGATCTATGTATGCACACTACTTAAGGGCTGCACAGCTACGCTGGGGGATTTCAAAGCAGGTGAATACCTTCTGCAGCTTGCTTCGTCCATACAGGAACACCAGGTACCAAATCATTGCAGGCTCTGTGACTTTATATCTGCTAATTAAGCGTGTGGCGTTCCTGATTCTCGGCTCTATGGAGGCAACAACTAACTATGCAGTTCTGCCACAAACGGTCATTTTAATCAACTCTCGTTGCATAAGTCTAAAGTGAGGCCCGGGAGCTATTTTGGCCTCGCACCTTGTCTTTTATTGGCCCTCTGCATATTGCAAAAATAAAATTCATTCTTTATTAATGATGTATTATTACATTTAATTTCATTTTAAAATGGAGATGTTTTGTTACGATAGCTTAGCTTATACAGCCGGGGTGTCACAAGGTCTCGTCACAAGATCCCGCGAGGTCTTGTGGGCGCTTGACCTGGGACTATAATACATAAATGAATTAATCACACAATGAATAAAAATCTACTCGATGATTTTGCCAGATTCATTATATTGCTGTGTGCATGCGTGTCTGGTTTCCTGGTCTCCGCCTCCAAGCAGGCAGGAGTTCAACCTGTGCATTGGTTTAAGGCACCTCAGCGTGTTTGTTTCATAGAAGAACAGCATGAACGGAGAGAGCCCTTTTGTCAGTCATACAGTCTCTTTATCTCGATGGGTGGAGGCGGGGCCTCCAGCATACACGCAGAATGCAGAAGAGTGTAACATAAGAAATTCTATGAGACGATTGCAGTATACTGTCATATGTTTTTTTTAATCTTTTTTCATTGTACTTCTCTCAAAAGTAATGTTAAAATGTCACGTAGACCCAATCTTGTGTATCGTCTTGATACAGTATTGACCTGCATTGGTTGTTTTTAGCATCTTTAATGTACAAAATGTATCACAGTAGACACCACATCATGTTTGCTTTACATCAGGGGTGTCCTAACTTTTCCAGCGAGGGCCACATAGTGAAAAATGAAAGGATGCAACTTTGCCACTTTGATATTTTGTAAAGCAACACACACAGATATGCTAAGAAGTTATACTGTATGTATTTCAAGAGAAAACTGCATCTCAGCTTTGTGATATAGTCGAAAAAGCATACAGCTCTATGCTACTAAAATGACATTTTTCCTAATAATGCTACAAGTTTATTCTCATAAAACTGACTTTTTTCCTCTTAATATTTGTATACATATTTCTTGTAAAATTACAGCTGTTTTTTCCATTTCTGTTGATTTTTTTTATATATATTTTCCAACGGATTTACCTTTTCTTGTAAATATTATTTTCGTAATTACGACTTTTGACATTATTGTTATAACATAACTTTCCTTGCAACCTAATATTCCCAAAATCAGTCATTGTTTTGTTTGTTTCTCATACTGTAGTATTATAGCATTATTCTTTTAAAATGATGACTTTTCCCCCTTAGATTACAACTTTTTTCTCTTAAGATTTAAGATTAAATTTAAGATTAAAGCCACGCCTTTTGTTGGCGTGTAAATTGGATATACAGTGGTGTGAAAAAGTGTTTGCTCCCACCCTCTTTTCTTACTTTTTTGCATGTTTGTCACACTTGAATGTTTCAGATCATCAAACAAATTTAAATATCAATTAAATAAACAATACTGAACACAAAATGCAGTTTTTAAATGAAACTTTTTATTATTAAGAGAGAAAAAAAATCCAACCCTACATGTCCCTGTGTGAAAAAGTGATTGCCCCCTAAAGCTAATAACTGGTTGGGCCCCCCCTTAGCAGCAACAACTGCAATCAAGCGTTTGTGATAACTTGCAATGAGTCTCTTACAGCGCTGTGGAGGAATTTTGGCCCACTCATCTTTGCAGAATTGTTGTCATTCAGCCACATTGGAGGGTTTTCCAGCATGAAGCGCCTTTTTAAGGTCATGCCACAGCATCTCAATAGGATTCAGGTCAGGACTTTGACTAGGCCACTCCAAAGTCTTCATTTTGTTTTTCTTCAGCCATTCAGAGGTGGACTTGCTGGTGTGTTTTGGATCATTGTCCTGCTGCAGAACCCAAGTTGCTTTCAGCTTGAGGTCACCAACAGATGGCCGGACATTCCCTTCAGAATATTTTGGTAGACAGCAGAATTCATGGTTTCATTTATCACAGCAAGTCTTCCAGGTCCTGAAGCAGCAAAACAGGCCCAGACCATCACACTACCACCAGGGTGGAGTCATGAACGCTGACCTTAACTGAGGCAAGTGAGGCCTGCAGTTCTTTGGATGTTGTTGTGGGGTCTTTTGTGACCTCTTGGATGAGTCGTTGCTGTGCTCTTGGGGTCATTTTGGTTGGCCGGCCAATCCTGGGAAAGGTTCACAACTGTTCCATGTTTTCGCCATTTGTGGATAATTGCTCTCACTGTGGTTCGCTGGAGTCCCAAAGCTTTAGAAACGGCTTTATAACATTTTCCATACTGATAGATCGCAATTAATCTCAGTTATGTTTTAACAGGGGGGCAATCACTTTTTCACACAGGGCCATGTAGGTTTGGATTTTTTTCTCCCTTAATAATAAAAAGTTTCATTTGAAAACTGCATTTTGTGTTCATTTGAGTTGTCGTTGGCTAATGTTTAAATTTGTTTGATGACCTGAAACATTTAAGTGTGACAAACATGCAAAAAAATAAAAAATCAGGAAGGGGGCAAATACTTTTTAACACCACTGTATGCGACCTGACTGTTCAGACTGCAGTAGATCAGATTCATACTGGATTTATATCTACATATGACCGAGGCCTGAGTCGCATTTGAAAAAATTGGAATGTTCACACTGACGTGAAAATATCAGATACAGGTGACATCTTGCCGTGCAGTGTGAATGTAGCCTTGGATAAAAGGCACTCACCGATGTAGGCAAAAGTTCTTGTCATCTGAAAATTATTTTTTAAAAGTGTTAGTGAAGCGGCTTACGTCAATGTGCCACCGCTCCTGGCTCCCACATCCACCCTCACGCTGCTCGGAAGAGACATTGCAGCAAGTTCTTGACCCACGTGGGAGGAGCGAGAACCCACACAACGCAACTATTTTGAAAGGCTCATGCACCTCAGGAACCAAACTACAGAAAAACCCGTTTACCAAAAGACGACACTGTGTCGACTGAATGACTCAGTCATGGAAGCAAGAGGGTCTGTGTACATTTTTAAGACGGATAGTTTTCTCACCGTGGTTCACAGGCCAAGTGACAAAAGTCTACTAGCGCTATTAGCACCGGCAGAACTGGCCAACCACGGAGATGACCACAAAAGAACTAGGTAGCATTCAACAGGAAATATCACCTCAACCAATTACCCATGAGCTCATATGTTGCCAAAACAGCCTTTTAATCCCAGGGGTCAGGTCACTGAGGGGGAGAGCAGCGTTGAGCCTTCACCGAGACCAATGAGTCAAAGAGGCAAGTGTTTCACATGGCAAACACGTACAGTACAGTACACTCATTGTTCATTTCAAGTTCCTCACTCACTAATTAGTCTGCCATGTATTAAGGAAGAATTATCAGCAATGGGTATGTATAACTTATTTTTTAATTTGCATGCAGAATTTGACTGATCTAAAATTAGCATTAACAAGGATACTGCATATTTCTAGTATAGCCTAATACATTGCAATACCTCGAACACAAACATAAATCATTGCGTCTAAATTAGGGTGACCAAACTTTTTTTATGAAAATGTCCTGGTCATTGCTTTCCATTGGGCCATTAAACTTACTAGCTTATAGATATTTTGTGTTTGTCGAAGTGATGTCAATTATTTACATCATTACATTGAAAAGATTGTGAGAGCTATTTTTTAAGATGGATTTGTAATGTAGCTAATATTGTTTTTTTTTTACGTTATTTGTCCGAGCTATTTTCTACTGGCCGATTTTTCTAATATTATTTCTATCAATACAGTTGTCCTTTTTTTTTTATCGCGATAGATAGCGATAAGTGAATTTCCACAGTCAGATTCAAAATTATTCAATGGAAAACAGTGTTCCTTCACTACATCGCGGTTCACCTTTCGCTGATTCGCTCGTTTGCAGTTTTTTTTGCAATTTTGCATGTTTTTTTTAGTATGAACGCACATAAAGGTCTGCGTCCTTGTGGTGTATTAGAGTGATCCATCGATGCTCTGTTGCATGTGTCTGTTATTGTATTTACTACTGCTACCAGTACCGCTACTGTTGTATACTCATGTGAGAGTTGAAGACGTATCCAGACGTGTTCGGTTCGTCTCAGTAAATATAAAGCCACAACAGTCCTGATTGGCTAAGGGAGAACCCGCCCATTGTGTTCTGCATTCTGATTGGCTGTCGTCAGTTGTCAATCAATCTCTTTCGTGCTGGACTGCCTGTTTTCTAGCAATCATACATGCTGAATGAAGGCAGAAGTTAGGTGGCTGTAGCGCACCTGGAATACTGTAAATGAATCTTCGGGTTATGGAGGACAACAAGGGGGAATATGCTTTAACAAGGATACCAAAACACACCAGCCTAACAGCGCCAGGACAAGCCACGATCAGTGGAGTGAGTACGCGTGAGTCACTTAATTTCTTGTGTGCAGTCTCATAAGTTAATCATTAAAATTCATATGAAATTTGAACTTTGAGAGTGTTTAAACAAGAGAGAAATGTGATCAAATGTTCATGCTTGTCCCAGAGAAGTCTATAGAGTGTATGGTGAGGGGTTTTACAGCCTTAAAACAGACAGTATGTAATAATTGTACAAAAATGTATGTGTCTGCTTTGCGGATTTCACTTATTGCTGGCTATTTTGGGAACCTATAAACAAGGGAACACTGTATTTTTGTAGTTAGAGCATAAAAACCTGTTTATGACTTTCTAAATATAGTTTTTAACATTATTAGAGCCGTGTAGACATGAAATAACACCCCTATAGTTACATTTACATCTTTGTTTACACATTACACAGGCTATGGGATCACTGCCGGGACATAAGAGACGGTTGTACTGTTTGTAATGTTTATAATAAGTTTGATGATCTGAAACATTTAAGTGTGACAAACATGCAAGAAAAAAATCTGAAACCAGGAAGGGGAAACATTTTGTCACACCACTGTACTTTAAATGTACTGACAATATCAGGCATCTTTGAGTAAACAATGAATATCATTTTTAGTATCTCATTGCCGAGCCGAGTGTCCTAGTTTTTTTTTTCATAAAAATATGGTGAAGTTTTTGGTCATAAAAATACGGCCACCCTAGTTTGTATGCCAGCAACTTTGGTAACGACAGTGTGCTTGTTTCCGATATCAACTACCATTAGGCTCTTGTCACATGATAACACACATATTTCTCAAAAAAAGTTGTTTGTCACATCTACAATGTAAAACAAAATTTGTCTTGTGCATTTAACCAATCCTATTAGGAGCAGCGGGCAGCCATCGTGAGACACATGAAATGCATTGAAAGGTCACCAAAACAGAAGAGAACATTAAGAGAGCCAAACAGCTATAAGGTAGAGTAGCTCAGGGGTTTTCAAAGTCTAATATTGTGTTTTGGAGTCATCTACTAGTTTTTGTCACTATCTGGTGGGTTTAAGATGTAAATACAGTTTTCAGTTGCTTTTTCTGTCACCTACTCGCCAATGCCACCCTATCAAGCCCCTCTTTGTTACATTTTCAAAAGGTTTGAAAATGTGTGTGCGCATAAGAATGAAACCTTTTTTTAATTCTTTGTAAATTTTTGCCACTTATGAACTAAAAAAATAGGTAGCGCGGCAATTTGTGCTAGCATGTGTGCATTGTGTTTTGGAGAGTGTATGTTTGTTGTTTGGGAGCAGGGGTGGTTGGCTTCTTGGAAGGGAAGGAGACCCGCAATGTTTAAAGCAATGAAAACGACTGGAAATTTTTTAAAAATGTATCAAAAGAATTGGACGATTACTATTCAATTTGTCGTCCATTTTCCAGGTGACTGACAGATGTAAACCTACTATAGGTCCACCTAGGAAAGCAAAACATTTACAATTACAGTCATCGGAGTTAGTATTTACTCTATCACGGTTTTTCAAAAATATAATAAATCATGCTGTTTCGTGGTTGAATACACATATTTGTTAAACAAAAATTATGCATATTTAATCAAATTAACTTTTTTTTGTAAGTGCATTATTTTCAAGCATAAAAATGGCTAAATTAACGAAAACTAAAATTTAAGGCATTAAGAAGGTGCATGCAATATGCAGTACTCTACACTGGTCACTAGGTGTCAGTAGGTGAAACATACAAACGCCAGATTCCATCACTGGAACAACAGGATTTCACTGAATTGTCTCACAACAGGTACATTAATAATTTAATCACGATAATAACACAGGCTGCTGTTGCGTTCGTAATCCTGCTACAACTCTACACTGACCAGCCGACGTCAATTCCTGTCCACATGTCTGGAACACAATTATTGCAACATACACAAGCACAAGCTTTATTTTTGTCTTAAATGGCTTATTTTGTCTGATTATGTTATATTGGGTATATATAATATAATATGGATGTAAGGTGATTATAGGGGTGTTATTCCATGTCCAGCGCGCTCTAATGTTAAAACTAGGGGTGCTCAGATCGATCGGCCACCGATCAGTATCGTCCAATATATATACCATACTTATATATACTTGCTTTATAACGCCGATCAGCCGATAGCGACCGTCTTCCGCCCACTTTCCCTTCACAAAGCCAAAACAAGCATGGCTGCCGTGTGGGACTTCCCTGGCGTTATGAGAGTGTATAAGTTTTGCACCCTGCCAAACATACCACGGAAAATGTCTCGCCAGCGTCGCGCGTTGCGTGGCATTTGGGAGGCGGGCACTTGGCAGGATGTGGTGAGTTATTGAGGCTCGTGATGTGATCATCAGTCGGGCGGCGGCTAATGTAGTGCCCGTGTGTGTCTGAGGCGACAAAGAACCGCAATCAGCAAAACCCACCGCTGGCGTGCAGCAAAACACGCACATGGGAGGCGAGGAGCGGCTGCGACCAGCCACACCGGCGAGCAGCGCACCCACATCCAGAACGAATTGTATGAGTCTCCCACGGTTTAGATTGGCTATCAGGTGTTGAGGGAATTTGGGGATATCAAAGTAGTTCAGAGAAAGAAGGGTCCTGACCCTCCAAGTTTCACCAGTGTTTTTGAAGAAGTAAGTTAAATATGTTTTTGTCAAAATTTTATAGTTCTCCTTTCATATCATATAGCCCAGGGGTCACCAACGTGCATGGTGCCCTCGGGCAGGGAGGTCCCCACGACCACATGAGGCGCCTGCAAGCTTGCTTTTCATTCAGGTGTTCAGTTCATAATGTGAGAACACTAGATGGAAATGCATTCTGAAATACAAAATGTGAGTTGTGGATAGCAGCATTTTGTTCATGTTCTGGTAAAACAAGCATATTCGCTTTGTTGAAATAAGCTATGAAAATAAATGTTACTAAAATGAGTAGCTCTTGGCCATTTTCATGTTGTAAAAGTAGCTCTCACAAAAAAAATTGTTGATGACCCCTGCTACAGCCAATAGTGCATTTAAAAATGTACACATGATTGGTATCGGACGATTTCACTCATGGATGATCAGTATTGGTAATCGGTAGCATACAACCCTGATCATCCCGAGTTAAAACCCATATTTAGAAGGTCATAAACAGGTTTTCTATGCTCTAACTATGAAAGTATTCCATTTATAAATGAGAAATCCTACTTCACTGAAATTCAGTTATCACAATCGGGTCTGGAACCAATTAACCACGCTAAACGATGGATTACTGTATACCATTAAGGCATGAAATTAATAAAATTAAATTTCACAACTTCACAAATACACTTTCCAGATGACTCTTTCCATGACTTTCCCTGAACCGTAACTTAAACAAAGCAGTCAGGAGACACGTGTGATGTTTTACATGGTTCATTCCTTGCAAGCCTTGTAATAGTTCATGCAAAATAATAAATGATGAGCGCTTGCACGTAAAAATGAACAATATACACAAATGAAAGCATAGAGATTCAACAGACTTGTGATGCGCTTTTCTCTCTGAAGTGGGACAGGGGGAAATGGTAAGATCACGGATTGTGTCACAAATCTCTTTGGAGCCGCATGCACCGTCATTGCAGAGGTCAACTGGCGAACTCGTAGAGCATGAATCATGTCACCAATTGTAACAGCCAGACGTTTCATTGAAGCTAAGCCAATGCTACTCACTATTATTTTGGGGCTGATTACTGGATGCTTTTAATGACTACTTTTTTTCAAATTTGATTTCTATTTGCATGACTATAAGCTGATTAGCTGAACACATCTGCCACAAATGCTGCGACTGCATGCAGTAGCGCAGCTGTCTGCAACATGTTTTTCTTCAGACAAATCTGACTAGACTTTCCAAGCTCCTGAAAAGAAATGTCACATACCCTCATGCCAATATGTGACTTGTGAGCCCCAAAATCCTCTTCACATTTCCAACTCACAGCTTTCTTGAAAGTTTCATAGCTGTTTACATCAGGCCACCATGTCTACAAACAAACACCAGCACACTGTTGGATCGCTGGACAAGCTTGTTTACTTGGTCATTGGTGGGGAATGTGAGCTGTTTAGGGCAGGGTACTGTTAGTATGCGGTTTGTGTATGTGTGTGGCCTTGAATATGTCCATACTTCCATCCATCCATTATCCTCCGCTTATCCGGGTCCGGGTCGCAGAGGCAGCCGTGTCAGTAGGGAAGCCCAGACTTTTCCGGTGTCTTCCAGTTCCACCGGGAGGACACCAAGGTGCTCCCAGGTCACCTGTGAGACATAATCCCTCCAGCGTGTCCTAGGTCTGCCCCAGGGCCTTCTCCCGGCTGAGCATACCCTGAACATCTGACCAGGGAGGCTTCTAGGAGGTATCCAGACTCGATGCCCGAGCCACCTCAATAGGCTCCTCTTAACGTGAAGTAGCAGCGGCTCTACTCTGAGTCTCTCCCGGATGACTTAGCTTCTTACCCTATCTATAAGGGTGAGTCCAGCCACACTACTGAGGAAACTCATTTCAGCTGCTTGTATCAGCCGGTCACGAGCCAAAGCTCATGACCACAGGTGAGGGTGGAAACATAGATCGATCGGTAAATTGAGAGCTTTGCCTTCCAGCTCAACTATCTCGTCACCTCGACGGTCCGGTACAGCAACCGCATTACTGCAGACGCTACTCGGATCCGCCTGTCGACCTCACGCTCCAACCTTCCCTCACTCGTGAACAAGACCCCGAGATACTTGAACTCCTCCACCTGGGGCAGGACCTCATTGCCAGAGTGCAATCCACCTAAGGCCCCAAAACTGGACTCCCTCGACACATTGGCTGCGCCTAGAAATTCTGGCCATGAAAATTATGAAAAAGGGCAGCCTTGGCAGAGGCCATTGTTCACCGAAAACAGCACCTTGGAATAGACTTTCCCAGGGAGGCTGAGGAGTGTGATCCTCCTATAGTTGGAACACACCCCTTGGTAACCCTTCTTGAAAAAAATCCAAACATACATGGCATTTCATACATGTGTGAAAAAGTGATGGCTCCCTGTTAAAACATAGCTGAGATTAATTGAGATCTATCAGTGTGCAAAAGGCTATAAAGCCATTTCTAAAGCTTTGGGACTCCAGCAAACCACAGTGAGAGCCATTATCCACAAATGGCGAAAACATGGAACTGAACCTTCCCAGGAGTGGCCGGCCAACCAAAATGACCCCAAGAGCGCAGCGACGACTCATACAAGAGGTCACAAAAGACCCCACAATAACAGTCAAAGAACTGCAGGCCTCACTTGCCTCAGTTAAGGTCAGTGTTCATGACTTCACCATAAGAAAGACACTGGGCAAAAACGGCCTGCATGGCAGAGTTCCAAGACCAAAACCACTGCTGAACTAAAACAACATTAAGGCTTGTCTCAATTTTTCAAGGAAACATCTTGATGATATCCAAGATCTTTGGGAAAATACTCTGTGGCCTGACGAGACAAAACATTACGCCATTACATCGGGCGTAACAGTAACGTCGCATTTCAGAAAAATCATACAAGAGTAAAATTTGGTGGTGGTAGTGTCATAGTCTGAGATTGTTGTGCTGCTTCAGGACTTGGAAGACTCGCTGTGATAAATGGAACCATGAGTTTTGCTGTCTACCAAAAAATCCTGAAGGAGAATGTCCGGCCATCTGTTGGTGACCTCAAACTGAAAGCAACTTGGGTTCTGCAGCAGGACAATGATCCAAAACACACCAGCAAGTCCACCTCTGAATGGCTGAAGAAAAACAAAATGAAGACTTTGGAGTGGCCTAGTCAAAGTCCTGACCTGAATCCTATTGAGATGCTGTGGCATGACCTTAAAAAGGCGTTTTATGGTGGAAAATCCTCCAATGTGGCTGAATTACAACAATTCTGCAAAGATGAGTGGGCCAAAATTCCTCCACAGCGCTGTAAGAGACTCATTGCAAGTTATCACAAACGCTTGATTGCAGTTGTTGCTGCTAAGGGATTTTTTTTCTCCCTTTATAATAACAAGTTTCATTTAAAAACTACATTTTATGTTTAGTTGTGTTGTCATTGTCTAATATTTACATTTGTTTGATGATCTGAAACATTTAAGTGTGACAAACATGCAAAAAAACAAGAAATCAGGAAGGGAGAAAACACTTTTTCACATCACTGTATTCATCATTACGGGTGTCACGAGAACTTGTGAGATTAAAACGTGACGATATTTCTCATTTTGAGAAAACCTGTCTCGGGGAAGAGTTCCTCCAGAAGTCCACAGTAACAACTGGCATCTGCAGAAGCCCTAATTGAAGAGGGTATTCAGGTGGCTCCGCCCCAGGAACTCCAAACACGGGCATTAAGGAGAGCAGCACAGAAGCATCAGCAAGAAAACAGGATCATGTCAATGAATTAAGGAAGTGCTGTCCCAAAACAAATATTTTACATCTGGAAGTATTTGTACATAACAGCAACACACGACTTTATTATTGCAATCAGTCATGTCTTACAATCTAATTAGACATCATAGGAAAAGTAACCAGCTGCATTTAGCAGCACAAATAATGTAGTTTAGTGCGCCAGCACAGTTAACTGGAACTCTAATTGGACACGTGTGTTCAAGTAATATTTAATAACAGACATTCATAACAGTGAAGTCACATTGAAGGATCAACTGAGCATATGTGCAGCATTAAGCTGTTGAAATGTCATCGAGAGCCTATTTCCACTGCAAATCAGCTTCACCAATGTTTCTTGCACAAAATCCATCTGTATGAATACAGAGACCACTGGTTATTATTTGGGCTGTCTAATTGTTTCTGTACTAGTAACATGCAGTAAAAATGTACAGTGGAACCACGGTTAGCGTACAATATGGCGCGTGTCTTGTCGCGTTATTAATACACTGCATGAGTCCATCTGTATTCTTAATATACAATGGTGTGAAAAAGTGTTTGCCCCCTTCCTGATGTGTTATTTTTTCTGCATGTTTGTCACACTTGAATGTTTGAGATCATCAAACAAATTCAAATATTAGTCAATGACAACACATCTGAATGCCGTTTATAAATTAAATGTTTTATTATTAAGGGAGGAAAAAAATCCAAACCTAGATGACCCTGTGTGAAAAAGTGATTGCCCCCTAAACCTAATAACTGGTTGGGCCACCCTTAGCAGCAACAACTGCAATCAAGCGTTTGTGATAACTTGCAATGAGTCTCTTGCAGCGCTGTGGAGGAATTTTGGCCCACTCATCTTTGCAGAATTGTTGTCATTCAGCCACATTGGAGGGTTTTCCAGCATGAAGTGCCTTTTTAAGATCATGCCACAGCATCTCAATAGGATTCAGGTCAGGACTTTGACTAGGCCATTCCAAAGTCTTCATTTTGTTTTTCTTCAGCCATTCAGAGGTGGACTTACTGGTGTGTTTTGGATCATTGTCCTGCTGCAGAACCCAAGTTGGTTTCAGTTTGAGGTCGGAAACAGATGGCCGGACATTTACATTTGTTTGATGATCTGAAACATTTACGTGTGACAAACAAAATCTGAATCTTATAAATTTGAATCGAATTTGAATTGAATCTTTATTTATCCCTTTCATTTATCATTTGCAGTCGTCCCTCGCTACCTTGCAGTTCAAATATCGCTCCCTCACTATATCGTGTTTTTAAAAAAAATTAATTAATTAATAAGTGATTGTTGTTTTGTGGGTGCTTATGGTCTATTATTAATCAAAAATATTGAAAGACAATTTATATGTAGCATTCTGGTCACTGGGCATCAGTAATGTTATGAAACATGATGTTAGACCACATTACCTTTCACACTGTATGGAGACTAGCTACTGAGCCAGTGGAGCCGAGCCGACATGCCATGGCTGAGGCCGAATGAAAAAAAGGTTCTCCTCTGGAATGTGGAAGTGGTAAATTTTTGGCTTCTTTATGCCTCTTCCCCGCTTGAAACACTTTCTTGAGTTTAGAATAAGTCTTTGAAGAGGCTAACTACTAGCTTACTATACCACCATCTGTTATGTTCCTGCAGTGAGCCGCAATGTGACATATCCATCCATCCATCTTCTTCCGATTATTCGAGGTCGAGTCTGCCTAAGCAGGGAAGCTTAGGCAGCTACTTAGTCCAGCTCCTCTCAGTCGATCCCCAGGCGTTGCCATGCCAGTTGAGCGACATAGTCTCTCGAATGTGTCCTGGGTCTTCCCCGAGGCCTCCTACCAGTTGGATGTGCCCTGAACACCTCCCCTGGGAGGCGTCCGGGAGGCATCCTGACCAGATGCCCAAGCCACCTCATCCGGCTCAATGCGGAGGAGCAGCGGCTCTACTCCCAGCTTCTCCCGGATGACAGTGCTTCTCACCTTATCTGTAAGGGAAAGGCCAGCCACCCTATGGAGAAATCTCATTTCGGCCGCTTGTACCCGAGATCTTGTCCTTTCGGTCACTACCCAAAGCTCATGACCATAGGTGAGGGTAGGAACATAGATCGACCGGTAAATTGAGAGCTTTGCCTTTCGACTCAGCTCCCTCTTCACCACAATGCAGAGTCTGCATCACTGCAGACGCCGCACCGATACGCCTGTCCATCTCAGGTTCCATCCTTCCCTCACTCGAGATGTAAACAAAGAATAATAGGAGTATAAAAGTGAATATTACCCTGTTATTTCATGTCTACAGGGCTCTAATAATGTTAAAACCTGTATAACCTGTAACCTGTATGAAAGTCCTAAACAGGTTTTCTATGCTCGAACTACAAAAATATTCTGTTTATTAATAAGGAAACCGACTTCCTGGAAATTCACTTATTGCTGTAGAGTCTGGGACCAATTCACCGCGATTAAAGAGGGGCAACGGGATATGTATTTATACGCATTTCAGATTGTTTTCTGCATGTCAAACTATAATTGTAAAACTATAAAAACGTGGTATGTGTTAACATTTTTGGCTTTCTGGATCAGATTTATTGGACTTCTATTATTTCTTATGGGAAAAATTGATTCGGTCAGCGTCTGTTTCGATTGGAGTGAGACCTTCTGGAACCTTTTGTACATAAAATACAAAAGGCTAAAACACTAAGTAAATGTAAACTATTGCCCGCAGGCCATGTATGGCACATTAAAGGGATAGTTGGGATTTCTTGACCTGAAGCTGTAGGACATCCCCATCAGCAGTGTAGTGCATCAACGGTGACTATTGTGGTTACTTTCTTTTTGAATTTATTCCCCAGGCACACCTACAACCGCTTTCCTTAAGCACAGTAGCAGTGGCAGGAAGACACCTGATTGCGTCGCTTCTCCATATTGCTCTTTATCTGCTTCCTCGCTACTTTGTTGCACACTAAATTTCATGGTGCAGTTTAGTTTTTTTCTCTACACCATATTTTGTTTTCTGTCTACTCAGAGGATGTTTTGTACACTGCTGTGGCTTCCGCGTTCCTCAGTTTTTAGTAATCAGCCACACAAAACATTTTGGCTATTTTCCCTTTCCGCATATCAACAGCGAGGGTTTCCAAGATGCTGACGCGCTATCCTGGAGCAGTCACAAGAGTAATGCTTGTTTTTTTTTTGTCGGCATATGATTGGCTGTAGAGGAGCTGGGGCACTTCCTCTGTCGGCATATGATTGGCTGTAGAGGAGCTGGGGCACTTCCTCTGCGAGATCTTTTAAAACCCTAAAACATAAACTGTGTCATTACTCGAAATTGAGTTTTGCCTCATGCCCATAATAGTGAATAAACAATTTCCAAATCCATGAAAATATATGAAAAGGCCGCAGCTTTAGCTCATGCTGCCATGCCACAATCATGTTATTAATGGAAGAAACCAGATTGTTTGGATATCATATCCCCCATGATAATTAAATCCAAATGTTTTGAAATGAAAGCTTATCCAGAACATGACTGCTGCCTGCATTGCAGATGAATTGATTCAGTGTATGTAAATAAATACACGGATAAGAGGGTTTTGTACGCGACTGAAAGCAAACACTAACCTTGTTTTTCAGTAAATCCATAGAGGCTAGTTATCTTGTTGTTATGACATCAGAGCAGTCGCATGACTTAACCAAGACAGCCAAGAAAAAGGGTGCAGGCTCAGCTCCCTTTCAGATGGATGGCGTTGCCACCAAGCACAGATAATGGCATCTGATGCTTGAAAGCGTCTGGCTTTGTCGGTGTGTACAAACGAAAGACATTGTTGCATAGACAAACAGCATCAGCCTCAAGTTTCCACTCACCAACGTGTGCTGCCCGGCCAGCTGCTTCCCATAAACAGCAATTGGATCGACTGGTTTTAATTTGTCTCACTACTGCAGTCGCCATCCATAACTCCCTTCACAGATGTTGAGACTTTTTCTGTCCAATTTCCAGAACAGTAATTAGCCAATACAGCAAGTGTAACACATGCACAGTGTACAGAAATTATTGCCTTCCTTTTGGGCGCCATCTCTGTCAGTGGAAAAATGAAATGCAACGAAAAGTTTACATTTGAATGACTCAAAAGTCGTACAATTCAAATGGAAAAATACGCCTTGAGGCTTTTAGCTCAGTGATCATCTAAGTAAGGGCTGTCCAAACATTTTATACAGAGGGGAGGTGTTCAGGGCACTTCCGAGCAGTAGGAGGCCTCGGGGAAGACCCAGGTCATGTCGGTGAGGCTATATCTCTTAAATAGCCAGGGAACGCCTTGGGGTTCGCCGGGAGGAGCTGGACGAAGTAGCCAGGGAGCCCCTGCGACCTGACTTTGGATAAGCGGAAGAAGATGGATGGAACGTAAAAAAACCCCACATTTTTCGACTTGTTTTGGCCTTTTGTCCACACGCAAATGTCGCTTTTTGTCCCTAAAAACCTAACATTTGGAAAACTCTAGCCAGGGTGGAGACGTTTAAAAACTTTAGCTTCAGGGTTTGTGTATTAACGGGTAAAACTGAGCTTTTTGGTTTGTGTCATACGAAATGTACAGTCGTCCCTCGTTCATGGCGGTTCCAGACCTGACCGTCATAAGTCCATTTCTGCAAAGTAGGATTAATAATATAATAATAATGAGCATTTTGGTAGTTAAAGCATAGACAACCTGTTTATGATCTTCTAAATATGGGTTTTACCATTATTAGAGGCCTGTAGACATAAAATAACACCCCTATAGTCACCTTTACACCATAGTGGACATGATAAGCAATAAAAATACATAATAACAAACCGTTAGCATTTGGAAAGTTCCTTGTTGTGGTATTTAGAATATAATGTGGGTCGATTACATGGCATTAAAAATAAAAAAAGACTGACATCACCCAATCGTCCAGCCTCACTATGACGTTTGTTTACACCACATTGTGCAACTCTTACATGCATGCAACAGGATCTCTGCAGGGACACAAGAGACGGCCGCCGCTTTAAGCATAGCAAGCTGCAGAACTAACTGGTTAGCCTCTAGTGTATTTATTCTAAACATAAGAAAGGTTTTGAAACTGAGTGGGAAAGAAGGACAACATAAGAAGCCAAAATAGTACCACTTCCACACGGAAGGAGAGGATAACTTTTTTCACTCTGCAACATCACTGATGCCTAGTGACCAGAATACTACATATGACTTGTCTTTCGATATTTTTGGACTAATAATAGGCCATAATCAACAACAAAATAGTCATAATTGATTAATAAATTTGAGAAAAAACACAATAGAGTGAGGGAGTGATGTTCAAACTCAGATGTGGACGACTGTACAGCATTATCTCATTAAACTTTATTTTAACAACAGAACACCAGTAATTTGTCGGGCTTTACTATTATTTGATGAAGCGCTACCCCAGGATGCAAGGACATAGTGGCTGGTGTAATCCATAGTATGTTATTAACAAAAGATAAACTCACTCAGAGCATCACGATCCATCCATCCATTTTCTTCCGCTTATCCGGGTTTGGGTCGCGGGGGCAGCAGTCTCAGTCGGGAAGCAGAGACTTCCTGGTCTCATCTTTTCCAGTTCCAAGGCACCAAGGTGTTCCCAGGCCAGCAGTCAGATATAATTCCTCCAGTGTGTCCTAGGTCTGCCCCGGGGCCTCTTCCTGGCTGGGCATGCCCGGAGCACTTCACTGGGGAGGCGTCCGGGAGGCACTCAGAGCCCCTCCTGGATGGCCGAGCTTCTCACTCTACACCCTAGGTTGCCGAAGTCGGGGTTCGCAGATTGCTGGAGGGGGTACCTGAATAAAAATGAAAAATGGCTTGACCACATCACGTCAAACTGAGATTTACGTAATGCACTCAAACGCCTCATGTGAATAGCCTGGTTGTACAGTGTAGAAGAAATGTGACAGCATGAAGTTGTTCATTGTTCTGTGTGCGTTAGATGAAAAAATAAGTACGTTTGATGAGCATTTCATTGTTTAATCTTGAAGAAGATCATTTACGTTGTGTGCTAAATGAGAATACTCACCAGAACTTCTTATGTGGTGCTGTGACTAATCAGACCATTTTCTGAGCAGTATGACCCTGTCGTTCGTTTGTTGAATGGATGCAGTGACGATTTTAGAACGCCCCCAAGTTTGCACGTGTAAGTAAATTTATGCTTTCACAAATAATGTGTCTTCTTTGGGTGTTTCTGCCACTTTGTTCAGCGGTCCTTGAACATGCCATGTGTGACGCAGTCTGAGACTTTCTCAGACGCTGCATGGACAGATGTGTATTTTCTATTCTTACTTTCACCTCGTCCTTGTTCACAAATGCTGGGCGTAAATGCACAGAGGATCTTGCTAGTATTGAAGATAAACTTACATAAAAGTCTGTGTAGGCTCTCAGTCGTACAGGAGTTGTCCAACGAGGGAAAGGCTTCTTGAGACGTCATCTGTACTTCTGAACAGTTCGCTGACAAAACTCTTCGTATGAGGAGTGAAACGTCCGACACCTTCACAGAAGTACAGCTGAAGTCTCAAGAAGCCTTTCCCTCATTACATAAAAGTCCGTTTAAATTAATGTAAACTTACCCGATATGTTTACTGTGGCGCCAATGAGTTCCCACGGTGCTGCTTTTTTATTTATATCTCTATGTTCTTTTTTTTTAGAAATGTCAAATAGCTCCGGGAACAGCAGGTATTACTTTTTCCACATCCAACATGGCCACGACATTGACCTAACGGCCTAACGGCTTGATACGGCGTCTACATGTACTGTATATTTCTATGAGCGACCCTGCTCACCATTTGCGGTGTTTGGACAACCTACCATATCCTGCCACCCCGATCATGGTTTAGCAAAACATCGGCTCAAGTATATGCTGCGTGTTGACTGCAATGTTGTTTGTGGCGCTTAAAGGGCCATATCGGCGTTCATCATAGGGAAAAAAAACGATACGGATATTGACCGATATTACATTTTTATGCCAATATTGGGCCGAAAATATCAGTGGCCGATATTATCAGACATCCCCATAGCTCTGTGCTGCTCGGTGCGTAATCTCATTCTATGTATGCTCATATGTCCATTGGGCTCAGGAATAAGCCTTGTATTGAATTTCTTTATTAATTTCTGTACGTTATGTGCCTTTGTTTTCATAATTATTTAGAATTATTAAATTTACGTGTAACATTAGTTGCATTGCACTGATTATTTACATGCTCTTGCAGACCTAAGCACAGCAAAAGAGCATAAAAAAATCACAGTTCAACACATCTTACCACAGCTTGTCACCATTTCATATAATATATCATTAATAATATAAATAAATTCACCAAACAGAAGACAAACCTGCCAGGAGACATCTTCCCTCTAAAACCCTCTAAAACCCTCTCTGTTTTAAGTTAGTAGCATATGTGTGCAGTTGGGAAATAAGACATATTTAATAGTACAGTATATCAAAGATGTTTCATTGGGTGGTTTATGTTTTTTAAATGTGCAGCAATTGGGGGTACATGACTTCCAGTTAAATGTCTGAAGAGGTGTGAAAAGTTTGGGAACCACAAGTTACAAACCAAGAAGACACACAAAAGGAGAATAATTCCAACAGAAAAACAGTCCAAATTGTAATGCAGAACGTAACAGTAATTAAATTACTGGCTGCATTTCATGCAGTGGTAGACGTACGTGCGAATTATAACATGCATGGGCTATTAAAAAAACAACAACAGATACAATAGATAATGGACACATCACTGTACATTTAATATATTGCTATATTGATAAACAGAGGCATTATAATGTAACCGAGTCAGCTGTGGTTGCCTTTTCAAGTTTTTGACAGCCGGTGAATGTGTTTTTGTGTGAAGAGATATTTTTTTTGTTTTTTAAACTCCAGGATAAATGACTCGCCTCTCTAAGCTACCACAGTATCATGGTGGAGTGTGCGTGTCCCGATGATCCTAGAAGCTAAGCTGTCGGGGGGTTTTGTGCCCCTGGTAGGGTCACCCATGACAAACAGGTCCCAGGGGAGGGACCGGATAAAGAGTAGCTCAACAGACCCCAATGAAGAGACAACTTTGGACCAAGATTTCCCTTGCCCGGACGCGGGTCACCAGGGCCCCTCTCTGGAGCCTGGAGGAGGGGCACAATGGCGAGCGTCTGGTGGACGGGCCTACGCCCATGGGGCCTGGCCGGGCACAGGCTGAAGAGACGCCATGGGTCCCCCCTCCAATGAGCTCACCACTCATGGGAGGGGCCGAAGTGGTCGGGTGTAGAGTGAGCTGGGTGGCAGCCAAAGGCGGGGGCCTTGGTGGTCCGATCCTCGGCTACAAAAACTAGCTCTTGGGACGTGTAATGTCACCTCTCTGGTAGGGAAAGAGCCTGAGCTGGTGCACGGGGTTGAGAAGTTCCGGCTAGATATAGTCGGACTCACCTCAACGCACAGCAAGGGCTCTGGCCGTAAGGTGGTCAGTGCCTGTCGTGGCGGTAATCCCAGAACCCGTTGGTGGACAACAGTAAGTAGGGATGCCGTCAAGATGAAGAGGGAGTCCTATCGGGCCTTTTTGGCACATGAGACTCCGGAAGCAGCTGACAGTTATTGGCAGGGCAAGCGGTCTGCGGCTCTGGCAGTCGCTGATTCAAAAACTCGGACATGGGAGGAGTACGGAAGAACCATGGAGAACGACTTCCGGACGGCTTCGAAGAGATTCTGGACCACCATTTATCATCTCAGGAGGGGGAAGCAGTGCACAGTCAACACCGTGTATAGTGGGGATGGTGTGCTGCTGACCTCGACTCGGGATGTTGTGGATCGGTGGAAAGAATACTTCAAAGACCTCCTCAATCCCACGACACGTCTTCCTATAAGGAAGCAGAGCTTGGGGACGGTGGGCTTTCCTGTCTCTGGGGCTGAAGTTGCTGAGGTTGTCAAAAGGCTCCTCGGTGGCAGGGCCCCGGGGTGGACGAGATCCGCCCGGAGTTCCTTAAGGCAATGGATTCTGGAGGCGTGTCTTGGTTGAAACGACTCTGCAGCATCGCGTGGACTTTGGGGGCAGTACCTCTGGATTGGCAGACCAGGGTGGTAGTCCCCCTTTTTAAGAAGGGGGACCGCAGGGTGTGTTCCAACTATCGTGGAATCACATTCCTCAGCCTCCCTGGTAAGGTCCACTGAGGGGTCCTGGAGAGGAGGATCCCCGGATAGTTGAATCTCGGATTCAGGAGGAGCAGTGTGGTTTTCGTCCTGGTCGTGGAATTGTGGACCAGCTGTACACTCTCAGCAGGGTCCTTGAGGGTGCATGGGAGTTTGCACAACCAGTCTACATGTGTTTTGTGGACTTGGAGAAGGCATTCCACCGTGTTCCTCGAAAAATTCTGTGGTACTCCGGGATTATTGGGTATCGGACCAGCTAATTCAGGCTGTCTGTTCCCTGTATGACCGGTGTCAGAGTTTGGTTCGCATTGCCGGCAATAAATCGGCCGAGATGAGAATCAGCACCTCCAGGTCCGAATACATGGTTCTCGCCCGGAAAAGGGTGAAGTGCCATCTCCAGGTTGGGGATGAGATCCCGCCCCAAGTGGAGGAGTTTAGGTACCTCTGTGTCTTGTTCACGAGTGAGGGAAGGATGGAACGCGAGATCTACAAGCGAATTGGTGCGCCGTCTGCAGTGATGCGGACTCTACATCGGTCTGTTGTGGTGAGTAGAGATCTAAGCCGAAAGGCAAAGCTCTCAATTTACCGGTCGATCTACAATCCTACCCTCACCTATGGTCATGAGCTTTGGGTAGTGACCGAAAGGACAAGATCGCGGGTACAAGCAGCCGAAATACGTTTTTTCCGTAGGGTGGCTGGGCTCTCCCTTAGAGATAAGGTGAGAAGCACTGTCATCCATGAGAGACTCGAAGAATCGCTTCTCCTCTGCATTGAGAGGAGTCAGATGAGGTGGCTTGGGCATCTGGTCAGGATGCCTCCCGGACGCCTCCCTGGGGAGGTGTTCGTTTGTACAAGTCCGACCAGTAGAAGGCCTCGTGGAAGACCCAAGACAAGTTGGAGAGACTATGTTGCCCAACTGGCCTGGGAACACCTCGGGATCCTCTGGGAGGAGCTGGACGAAGTGGCCGGCGAGAAGAAAATCTGGGCCTCCCTGCTTAGGCTGCTGCCCCCGCGACCCGATCTCGGATAAGTGGTAGAAGATGGATGGATGGATGGATAGATAAATTCATAATTACGAGAAGAAGAACAGGAGAAAAACAGCTGTAATTTGATGCACAGAGTTAAAACATCTAAGAAGAAATATGTTATTTTTTTACAGCTCGCGAAACAAAACAAAATAAGGCTGTAATTTATTGAACATTTTGGGGGAAAAAAAGTTATAATACTGGAATAAAGTCATAATGAAGCTAAAATATTATGGGAATAAAGTCATATGATTACATGAAGAAAATGAATGAAAATTATTTAAGAATTAAGTTGAAATATTTGGAAACAAAAACATCCAGCAAAAATGTGGAAAAAAAGAGCAGAGACCAAAAGTTGATCCTAATAATAGGCTAATCCTAATAAACCTCTAGGAATAATAATCTTGATATGATAATAATAATAAGAAGAAGAATCTCTAATAATCTTGATCTTAATAATAATTATCACCCATATCACAAAGCTCAGATGCAGTTTTTTCCTGAAATATAGATAGTTGCATCCTTTCATATTTCACTTGGTGGCCCTCGCTTTGAAAAGAAGAGTTAATATAAAGTCATGAGTTGTTCTGTTTTTGTTAGTGATGTGACATGAGCCACTATTAAGGTTTTTGATTGTACTCACTTTTTCATTGACACTGTCAGCCAGTGGTTGAGTACTCGGAAGAAATTGGAAGCATGTGTCTTTTGCTCATTCCATTACATTTTGGCACACCGACAGTACGACTCGTCTATCCTGTTACATGTTAGCATTGTGTTTCATTGTCATGCTGATGTTATGATGTGCTGTCAAAGGCAGGCGGCCATCGTGCGGCTGGCAAACATAAAAAGGAACCTACTGTTTGTAACGGTATTATATATCTATATTCTAGGTATTATATATCCAAGCATCTGTTTAAACAGGGAGCGGGCTAGTGGGGATCGTTACCCGCTTTGATTGAATCAGGTCAATGATCCAGGTATCAAATGTGGACAGTATGGGGCTCACGTCACCAGATACTTTGCTGTGAGTCATAGGCTGCACGGCTGACAAGGAGGGGGGAAGGAGTGCATGGAGTGACCTAATGATGTTGTAATTTACCATAGAGCAAGTCGCTTCTAAAAATAACAGCTGGTTCAGACTGAAATAGCAGCTCTATTTCTGTTTGCTGTTTCTGTTGGAAGCCACCGCTTCGCTCGTTCTGGGGGCATGCATGCTCACGGTGGAGAGCGGGAAAAAGGGGGAGTAATGTTTTCTTTTTCATTCTTTTCCCTCTCCTCTGTAACAGAGTCAAGGGAACTTTTTCCAACCGTCTTTGCAAACAACGCAACAATGAATCTTCCAGTCAAAAACGAGTTTGGAAGACATTCTTATTGGTAAATGCTTGTCACGTGATTTAAGACTGCCGTTCATGTTTGGTTCTCCGGTATCCCCTTCTCCTCACTCCAAATGTGCAAACAATGACTTCAAGCAAATTGATACCATTTGTTTAACCCTTCGAGTCCTTTAATAGTCCTCACTCTTTTGACAACAGAAAACATCACCTTCCCAAACCTCCTGTAAAAAATAAAGTATAGAGTACTTCCTGATTATTATTATTTTAGGCCCAAAGGTTAACACTTAAGTTCCTCGTGACAAAAAGTCACTTTCCCAAAAACAGTGTAATAAATATTATTTAGGGCTGTCAATTGATGGAAACATTTAATCGGGATTAATCACATTATGTCCATAATTAACTTGTAATTAATCACAATCACAGGTGGAAAGAAGTTTTTCAATATAATAAGTCGGGATGTCCGCCCGATATTGGTATAAAAATGTGATATCGGTAGATATCGGTATGGTTTTTTTCATGGCCAGGATGACACCACAGTTTGTTCACATACAGTGCCAGCCCACCTCCTTTGCGCTTTCCACAGGTTCTTGTGTTCCTGGCTGCTCTGACTGCCCTGAAGTCGGCTAGCTCCCCACGTTAGCATCCGGGACGGTTGAATTCACGTTTCCCATGATAATAGAAGGTAACGAAGGCTTGAATCTCCACTTCCTTGCTCGCCGCTTAACTTTCGTCTTAGCCCAGGCCCTGCCGCCTCGATATCAATGGGTCGACAGGGGATCACACAGCTCTCATGGCACGTAAATACGCGCTTGAATAAACAAAGAGAGCTGCTTGAAAGGCAACCACTCATCGCAGCGATGTCATATCCATGACAAGAGATAAGATGTTACACATATTGGTAATTGGGAGTTGGACAATATCTGAAAAAAAGCAGATAGATAGATAGATAGATAGATAGATAGATAGATAGATAGATAGATAGATATATACTTTATTAATCTCCAAGAGGAATAACATTTCCAGCAGCTCTGCAAAAATGATAAAATAATCACAAAATAAAACAACCAAGGCCTGACATGAGAGATAAGAAAAATAAGAAAATAGAATCAGAATAAATAAACAAATACGGAACAGATCACATTAAATTTTCACTGCAATACTACTGCTAATAATAATCCATGGTAATAATAATCCATAATAAATCCTGTCCAGTCCAGTCCTTCCACGACAGGAGATATGTGATGTTACACATATCGGTATCGGTTGATACTGGAGAGTTGGACAATTATTACAGTTAAAAAAGCCAATATTGGACATCCTTTGTAATAAGTGTGCCTTTGAAAGATTATTTAAAAGTTTTTAACACAACTATAAACATGAGACTTGCACCTCAATGCATAAAACACAAACACAATGTACACGTAGACATTGGCAAGGTGAACTGTCATTCACTTCTAGTAAATAATCTCACAAAATATATGTAAATGTGACTAACATGACAAATAAAGCTTTGTAAACTAAGTGAAATGAAAACAAGGTGTAAATATATACAAATAAATATTGAGAATTTACAAAAAATGAAGTGCTGAAGAGGACTGCGCCCATATTCTGTAGTGCAGTCAGGCTGAAGCTTATCTTTCACTTCCAAACACTCTTTTGCAGAGACATGCACGCATACAAACACTCTTTTACACACACTTTATCACACTTTTCTTGGTCTGGCGACTTCGGCAGCGTGGAAGTGTGGCACCGCGGGTCTCGCAACATGTTTTATTCTGCCCTCTTTGACACAGTAGTTCAAACGCAAATGCTAATAAATCGCTAAGAAATAATAATAATGCTAATAAATTCCCTTGCAGGCCTTTAACTGCCATCTCATCGACCACTATGTGCGTGCTCGCTCACTTCCACCTTTGGCCTGACATACTAAGATGACACAAGCCCTCCAAATAGCTGTCTTCGGATATGCCTGCCGGCCAATGTTCCTCTTCCTCTTTAAGCTGAATACCACAGCCATCATCACCTTCATCCTCTATGGCCCATACATATTTGAAGAACTCCGGTTTAAATTGGCTTGCCTTCAATACTTGTCCACTATAACAACTTCAAGTATTTCCCCCCCACATTCAAAGCACAACGTGTACAGAGGACTGTGTGTTATGTGAAAGCAGATTCATGACAGCGACTTGCGGGATTTAAAACATGCAGCCACAATTCTTTGGGTTGAGATCACTGATCTTGAAGTACAACTGTGATCCCAGGGAAAGCAGTGTTTTGGAGTTATGATTGCATTTTAGATGCAAATTGTTGCAGCACAAACATTTTGAAATCTTTCAGTCAGCCTGACTGTTCCAGATTTATCAGTGCTCATGCTATCATTAGGCTTTCTACATATCAATCATTACACACAGCACCTTTGGTCAGGATGTTACTCGGCAAAGATGGTAGTCATTACTGTCAAAAATAAATATGTATCACCTGACTACACAAAAATATAGATTTTGTTCACCAAGGTCCAAAATGTAGAGATGGGCAATACGAAAATTTGCAGCATCAGTACTATCCCAAGTAAATATAGGGCCAGTATTGCTGATTGAGTTAATTTGTTGATTATGATCATCATCAGAATAAAACCCAACAAACTCAAGAGCACCATTTACAGTATAGAAATACAATAAGATATGACAGCGTAACAATTCCAACAAAATGCTACAACTAGAAAAGTTGCAATTTTAGCAGGAACTGCGTGAATGTTGACTGCAATGCTGCACATCCCTAAACCCCAATGAGCTGATGTTGGACTGAAATGCTGTAGTTAGCATGACAACTGTCAGCATGCTAACACATAGCACAATAGCACAAAGTGTCTATGTGAGATAATACCTGAGAAAATGGCTAAAATGCTAACATGCTCTCTTTAAAATGTTAACAATGCAAGCGTGCTAACTGTTAGCATGTTAACACCAAACATGAAAACAAAAAAAGTGCCTATATAAGTTTATACCTTTGGCAAAAAGCTAACATGCTAATGTTAGCATTCTAGCAATGTTAATATGCTGGCTGTTACCATGCTAATACTTGGCATGAAAGCGCTTAGTCTTTATACAGGTTAATACCTTTGAAAATGGCTTAAATGCTAACATATTGAATTAGCAACACCTCACATGAAAACAGTCTATATACTGTAGGTTATACTTTTAAGAATAGGAAAAAAGAAACACGTTATTGTTAGTATTCTAGTAATGTTAACAATGTGCTAGCTATTATCAATGCTAACATGCTAACAGTTAGCATGCTAATACTTAACATGAAAACACTGTCTATATAAGTTTATACCTTTGAAAATAGTAAAAAAAAGCTCACATGCTAATAACACCTAGCATGATAACACTGTCTGCGTAAATTTATACCTATGAAAGTGTTTAAAAATGCAGACATGTTAGCATGTTAACACCTACATTTGTAAATTGGGCAAAACAAAGAATAGGAAAAAAATCTTATTGGCTCTCTTTGATTTTTGCCCTCATAGCCCTCCTGTGCCAAATAACGTATTCCCAAAGCAAACAATATAACAATACATAACACTGTGTAAACAAATACATTTAAGAATAGAATAAAATGCAGAGGCTGAAAAATATTGATCGCATCCACGCTAGTTCAATACTGATTCAACCCTAGGGTCGATCCACACCCACCTACAAAAATGTAAGGCTTTAAACTCTTGTGACCGCTAGCCAGTACGCTCAGGCTATATTAATATATTAATAACAATCAACAGTCATTGCCACTAGATTCATACCATACATGTACATAATTCTAGCCACAAGCACATAAAAGCAAACATTCAAAGACCAGCATATGTCATTAGTAAGTCCATAAACTCATAAGATTTCAAGCACAAACGTCACCTAGCTTGAAGCTAACGTTAGCCACTCCGGACGGTGTCTACTGCAGTTAAACAGTTAAAAAACCTTTATGATTGATGATGATGATTATGGCTTACCTTTGCTGTTTTCGCTTCATAATTGTGTTTCACATGAGTCAAGGACAGCTTTTTATTTGTCTATTGCTTGTTGTTACACTGAAATGATTTCCACCAGAAACAATGACGCTTTACCTTTAATAGACCAATAAAGTCAACGCAGAATCTTGTTTCTATTGGTCACTATGAAGGATTGTCTTTACTTTCCCTTACAGATAAGTGCTAGAAAATGAACGAATGAATAAATTATACATTTTAATCATTGACAAAGATACAGTATGACTTCATTGGTGAGAAACTATATGATACAAGATTTATTCATTTTGCAGGAGAAAAACCGTCAAAAAAAATGTCTGACCAGTTATCTCAAATAACTCGCACATGTCTAGTTTGACACATCTACACAGTCTTGCTCTGTTATTAACTGTCTATACTGTATATTGTGCAATTTACTTTTCATGGACTTCAATTTAACATTGGGGCTTTCTCAGTTTCTGTCATTCCCCATCTCAATTTATTTTTACAGGCTCCGTTAATAAAACTGTTGGGTATAAAGCAGCTTTATATGTGGTTTTTGATTTATTTAGTCTGTACTCTTGAGAAATATTGACATGAAACCCCATCACCTGGTTCATATATGAGCCTCCAGTGGTGCTCGTCTGGAGGGGAACATTCAGATGCCAGTCGAATGAGGAATGCCATCACAAGATCATACAACGTTACACGCAGACTGACTTGAAAGCTTGGACTGGTTCATGTCTGGGATGAGGTGTGCCAAAAGCTGATATTGCCAGACGTGTAATCACTTGTATTGTGGGCATTGGAGACAGCTATCTGGATGGGCAACGCCGCTTGTGGCTGCTCTCGAGCGTGATCCATCAGTGACGTCATCACTGATAACTGACTGGACTCCAAGCACAAGCAGGGGGAGAGATTAAAGCATGATGAGGCGCCTCCAGTAAAGCAGGTACATGATGTAATCACGCTCAAAATCAAGGGGCTAAATACATGGAAGTCCAAAGCAAATTGGAAACAGATTTGACCTGACGAAGGTGATTGTAGCTCTTATTTCAAGACACGGACTGTGAGCGACACACAGTGATAACGCTGAGGAGTTAACGTGCTGGGCTCTTCAGCATTCACACATGCACTACTCACAAAAATGGTAGGGGTATTCGGCTTTTGGGTGAGATTTTAGGATGAACCTAAAACGTACTACAACTTTTTACAGGCGAACTTAATTTGACCTTCTCTAAACTTTTGAATGCACATCCAACTGTTCGATGTTTCAGTACTTTTTGCACAAATCGCTGTTCTCTAACACGGCGCTGAACAATATACGTAATTCACAAGTGTGTCCATACGCCCTGAGCCTCTGAACTCAATAAAGTCACTTTGGGAAGAAAATTCAAAAGTAGCTCTATCTGGAGATACAGTATATGGACAGAGATTTTAAATAGAGTATATAGATCGTTTGTGCCAGACACGGCCTTATTCAATGTAATCTAGTACATCGTACATATTATACCAACTATCGAGACCGGCTAAGATCCATCCATCCATCTTCTTCCATTTATCCGAGGTTGGGTCAAGAGGCAACAGCTTGAAATCAGAGAAGCCCAGACTTCCATATCTCCATACTTACCACCAGATTCCCAGGCCAGTTGAGAGACATAGTCTCTCCAACATGTCCTGGGTCTTTCCAGAGGCCTCCTACCGGTCGAACGTGCCCTGAACGTGCCCCTCTGCAGGCAGGCGTCTGGGAGGCATCCTGGCATCCTGGAGGCATCCTGCAATCTCGGAGTTTCTCCCTGATGACAGCGCTTCTCACCTTATCTGTAAGGGACAGCCCAGGTACCCTACAGAGAAAACTCATTTGGCCGCTTGTACCACGCTCTTGTCCTTTCGGTCACTGCCCAAAGCTAATGACCATAGGTGAGGGTAGGAACGTAGTTCGACTGGTAAATTGAGAGCTTGGCCTGGCTAAGATGTATGATGAAATATGTCAACAGTCTCCTGCAAACCTGACACATACATATTGGCTCTGCCCATCCCTGCATGGGTATTGGCTAGAAAGGTTTAATACTGTCACTAGTAACCAGAAGGAAAACTGAACCAAACCCTTTGAGCGCACGATTTAGAGTTGCCCCCCTGTCGTCTGCCCTAAACACACTGTGGAACCTCTACAGTTTGCATACCGCCAGAACCGGTCCACGGATGATGCAGTCAACACTGCCATCCACACAGCCCTTTCTCACCTACAGGGCCAGGACACATATGTCAGAATGTTATTTATAGACTATAGCTCTGTATTCAATACTGTCACCCTCCCTCTGTAACTGGGTGTTGAACTTTCTAACAGGCAGGCCCAGTCAGTCAGAGTCCACAATCGCACAACCAGCTCAAGAATTGTGAGCACTGGGACCCCACAGGGGTGTGTGCTGAGTCCACTCCTCTACACGCTCTTCACCTACGATTGCGTGGCCTCCCAGAACAACACCAGCATCATTAAATTTGCGGATGACACTACAGTCATCGGACTGATCACTGGTGGTGTTGAAACATCATACAGAAGAGAGGTGGCGGACCTCATAGCTTGGTGTCGTGATAACAATCTCCTTCTCAATGCAGATAAGACTAAAGAGATGATCATTGATCCAAGAACAAGGGAAAAGGAGCCGCATAGACCCCTGTTTATTGATGAGACTGAGGTGGAGAGGGTGAAAACCTTCAAGTTCCTTGGCACACACATCAGCGAGGACCTCACCTGGTCTCACAACACCCAACAAATTATCAAAAAGTCCCAAAGGAGACTGTACTTCCTGAGAAGACTGAGGAAATTTGCCATGTCAACCAAAATCCTGAGTTGCTTCTACAGATGCACTATGGAAAGTGTCCTTACCGCCTCCATCACTGTTTGGTACGGTAACTGTACAACACGTGATAGGAAGGCACTCCAGCGGGTGATCAAGACCTCACAGAACATTGTTGGGGCAGCCCTCCCCTCACTGCAAGACATTTATAAATCTAGAGTCCTACGAAGAACACACAACCTCATCAAGGACAGCACACATCCACAACACTCATTATTCACACTACTACCGTCAGGCAGACGCTACAGGAGTTTGAAGTCCAGGACCACAAGGCTGGCAAACAGCTTTTACCCACAGGCCATCAGGCTTCTCAACGAAGCACTCACACACGCCGCACGCAACACACGCACACACTCATAACACTGAACATATTATTGTTGCTTTTTTTTTTATTTATTCGTATTAATGTTTCTTATATTAATTTTCATGTGTTTTGTTCTTTTTGGGGGAGAATGAACAGAATAAGAATTTCATTGCATAGCATAACTGCCTGTTTTACTGTGCATATGACAATAAAACTCTTGAATCTTGAATCTGAATCAAACAAAATCCAAAAGATTTTCAAGCATTTGCAACTTTGTTGGCTAGAAGACATTGTGTTCAATTGCTACAGCACCAACCTCCCACGCCCGCTGGATGAAAGACATTCTCTATTTTCCTAAACTAGGTTGTCACTGGTCCTTTTCTTAAATGTGTTAACAAGACTGATCTCCAACTCATCCCTGATTGAAAAGCTGTGGCAACTTTATATTTTTTATCTACCTTATTTTTTTGTTTGTATTGAATTTGTTTTTGATGGGAATGATTGTTGTTTTGTCTGTGTTTTTTGCGGGGGAGAAAATATATTATTAAATTCTATATGTCTTAAAACACAATAAACAAATATTCAAAAAAGTGTGTCCATGACTCGACCATTGCATGTCTTGGTTCAGTTGGAACTGGTTTTAAACAGTCCTCTTTTTATAATGCAATTTAGGTTCATACTGATATTTTGCCCGAAAACCGAATATCCTAATAACTTTTTTATGGTATTGTTATGTTAGTAGTTTGTGACATCGTCCAGACAATTTCATCGCTAAAACAATGAAAATGAAGAAAAGTGTGTCCGGCTGATCTCTTCTCGGGAAAAACGAAAAACGTTTCACAACGTTTCACGCTGAAAACCCACAGCATTTCCGTGTGTGGAATTAAATTATGGAACGGATTGAGTAAGGAACTAAAACAATGTACAGAGATGAGCAAATTCAAAAAACAATACAAGCAGTTGATGTTTGCTAAATACAAGGCAGAATTGTTCTGTCAGGTTTGTTATGTTTTTGTTTTTTTTGTTTATAAAAAAAAGTTCTTTATTTATTTATTAATTATTATTATTATTATTATTATTATTATTATTATTATTATTATTATTATTAATGTATATGTATGTATATATATATATATATATATTTATTTATTTATTTTTTTTTTTTTTTGGGGAGGGCTGTTTACCGTTATCTATTATGTATTATCCTGACTATCACAGAAAACACGACATGGAATGCAGGAAGTGAACTACATGTACTGTACCAGATGTAGAATGGATGGGGGGTAGGATTAAATAAGCTTTGCTTCTTCCTACTCCTTTTGGACATGTGGAACTGTGAAAGAATGATTCATGAGATGTATTCCATTGTAACCTTCATGTTCAAATAAACTAAACCAAACCAAACCAAACAATGAAATTCCCGTTCCCTCACCTGATTGAAACCATTCCAACCCCGAGGTCATTCAGGAAATTCAGACCAACAATTTTCCACATCCCCAAAAATTCATTTTTTTTCTTATAATTCCAGATTTTCCATGATGCAAATTTCCTTTAATCTTAAGAATTCTTACTACTTCCACATTTTTCAATCAATTCAAACCTTTCCAACACCAAAACACTCAGCTCATTCTGGCGATCTATTTTCGGCATTCTCAAGATTCTTAGTTTTCATGGAATTTCCCATCTTCTGAAGTGAATGGCCTTTTTCCACATTTCTCAATCAATGAAAAAAACATTCCTGCATTAAAATATTCAGGATAACAATTTTATACTTCCCCCAATTTCCCACTTTTCCCCAAATTCCACATTTTCTATATCACATTTTAGTTCAGCTTCAGGTCTTCAGCATTCACTTTCTCTTTAGTTATTATTCTTATGATTTTGGTCATCCATGAAATCGTAAAATGCTGCATACTATAAAAAGTGGTGACTTAAAAAGACAGATGAGCCTCAAGCTGCACCAAAAAGACAAACCTTTGCAGTCATTGAAGTGAACGTCAAGCAGTTGTTTCTAATTAAGCGCAGCTCCTGGGATCATCTCAGGAGATACGCTCCTCCTGAACGTCTCTCTCTTCTATAAACAAGCCTCCTTCGCCTGCTGAGCTGACTGGGGCCTCAGACCTTGGCTCCTGACACTCACCTGCACCCAAAATATGTGTATCACATCTTCGATTGCTACTCCATTATCTACTAATGGTTATTGCGTGAAAGCTGAGGCAAGCATACATGCAAATGCTACTTAGCACAAACACATATTGTAGGAATGTTGAAGAACTATCACACAATTGTTATTCTGCACCACAATTATTCTTTTTATTACTATTGTTGTTTTTCCACCATTTTTTGACTACTTCAACATTTCTCAACTGACTCAAACCATAAGAACATCAAAACAGCTCATTCAAAACATTCCACCATCCAATAATTCACATTGATGTTTTGTATTTGTATCAAAAATGAACCAAATCGCGACATTAATACCGAGGTACATACCGAACCGTGCTATGTGAGGACCTGTGTGAAGTTCAAACGCTCCACCATCATCCCAGCCCCCAAAAAACCCTCCATCTCAGGATTAAATGACCACAGACCTGTGACCCTGACAACTGCCTACAAGGCAAACAGGTCAGTGGATGTAGTCAACTTGGCACTGCACTACATCCTGCATCACCTCGACTCCCCAGGGACCTACGCAAGGATCCTGTTTGTGGACTTCAGTTTGGCGTTCAACACCATCATCCCTGAAATCCTCCACCAGAAGCTCTCCCAGCTCACTGTGCCAGCCTCCACCTTCCAGTGGATCACCAGCTTCCTGACTGACAGGTGTCAGCAGGGGAGGCTGGGGAGCATCACATCCAGCACCCGTAACACCAGCACTGGCGCCCCCCAGGAGTGGGTTCTCTCTCCACTGCTCTAAGGACTGCACCTCAGGGGACTCTTCTATGAAACGCCTGAAGTTTGCAGACACGACAATCATCCGGGACGGCGAGGAGTCTGCATACAGACAGGAGGTGGACCAGCTGGTCTTCTGGTGTGGTCAGAACCATCTAGAGCTGAACACGCTCAAGACTGTGGAGATGACAGCGGACTCCTCCCCCACAGTCCTCAACAGCACAGTGTCTAATGTGGACACCTCCAGGTTTCTGGGAACCACAATCTCTCGGGACATGAAGTGGTCCTCTCACATAGACACTGTACGTAAAATGGCCCAGCAGAGGTTGTACTTCCTACAACAACTCAGGAAGTTCAATCTGCCCCTGGAGCTGGTGATCCAGTTCTACACCGCAATCATTCAGTCTCTTCTGTGCACTTCCATCACTGTCTGGTTTGGATCTGCAACCAAACAGAACAGGAACAGCCTACAAAGGACTATCAGGTACTTTAAATACTGTTTTTAAATGCCGGTCTTTTAATCACTTATTGTATATTTGCACATCTTAATCTTGCTTTTTAATTATTTATTCAGTGTTTGTGTAATATGTACAGTGAGAGCTAATTTAACTGGAGTCCAACTTGTTGTTTGTGTCGGCATACTTGGCCAGTAAAGCTGGTTGTGATGCTCTACCTTTACACCCCTAGTAATTCTCAAGTAACTTATCAGTGAACCAGAAACAATACACAAAAATGTTGAAGAAACGCGAGTGCTGTCACTGGATCAGGGTTAGCTTACTGCTGTATCGAGTTCTGACATTTATCTCATCTGCCGGGAGCAGTTCACCGACAACAATATCAGAACACTGGAACGTGTTGGGCTGCATTTTACTCTGAACTTTTTAGTTTTATAAAGTGAAGCAATCTGGATAAACAGAGAGGAAGCATAAATAAGAATGAAATAATATTGTGCTCTGTCATTCATAAAAGATTGCAAACTTTGCTGTCCTCTGCTTGACTGGTCCAATTTCAGTTCAAGTAGTTTTGCACTTCACTCCTCCGTAGTGATCAAAGTATGGTATGCATTGTGAGACTTCAAAGGCACGGAGTTGAAGATTCATAACCGTGGGCTTTGGAAGGAAACTTAAGGAGATGATTAGAGACTTCAGCAGAAATTTCAGGGTGATAATGCAAAGGTTAACTTGTTTTTCTAATTTAAGGGCGAAAGGTGTCCCTTTTTGCAGTGCTGGAAATGAAGGAATGAAATAAAGAGAAACGTGAACGACATGTCACTGATTTTACACTTATCTTGTAATGGTTGACAAGCAACTCCAGTACAGCAGCCAATGTACAAATTGAGCCATTGAGATCTCGGGCTCATACAGTCATCGAAAAAATGACAAGACCACCCGTGATTCTTCAGTTTATTGATCCATTTTGATGCCTGGTACAACTAAAGGTACATTTGTTTGGACAAATATAACGATGATAACAAATATAGCTCATGAGAGTTTAATTTAAGAGCTGATATCTAGCAACTTCCATGGTTTTCTTGATAAAATCACTTAAGTTCTTACATGAATAGCTATAGCACTGTAATGTCAAACAATTTAACTCTTATGATCTATTTTTGTTGTCATTGTTTCAACTGTGCTGGAATAATTTCATCAAAAATAATTATCGTAATGAGACATAATACAAAATAATACATTGCATGTGTCTGTGGAGTATAGCAGTCATTTATTAGTAACAATGCGCTGAGAGGATATCTTGTGATGGTTGTCATCCCAGTGGACTTTTGGGCCTTTACTGTCCTCTGCTGTGCTCTGTCTTGTGTCTTTTTCACAAGTGAAGAAAGGATGGACCACGGAATCGACAGGCGGATCGGTGTGGTGTCTGCAGTGAATCAGACTCTGCATCGACCCGTTTTTTTCAATTCAATTTCGAGCTTTAGGTAGCGTTTGAAAGGACGAGATCACGGGTATAAGCGGCCAAAATGAGTTTCCGCCAATTGTGGCTGGGCTCTCCTTTAGAGAGGAGAAACTTGGAGTAGAACCGCTGCTCCTCCACATTGAGAGGAGCCAGATGAGACATGTGGTCAAGATGCCTCCCGGACGTCTGCCTTGGGAGGTGTTCAGGGCATGTTATGTTACTTGTAGACTCTAAATTGTCCATTGGCCTGAATGTGAGTGTTTGTCTATTTTCCTGTGATTGACAGGTGACCAGTCCACGGTGTACCCCACCTCTCACCCAATATCAGCTCCATAATTGTCCCCTAACGAGGACAAGGGTGATAGAAAATGGATGTCGAGATTGAAACCAATGGCTATCTATGGTAATAAATGTTTATTGTTTATCCTGGTGTGAGCTGCTAGTTTGATAGACAGATCAGCTCCTGGGAAAAAGGGCATTGAAGCAGAGTGGAAGGCATTAAGTGCTCTCAGTGATGCCCCGAGGCATGCTCATGTGATAGCCTGTACCAGAAAGGCTAATATTTTACAGTCAGCTTGGTATTTACCAGAAGCTTATATCCTTCACTTCAGATCAAGACGCAAAGTATCAAAACATTCTGAGGACGAGCAAATGAAGCAGCTCCTCAGCTCTCTTCCAAGGATGAAGCTCACTTGCCTGTCAGTGAGGGGTTCAGTCATTGGTCATAAGGACTACAAAGAAGTACCAAAAAGAAAATCTGATGTTTAAGTTTGGCATTTTGAAAAGTGACACCAGAGAACTTTGTGTGAGAACCACAATGTGATGTAATCCATGAGACATGGCAATAAAATGCAGACAATCTTCATTTGTAAAACTTGAGAAGGAGATGGCAAACCGCTTGATTGATGGAATTGTTACTGAGTGCACTTAATAATCCTCTAAATTTGGACCCGGTCTTGTGTTGCTGCTCTGAGCAGGGAGTTCTGGCCTGCGACTCGGGCATTACCTCAGCTGCTTTGAGCGAGCACGGTGTGTTTGAAGACCCAATGTCATCCAGACACTCGTAATAGCAACTCTCCGCATGTTGAACTCAGGCCAGCTGTTCTTCAACTAATAGCTAAACAAGCACACTTAGATGGAGTCTTCCCATTGCTGCATACTTAAAACATACTTATGCTGGTCAAAGCCTTGCTTTCACTCTTGTACTTTTACTCGTGATCTGACAAGTCATCCTGTTGGTGAAACGTCCGATCGAACAATCCACCCGTACAAAATGTTCAGATGTGTAATGTCATATCATGCCTGCGGTCGAGGTAATCAGATAAAGAAGCGATAAATAAACTTTTTTTGACCTACGGACCGGCTTGTGTTCCCACAAATCTCTGGCGGATTTATCTTATTTATTACGTACTGTGTTCAACTAAGAGAGGAACAACATCAAATTAAAAGCACAACATGAATCCAGACCCCCCATCCACCAGTACGGGCCTGGAGTTTGTTTTTCAGAGAGAAGATTATTACATCGCTGTTTGATGTGTGTGGTAAAAGGCAGTGTGCTGGCATGAATTACCTTGAGGTTGTGCACCAACAAATATGCACATTAGCACTCAATGACGTCATCACACTTCAGCATTTGAGACCAAATATGAGGTGAAAGAAAAACGGTAAAAATACAGTGTAGTAGTCTATCTGTGCAGCGTGGGAGAACGTGAGCACACCCACAATTGCGCGTTCAAGGACCGTCGAACAAAGTGGGACGGGTCGCTGTTCTTAACAAACAACATATAAATGAAAAAACTATGGGATTTGTAACTATATATTATTTTTTTTTAAAAACGGTGGCCCATATTTCCAAAATTGATATTCATTTACATAAAAGTTAATGTAGTTACTTACAAATGTTTTTTTAAAGTGTTTTTTTTAATCATTGCACCTGAAAGCTTACCGCAGCCGCAGTGGTTGCGGACCCCCGAGATAAAGCATCAAAAGACCTCTAATTTGATACCCAACAGTATCAAGGAAGTTATGGTAACTATGGAGATATTATGTTGTCACTCCTTATTGTTTTACTATCGACATAAGACAAAAGCTGTGATTGCGAATGCAAAACTCTTTTTTATTATTTTTTATAATTTATCCGAGCTCAATGACATTTTCAACAATTGGCGATTTTTTGTCCTTTTTTTTCATCGTAATTGGCTTTAAATATGCCAGTCCAGGGTGTACCCCGCCTCTCTCCCGAAGTCAGCTGGGATAGGCTCCAGCATACCCCTGTGACCCTAGTGAGGATAAGCGGCATAGAAAATGGATGGATGGGTGGACTTTAAATATGTAACATACAGTGGAAACTTGGTTAGCGTCATTAATTCGTTCCGGAAGGTCCGACTCGAACCAAAATAAATTGCTCCCATAAGAAAATAATGTAAATCCAGTTAATCTGTTCCAGAAAGTCAAAAATATCAACACAAACACGTTTTTATAGTATAACAGTTATAGTTTTTCATGCAGAAATAATTCTAAATCCATATAAATACAGTCGTCCCTTGGTACATAGCTGTTTGAACATCACGCCCTCACCCTACTGTGGTTCTCAAAAACAAATTAATTAATAAATCGTTGCTGTTTTGTGGCTGAATATGGTGAATTAATAGTACAAAAAAATTATATTCAGGCAAATTGTACATATTAATTGCCTAAATTAAGCATTTACAAGCATAAAAATGGTTAAATGAAACAAAAATACAAATACAAGGTATTTAAAAGACGTGATACGAAGTGTAATACAGTGTCTGTGTCTTGTTGTGTGCACCTTTATGAAGCAGGGCCTGGGAAGTGATGAAGTGTGTGTTGTCGGCTCGCTAGAGTTGACTGTTAGCTGAGTGCTTGCTGGAGGTTAGCACTGTAGAGAGTGGCTGACAGCAGCTCCTGTGTGAGTGTTCACTGCATGTGTTCTCAGCTTGTCAATAAAGCCATTGAAGTGCATCGTGAGTTTCTCCTTAACCACAAACAGCAGTAGTAGGAAGTGTTCTACACTGGTCTCTAGGTGTCGGTACATTGATGAGACAATAGCCACCAGGAAGTACACTGTCAACGCTAACGTGGGAGTCTATCTCACCTTATTTATGTCTAAGATACCTTATTTTATATTATTATTGGGTGTAAAAGTGACTATAGAGGTGTTATTTTGTATCAAGAGGTCTGTAATAATGATAAAAACTGCATTTAGAACATCATAAACAGGTTTTCGGTGCTTAACTACGAAAATATTTTATTTATAAAGAAGGAATCCTAGTTTGGGGAAATTCACTTATCGTGGTTGAGCCTGGAACCAATTAACTGCGATAAACGAGGGATTACTGTGTATATATAAATGACGAATGAAAAGGATGAATGAACATTTAAGGTTACTTTTGCCTTCATTGAAGGCGTGACTGTTGCCAAAGACACCATGTGGCAGCGAGACCAACACGGACACCACCTTCCTGTTTTGCCGTGGGTTATTTTTTTTCAATTCAGTGCTTTTATTTTGATCACGGCTGCAAAATAACCCAAAATGGAGCCAAAGAAAGTTGCAAGTGCCGGCATTTTGGTAAAGAAGGTGAGAAACATTGTTGAATTCAAGATCGAACTCACAGCAAAATACGAAGGTGGTGTCCGCGTTGATCTTGCTTCTGCAGCGTGTCTTGTAATTTGTGTCAATCACGTCTTCAATGAAGGTAAAAGTAACCTTAAATGTTCATTTATCCCTTTCATTACAGGAAGTGAATAATATGTACTGCGCAAGATGTGGAATGGATGGGGGGGTAGGATTAAATAAGCTTCGCTTCTTCCTACTCCTTTTAGACATGTGGAACTGTGAATTGAACTATGTGATGTATTCCATTGTAACTTACGCTGTAACAAATCAAATGAAACCATTACCATTCATCATTTATATGCATTTAGAATTGTCCGCGCCAAAAAATAGGTAATAATATAAAATAAAAGGGGGGTGGGGTTAGATATTTTTTTCATGGGGCCCAGAATTTGTACCCCTGCCATTTGCTATATGATCAGAAAAGAGGAACCATAAAAGCACCTTACCTTCATTAAAACAAGAGAACATATATCACTAGGGATGTCCGATATTGGCTTCTTTGCCGATATCCAATATGTCGATATTGTCCAACTGTCAGTTTCCGATACCGATATCAGCCAATACCGATACCAATATGTGTAACATGACATATCTGTTGTGAAGCTAATGGATACAGCATCAGCAATTAGCTTCTAAACGTGGCTGTAAACAACGTTGTACAACATGTGAGAAATGCTTGCCATTAGGCTTAGGCTGTCACATTTGCTTTAAAAGTCAACAGAGTAGCCATTTACATTTTTTTTTATAATCAAAATGTCCAGGGAAGAAATTCAAGTGTTATAATTTCCATGTAAGCCTAGCACTTTTTGTTTCCAAATTGCATGTACACAGTAATTAGGGGCCAAAATTAACATACTTTGCACCATCAGATTTTAATGAAATTTCATCTACAGATAGATATTTAAGTGAATTTATACCCGACATCCCGAAGCTCCGATCCAGGAGTTTGAAAGGCTTAAAGTTGGACTTAACATTCAAAGCCGTCGTATGAGTCCATGTGGTACAACACTCGGTAAAAATCCGATACAAAATTGAAGCGGAATACGTACTCTACCTCACAAACATGTATACAAATGAAAATACACCCGATATCATATGAAAAAGCAGCATTTTCAGAAACGTCACCCATAGACTCTCCCAATCGTGCGCACACAGTGTCAGATTTTACCATTGCTTACTTCCGGGAATTGTAACTTCTAGTGAGGAAAAACGGCATAGAAATGGATGGATGGATGGAAGGCGAGAGCTATCTTGCTCCTATCCACCCACAATTGTTTAGGTCATCATTTGCGCGCCGGAAAATATGGGAGCCTATAGGCCTATGGGTTTACTATCGGCTTTCATTATAGGGAAGAATCCCAATCCCGATATTGTCAGGTATTGTATTGACAGGTATCACATTTTTATGCTAATATCGGGCCGATAATATGGGATGAGACACCTTCTTCAAGGCGACTTAGCTTGGCAGAGCTCTGTTACGACTTCCAGGTAGCACATAACTGGGCTCCAAGTGAGCGAGAAGCACCGAACCCGGTGCCTTCCACCACAGAGAAAGGCTGGTCGTCTAGTCTGATGAATTCAGTTATTTTTCAGGTTATTGCTTAGTCTCCTGACTGACACAGAAGCCATTTTCCCACCAAATAGTCCAATTTGATTTGTGATGTTACAGTTTAGACCAGTAAATTCTGATCAGGTGAAGTTGATCTACACTGGAAAAGTGCAAATGAACGAACTATTCTTCTTCCAGGGTGGAATGATGATACGAAGTACATCTTCAGTAAGATTTTAAAACAGGAATTGGTTGCACAAGTTTGAAGTCATTATATTTCCAAAGTAAATACATACAGGTTGAAATATATAAATACATTAATATTTGGTTCAATGACCATAAAGTTTCATATCGATCACAGGCTTTGTGGAGCTAAGCTTCTGGAAAAAATTTGGTCTGGTTGGTTATTTGACCACAATTATACAGAATGACGACTTCAGAGGAAAAGTTCAAATTCCACCTGACCTCTGTAATGTCATTTGACCCTTGTTGAAAGCCTTTAGCCTTTATTAGTGTGTAATATAATCATTTGTTGAAGGAAGGCTTCAATCCCCCTTGGAGTTCCTCGGAAGCAGATTTATGCATAACAAAAGCACATTTACAAGTTTTGTCCATGCATGAAATCTGACTTATGAATGCAGTAATCAGTTTGTGAACATCCTGAATGCTCATGTCACTCTGTCATTTTCTGGAAAGGAATTCAAAGTTCATTTTGCCAGTGATACAATGTTTATGCAAATTCCCTTGTTCAAACGGTGTGGCGTACACAATCCCAGCTTATTCCTGAGCTCCCGTGGGTGGAATTTGAGAGGCCGATGAAGTTGTTTTTGAAAGTGCAAGATCAATTGTCAAGGCAAGCCACGTGTTACATGAATATTTCATGACAGATAAGTCATACACCGAGAATTCAAAGCGGATTTCATTACGTCATGATGTGACACTTCGATGAAACAATAAGCCTTACCCTGCGATTTCTATCAGGTTTTACAAATGTGCTTCATGTTTCCATTAAACTATCACCTTTTACAGGTGAACTTCTCGAAGCTTTTGAAAGCACATGTTCAATGTTTCAGTACTTTTTGTTGTTTTCTACACAGTCAGGAGATCGAGGGTTCCAATCTCCGTTTGGACATCCCCGTGTGGAGTTTTATCAGTTATGACTGGCTCATGGTAAAGGCTAGGTCACAACCAGTCGTACGGGCTCCTATGGCCGGTCTACGTGCGTAAAACGCAAGACACGCACGGAGGACGCGCGTGTGACCTGCTGATTTTTGAGCCGTAGACTGGCCGGCAGAGGTTCTATCTCTGGTCAAACAAACTCTATGGGCGCTTCCGTTATTTTCAGGTCGACGTCTTTGTGCGTCACTCCGTATGTGTGTTGTGCGCCACACGTGCACCCCGCATACATAATTAGTACGCCCAAGGCACATTCAGATATTTCGTACATCTTCCATGCGCGGTGATCTTCCTCATTCATGGTCACCACAACTACATTCGGCAAGAACAAAAAAACGCAGCGATTTGGGGAACGCCACATTCATTGGTGTCCATTGAACTGAATTTCTTTATGATTTCCATCGTTTTTAACATTTTTTTCAGTAAAAATCACTGAATTTGCAAATTTCATGATCAAATACAGAGCGGAGACCTGAGGGGAGGCTGCCCCGAGTCACTACTCTCGTCTTAAGTGCGCAGCCAAGCGAGTGTCTGAGTGCACTGCACCAAATGCACTGAATGTCCATGTCTGTTTTTCAGCATTGTGACAACACGTTTGCGGAAGCATTTATTGTACACGATGACTTTCTACAGTCTGTGTAATGTGTTTAATGCAGGGGTGTTCATAGTCGGTCTGTTTTTTTTAATTGAAAATTTAACAAGATAATTAAAAAAAACAACAGCAAAAATGAAAAAATCTGCAGTAAGAACAAGTCAAAAATATTAAGACAAAAAAAAGTTGTCATCTAATGACAAAAAGTAATAATTTTACCAGAATAACGTCGCGATATTCCAAGGTAAAATAATGTCATTTTGGTAGCATAAAGTTGAAATTGTGATATTCTGTGTTGCGCTATTGGATCCCAGGATGCAGAGGCGACAAGAGGTAAGTTTTAACAATCTTTAATTTGCCGAGCAAACAAAAAGGCACCGCAAAAATGTGGCCAAAAAGGCAAAAACTCGAATAATGCACACCGCCCTGGAGCTACAGCAGACTAGCACGTAGGCAAGAGTGATGGCAGCACGTGGCATAGAGGATCGAGCTAGGGCTAAGGCAGTAAATACAACACAGAAAAGCACAACGGACAGCAAAAACAGCAGTACACCACAATAGCAATAACTAGTGTGTCACAGTAAAGCATGACAGAAATATTACAAAAATAAACACTTATTTTAAAAGTCGTAATATTATGAGAAAAAAACAAAACAACAAATAATGTTGTCATTTTTTAAATATTAGCCTGCAGAAAACGTTATGTTACAAGAATAAAGTAAAAATATTATAGAAATAAAATCATAATTAGGAGAACAAAATTTACAGGGAGAAAGTTGGAATAGCTGGGAAAAAAACAGAAATGGAAAAAAAGAGCAAAGACCCAAATTCATACTACTATTACTAATAATAATAAATATCTTTTCACCCATACCACAAAGCTGATGTGCCAATTTTTCGTGAACTATACATAACTTCTTAGCATGTACATGGGTTGTTTTACACAATATCGAAGTGGCCCTTACACCCTTTCATTTTTCGGTGCATAGCCCTCAGTGGAAAAAGTTTGAACACCTCTGGTTTAAAGACATGATTGCTCTTGCTAATCGGATAACAAAATACAGAGAAATCGTACGGAGAGGAGTGCAGTTCACTTCCTCTAGCATTGAATGGGCGTGAGCTGGCACGTGCTTGCTGCTGTCGTCTTTCTACATCAAGGCACAGCTACGGTGGCTGGGAGGCACAATACAAGAAGTTCAGTTTCCCTGACATACATTTGAACCACTAGAATAAAGACAGAGTTTACGCAAAAGTCAAATCCCAATCTAATATTTAGAGCCCATTTCCTCCCACAATTGATATGCAGCGAGTCCAGAAGTCCTGAACTGAAAATCCTTGAATCACATTTGCCTTCAAAGTGCCGCCTTCCAATACAGGGAAAATCCAAAACAAAAAAATCCAAAGAGTGTCCTTAATACATCAAATCAAATCACTTCGGTGCATATTGTGTCTCGGCCAACACAAATATTACACGGTTGCTTTTAAATCAAGAAGGACGTGTTGGGACAGCCAGCCAGGGTGCAGGAATACAGAGGGGAAAACTAAATTATGATTCCTTTCTCATCTGACTTGTAGTTTCAGGGCTGAAGAGAAACACTGCAAATCCCCAGATGTTTGCGCCTGTAGCTGAAGTTATCGGTATTTTGCTGTTTCCTAAACTTTTGAACAGCAACTACTTGAATTTTTATGTTTTATTTTTATTGTGCTATAGACAACCCGCATGTGAAATTACAAAAGTATAGAATGTTACGTGAGTATATTTCAGGATGTTAATGATATGTGCATGGCTCAGATCAAGGGTACCCTTTGCTGTCTTCAACTTCACTTGAGTAGTATTTGAAATTGTTGTTCTAACAACGTGTACTATCCCTACCACTCTGACGTTTATAGAGTAGGGAAGCTTACCAAACCATAAATTAAGCCTGTTCATGTTTTTATTTTGCGCTAGCACGGCTATGTTATAAAAAAGTGTCTATATTTGGACATTGAAATGTTACATGTAAAGCATGTCTACTTTTGTTGTGAAATAAACAATATTTTCTCTGATAATTTTGTCATGATTTCTACTTAAAACTAAAGAATGATGTCTGAAATTGGTTTCTACTGTGTTTTATTCAAACATTCTCAGTGTAAAAAAAAAATAACTGTCGTGTAATCATTAGTGAAACGTACATAACCTTCGTGTCCGCCTGCCGATGAAAATTTTGAAGAACATAATTCCATGGAAAAACAAACCCCATGATGATTACAATGGTATATATTCATGGAATAATTACTCAACTCTGCAACTAAAGTGATTTTTTTGTGTATAAAAGAGTAAAATAAGATTATTTGAACAAAAGTCTAACACCGAGTGGACACCGAGTTATGTACTTTACATTTAAGAAAGAGTGAACTATGGAGGGTTGCCATGGGAAATGGAAGATGTCTCGAGCGCTGGTATGTTGGGTGTGTGTTTTGCAATGTTTGAAGTTTGTGTTGATAACATTACCAAGGTCTATCCACGAGTTTAAAAATTTAAATGTAACACTTGCGTACCCTTGATCTGAGCCAAGCACATATGTTTTTGGGTAATTGTCATTGTCAAGAAACAAATGAAAACAAAAATGTGAGCAAACGTGATTGTTTCCCTGTGGAACAATTGCTGTTTGTGTGCTTTTGTGGGGGATTGATGACTTTAAAAAAACACATCAAAATCTACCCACAGAAAAATGGAAGCAATGAAGAAAGAAGGATGAGAAGAATCATAATTGAATTGGAGCAAAGCACATGCATGGACGATGTGATTGTGACTGGACTATACATTAAAGCCACGTCTCATGCCAGGGCAATTGATAACAAAGAAGGAGATCGAGATGGAATGGATGTAGCTTGAAATTTTTGCGATCAAATGTGGTGAATGTGACTGGTGAATGAAATACAAAACAGCAATACAGAAACAGAAAAGCAAGACGAGCAAACATTTACGTGAATGAGCATCTGACCGAGCGCCATGCCGACATCGCCAAGAAAGTCACTTCCTGTTGTACGGAAAGGACGCTCACGGAAAAGCTCCGTCCACTATTACCGGAGTTTTAAACTTTTGCGACCTTGGTGAATACAGTTCGTGATCACAACTTGTGATTACAACTCTGCAAGTGAGTGCTGAGACTTCTGCCTCAACTTGGACCCGCGAGTGGACTAAACTCACCAAAAGAGACAATCAGGTGGAGCCGACAGCCGTTACAAGCAAGCTATCATGCTAGCCGCGGTTTGAAGCCTGATTTCAATAACAGGATAACATTTGGAGTTTTCCTGTGCAGCTTTTTCGGCCCACGAGGACTGGTGGGACTTTGGTGAGATACTGGTGAGAGATAAACTCGCCGTTATAACGAAGATTATTCACCGAAGGCATTGCACCACAAGTCAACGGCTAACTGACGGCGTTACCTAGCAACAGTAACAATGTCAAAGGCTCGAGGGAGAAGAAGCGCAACAAGCGGTGGCTCTAGTAGTTCTGGTCGAAGTACTCCAGATTCAGTCATATATACGGATGTCGAACAGATTCCTGAGACAACTGGAGGTGCTCACCTATTACCACAACCGCCGCCGAGACCTTACAAGGATGACACAGTTAACCAGTTGACACACCTGAGTGGAAATATAGACAAAGCAACAGCGACAGCCTTGCAGAAGGTTAAACACCGCGCAAACAAGCAAGAAAGAAGTTCAATGGAAAAGAGTGAGTATACTATGGCGAAAACCATGGAGGATTATGGAAAACAGATGCAGCAACTTGTGGAGAATTCCAACTCCCTGCATCAACTAATTTACAGTTTGATAGAGACTACCAACGCCATACAAAGAGAAATGCAAGGTCTGAGAGTGGAGAATAAAAAATTACAGGAAAGTTATGATGCACTGGGAGCCACTCTCAAAAAAGAACGTGAAGAAAAGGATAAAATCATTGAGAAGCTGAAAAACACCATAGATGATATGGATCAGAACACACGAATGAATGACGTGGTCGTGACGGGACTTCGAATTAAACCAAGGTCCTATGCCAGAGCAGTGGCGAATACTGAAGAACCAGACGAAAGGGATGTCGCCTCAACAGAGCAACAAGTTGTTGATTTTTTGCAATCGAAGGAGGTGGATGTAGACATCCAATCTATTGATACTTGCATCCCACTGTATGGGAGGAACCGCACTACACCCGTCATCATCGTCAAATTCACCAACAGGAAATACAAGGTTGCCCTGCTGAAACAGGGAAAGAAGCTGAAAGGAACAAATGTCTACATGAATGACCACCTGACCAAGCGCAACGCTGAGATTGCGAAGAAAGCACGTGATCTGAGGAAGCAAGGAAAGATTCAAGGAACATGGAGTGCAAACTGCAAAATCTTCATCAAAGCAAATGGAGGACCAGAGGCCAGAGTTCTTGCTGTCAAAGACATCAAGGACCTAGAAAGATATTGAGGTCTCCCAACATGGAGGAAAACAGCTTTAATATGCTACAAGAAGATCTACAATTGGACACTTTTCACTTTACAGATCACAAACAATTGGATATGGAAAAAGATATTGATCCAGACTCAAATTTTTTCTCTCACATTACAAACGACTGCCGTTATTATACGGAGGAGCAATACAACAACAGTTTCATCAACGACGACAAGTTATCCATCATACACATAAACAGCAGAAGCTTGAACGCAAACTTTACTAATATTAAACAATATTTGAATCAATTCAAAGAACCTTTCAAAGTTATAGCAATCTCAGAAACTTGGATTAATGCTAACAAAGGAATGGACTTCGAGCTGGAAGGATATGAAATGACGTGTGCAAACAGGAACAATGCAAATGGAGGAGGTGTGGCCGTATACGTGGACAAACATTTGAACTACAAAATGGTAAAGAATATGTCATTTGTCATTGATAACATTTTAGAATGTATAACAATTGAAATCTGTAAAGAAAAAAGCAAAAATGTGTTAATAAGTTGTGTGTACAGAACTCCAAAGTCAAAGATTGGAATGTTTGAGGATTGGATTAAGACAACGTTTACAGACATAGGTCAGAAAACTATTTTCATATGTGGAGACTTCAATATTGACCTCTTGAACTCACACAAGTGCAAGGAAACAGATGACTTTATAGATACAATGTATAGCTTGAGTTTATATCCTAAAATCATTAGACCAAGTAGAATAACAGACCACTGTGCCACCCTCATCGATAATATATTCACCAATGACTTTGATAACAACACCATCAGTGGCCTGCTAATTAGTGACATCAGTGATCATCTTCCAGTGTTTACAATCTACAATGAACATTATAAGAAAAAACAGGCGGAGGCAAAAAAGACTTTTCAAAGATTGCGTACAGAGGACAACATCCGTGCCTTCAAGATAGGTCTAGAAGAACAAAGTTGGGAGAGTGTCTACAGTGCAACAGATGTGGACGAGGCATATGACAGCTTCCTTGGTACTTATATGGAGCTCTACGATAAGAACTGTCCCTGGCAAGAAAAGCCCAAGAAGCAAAAGAAAAACCAGCAGCCATGGATGACAAAAGGACTAAAAAACGCCTGTAAGAAGAAGAACACATTATACAGGACATTTATCATTCAACAGACTAAAGAAGCAGAACAAAAGTATAAGACATACAAAAACAAGTTGACAACTATCTTGAGAGTGTGTAAGAGGGAATATTATAGTCACGTACTAAATAAGAACAAAAATAACATGAGAGCAACTTGGGGCATCTTAAATAGTATTATAAAGAACAACGTTAAGAAAGCAGACTATCCTCCCTATTTCATGGTTGGAAACACTTACAGGAATGACATGAATGCGGTAGCTGAAATGTTTAATGAATATTTTGTAAATATTGGACAAAAACTGGAAGAGGAAATTCCAAAACAAGACACAATTGATGAAGGGATTGATATTATCGATAGGAATCTTAATTCTATGTTTCTCACTGCTGTAACCAAAAAGGAGATCACTGACATTGTTAACCATTTTAAGGCAAAAACATCAACTGATTGTCATGGAATCGAAATGGAAACAATTAAAAGGGTCATCAATGAGATCGCAGACCCGTTAACATATATTAGTAACTTATCATTTCAGACTGGAATATTTCCAAGCAAAATGAAAACAGCCAAGGTGGTTCCAATTTTCAAAAAAGGAGACAAACACCAATTTACAAATTATCGACCAGTTTCCTTGTTACCACAATTCTCGAAAATTGTGGAGAAGCTATTTAATAATAGGTTGGACAAATTTATTAATAAGAATGAATTATTGGCAAGTAGTCAATATGGTTACAGAGCCAACATTTCAACTTCTATGGCACTGATGGAAATCACGGAGGAAATCACTACTGCCATAGACAACAGAAGATGCGCAGCTGCAGTATTCATGGATCTGACAAAAGCTTTCGATACAATTAATCACACTATTTTAATTTCAAAATTAGAAAGGTACGGAATTAGAGGTTTAGTCTTAAATTGGGTTAAAAGCTACCTAGCAAAGAGGAAACAATTTGTAAAGCTAGGAGAATATACATCTGGGAGTCTACACAATACGTGTGGAGTACCACAGGGGTCCATACTGGGACCAAAACTGTTTAACTTGTACATTAACGACATTTGCAAAGTAACTAACAACTTAAAATTGGTCTTATTCGCCGATGATACCACTGCTTTCTGTTCTGGTGAAAGCACACAAGAACTCATTAAAAAGGTCAAGGATGAAATGGTCATATTAAAGTCATGGTTTGACAAGAATAGATTATCTCTGAATTTAAGTAAAACTAAAATAATGCTATTTGGTAATAGTAGAAAGGACACGTACGACCAAATACAAATTAATGGAACGGATATTGAAAAAGTGGAAGAATATAAATTCCTTGGGGTTATAATAGATGAAAAAATGAGTTGGAAATCTCATATTAAATATATACAACAAAAGGTGGCGAGAAATATCTCTATATTGAATAAAGCAAAATATCTTCTTGATCAAAAATCACTCCACACTCTGTACTGTTCCTTAGTATTACCATATCTAACGTATTGTGTGGAGATATGGGGAAATAACTACAAAAGTAATCTTCACTCACTCACTGTACTGCAAAAAAGATCTGTGAGGATAATTCATAATGCCAAGTATAGAGAACATACAAACCCTTTATTTTTAAAATCACAGATATTAAAATTCGCAGATTTAGTACACTTTCAAACCGCTAGAATAATGTATAAAGTTAATAATAACTCGTTACCCAAAAATCTAATCAAGTATTTCTCAATTAGAGAGGAGAAATATGATCTTAGAGGAAAATTAAACCTAAAACATTTATATGCGAGAACAACGCTGAAAACCCATAGCATTTCCGTGTGTGGAATTAAATTATGGAACGGATTGAGTAAAGAACTCAAACAATGTACAGAGATGAGCAAATTCAAAAAACAATACAAGCAGTTGATGTTTGCCAAATACAAGGCAGAAGAGTCCTGATTGTTCTGTCAGGTTTGTTATTTTATTTTATTTATTTATTTTTTTATTTTCTATTTTATTTTATTTTATTTTATTTTTTATTTATTTAATTAAATTTTATTTGTTATTTATTTATTTCTATTTATTTATTTATTTTTTTTATAATTTTCTTTGTTGTGTTTAAAAAAAAAAAAAAAGCTTTGTTCTTATTTATTTATTTATTTATTTAGTATTGTCATCATATTATCATTATTATGAATGTTCTCTCTTTTTTTGGGGGGGAGGGTTATCTCACCGTTATCTATTATGTGTTATCCTGACTATCACTGAAAACATGACATGGAATCCAGGAAGTGAACTACATGTACTGTACTAGATGTAGAATGGATGGGGGGTAGGATTAAATAAGCTTTGCTTCTTCCTACTCCTTTTGGACATGTGGAACTGTCAAAAAATGATTCACGAGATGTATTCCATTGTAACCTTCATGTTCAAATAAACTAAACCAAACCAAACCAAACCAAACCAAAGTGCGGGTCTTAAGGAAGCGGGTGCAAATACAAAGCACCCGGAGAGGCGAAATGTACATCGAGTGAAATGGAGTAGCAGAGGAAGCCATCGGCGAGAAAAGGCTTTTAAGAAGAAGAAACATCTTCAAAGGCCTTGTGTCCTTCAACACCACAAAATTGCCTGTTTTCATGAGAGCACCAAACATGGGACATTGAAAGGTGGAAGAAGGTTTTATTCTCTGATGAGAAAAAAAGTAACCTTGACGGTCCTGGTGGCTTCCAACCTTACTGGCATGACAAGGAGATCCCACCTGAGATGTTTTCCACACGGCACAGTGGAGGGGGCGCCATCGTGACCCTTCCATGGAACAATGGAGCTTCAGGTTGTGCAGGGGCGTCAAACGGCAGATGGCTATGTGGAGATGTTGCAGGGGGCATCCCTCATGACTGAAGGAAGGCCAAGTGTTCTCCAACCGGAAGAAGAGGGTTGTCAAGCCCTGGCTTCTCATTGGCACTATCGCTAGCCATGACTCCCTCTAGCCAAAGACTGGGCTGCACTGTATTTGTTTAAGGAGTACAGGCGTGATGCGGTAAACACTTCACTCAATGTGTACCGTGTGTGAAATCGGCATATTGGGCCAAAAAAATAAGATTACGAACACGTGTACTGTTACTCCCATAATTCCAACTGATATACTATATTACAGTTGCTGCATCGTGATCGTATTGTTGTCATGCGTAAATGATTTAGTGATTTTTGTGCTCCCCTCAAAGGTATGCTACATTACAACTACATTTTTAGATATTTTTGGATTCATTTCAGAATTGTGAGGATGTTGTCCAGCTACATTGAAAACTGGTAAGGTCGGAAGGCCTGGTAGAAGCTCATGTGACAGGAGCTGATTTTTTTGGTCTATATTGTCCATCGTGAAATAAGACATCCCTCATGCTCGGCATGTGCGGTTATGTTGCGCCACCTTTGGTGCAAGCGCTCGCTATCCTGCAGGTTTGAGCGCAGAGCGTTGAAGGAAGTGATCTATCACTCCAAGTAAACTGTAAACAGCCTAATGACATGTGGCAATATAAAATGGAAAATTCAAATAAACACCGGCTCGTCTGTTTGGAGGCGCTGCTGGTACAATTGGCCAAACACAGGGCATTTGAGTAATCATTACTCGTCATAACTCAGCACACAAGGGATGTTAGATAAACAGTATACTTCGGTGAGGCATATACAACAAGGCGCAAATTTACTTTAGTCGTATCACAGGAATCTGTGAAGTAACACTCAGCAGCCATGCCAGAATCAACATCTTTTAACGTCACGGCGTGTCTTTTCATCAACATCAGATGCTTTCCACCTCGAAAAGACCATCATTGTTCGTCTTGGTGGCCTCAGCAGAGATTTGTGAACGTTGCGTGACATAACAAGACACCCAAATTGTTTTGAAACCTTCAAAACTCTACAGTCTGATTTACATCTTTAACTCAAAGGAGCTCAACAAAACATATTCTATCTCGACGTTGGTCCAGGCCTGACCTTGTTTTACTACGCCGCTACATAGTGTCCCTATTATACATACTGTATAATATGCATACATTGTAGTCAGAAAAGTTTCATTTAATTAACAATCTATTAAGAAATACACGTTTTAATCATTTCACTTTAAAATAAATAATAAACATTTTATTATGAAATTAAATTATTAATAAATTAAATAATTAATAATAATTAAATAACAAATAAAACATATGATATGTAGTAATAGATGTAAACAAATACATGATTAAAAGTAAATGATTAAAAAACAGAAATGATGTATTTTTTTCTTTTATATACAACATATTAAAGAACATTTAATAGCCCCAGAAATGATGACGTTGAGTTCAAACATCACATGAGTACGTGTTACTTTTTTGCACACAATTTTCCACTTTCTTTTTCAGCGTCATTTTTCTGTTGGAGCATATACTGTACGTATCTTACGTCTTCTTACTTGCGGTACACATGTATCTCACAGACAAATGCCCCAAAATGTGGGCTGCACATTCTCCATAGGTGTGAATGTGAGTGTGGATGGGTTGTTTGTCTGTAGGCGCTCCGTGATTGGCTGGTGACCCAAAGTCAGCTGGGGTAGGCTCCATCTCCCCTGTGACCGTAATGAGGACAGGCTGTACAGTTGGATGGCCCAAGACGTTAGCAGGGTTGTTATCACACTCCCCAGGGATAACCAGTATTTATATTATTATATAATGACTTATATATACTAATATACATTCAAATATATTCATATGAATAAATGAAGTTATGAAGAAAATATTGATTTTGATTTTAAATATGAATTTTTAAAAAATATGTTTTATATATATGGATTTTTGGCTGTGTCCATACTTTAGGGCCATCCTGTATTATGATTCTATAACATTATTCTCAGTGCTCAATAATACATGTGAAATACACATGTCATTCAGCTTGTCCCCAGACAGCTATTTCCAACCCAATATCCTGTTTCGGAGAGCAAAAGCTTCCAGCATGTTGCTTTTGGCCACTCACCAAGTTGCAGAAGTATGAAAATTGCCCATCAAGTAATAGCATCCAGCTCTTTAAAAGACATCAGTGTTCCTTTAACAGAACGAAGCCAGACCAGACTGGCAGAACATGACTTGTCCAACCACAAGCCCCCAAAAGCGCCTTTACACCCGTCACCCTGATGAGGAACAAAGCGGGGTTCGTTCTGAGCCATTTGTAAGGCTGCGACCGCAAGGCTTGGCGATCGTAGCTGCTCGCGGAGCCCAGATAAAACAACATTTGCTTCCTTCTTTTCCCCCTGCTTTCTCACAGGCCAGCACTGAAAGGGATACTTTGGATTTTTGACATGGAGTGGTATGACATCCCCATCAGCAGTGTGCTACAGATACAGTGACTTACCCACCCACTTGGTCCCGCTTCGTCCAGTTCTGGTCGGATTTCCGTGATGAGGAACATAGTTCCGCTTAGTTGCTGGGTCATTTAAGTAAGGAGTTATGTTATGAGTTATGAGTTACACAATATGTGTTCCTTTGCATCATAAAAATGCCTACTCGAAAAAATCAGACCTCACAAATATTTGTCTCCCGCCGTACCCATGTGCACTGTCGCCTCTACATTCTTGTGTACAGTATGTGTTCCACAGAGGAAGAAGATGCGAGGGTCTTTGGGCGGTACGTCACTGTTGAAGTGGTACACTGCTGATGGGGATGTCATACTGTACAACTTCATGTCAAAAAATCCGAACTATTCCAACTGTGTTTGCTGCAAGTTCATTATCCTGCCCTTTTCCTGCTCTGAGCACGTAAGTGATGCCCCCATGCAACACACAATGACACTGGTCCAGCACAATTTAGCTACCAACGTTCGCCATCAGTGAATGTATAGCTTCACCCTAACACACAGCATGACTGCAAACCGTTCGCTTCACTGGAACCACTCCTGTGCATGTGCCACTGGCCAGTGGTGTTCTTCCTATAATTTTGGGGTTAAAATATGCAATTTTGAGCCAGTTGCAAACAGTCCCTTTAAGACAGCAGTGTCCAAACATTTTCCACTGAGGAAAAACATTAAATATATAATGTCAAGAAAAATACAAAATGAAGGTTGTGATATTCTTCAGGTTTTGTCATTAGTTTAGTTTGAGCTGCCGTAGAGCTGGAACCAGCGGTGACTGGACCCCCGACTAGTGTGAAGCCAGAGGAGGAGATGACTCAACATTGGGCCGCCATGGAGGAAAGGTCCCATAGCTGTGACCCTGGAGCTCAGAGGAGCCACAGGGGGACGACTGCCACCAGGCTGTTCTGGGAAGCCAAAGCTTAGAGATTGAGCATACGTTGCGAGTTCCAGGTGGTTCCTTAAAAACTACAAAAACAAGGAAGTTGAGCTTATCTTTTTGGCATTACAATGATTTGGCCATACACCAAGGCTGCATAAGGTCCGGTCACCTCTGGTTCTAGCTCTACAGCAGCTCAAGATCCAGGGCTGGTGTCCCTGCGCCTCAGGAGGCTTCCCAGAAGCGGCGGTCATGTGGCTCCTGTCCATGTGTCCATGGTTCCCTAAAGGGGGAGTTACATCCCGACGTACATGCTCCTACATGGCTGCTCCTACGTGTCCCGGCTACAAAATCGCAAGAGACATGCTCATTTCCCGCACGGATTTTCAAACCTGCAGACAGCCCGCAAAGCCCGTAGGAAGAAAGTTGGGATGCAAATTATTTTTTGCGTGCACGCAGGAAAGCTCTGCATGCAGCCAGGTCGCAAGAGCAAGGCAGAGGAGGAGTGCGTGTGTCGCAAGTTTAAAGGTACATTGTGTACATTGCCCGGCCACGACAGCGGCTCCTCCCGTGGCGGGAGACTCCTCCAGTTGTACACTCAACCTCTGTGGATGCACGATGGCTGCTCACGTAACATGTCCTTGACAAGACCTGTTATGCGGAACATAACACTTTGCCATGTATACCACAAGGCTGATATGGAGGCTGTTTTGTAGGAGGGTCTTCAACGAAGCAACCCTTCAGTTGCACAATCCAAAAGAGCTGAGGTGAGTGCCAGTTTAGAGAGCAAGGACGACCGTCGTCATCTACTGTTAAAGCATTAAAATGAAAGTTTCAGAGCACAGCCATAAAAGGCCAAAATCTTGGGAAATTGTGTTATTTTAAATCATGCCAGGCATTCACAGTCATGATCTGATGTCCGTCATGTCATGGGATGATCGTCGGCCCAAATGAAGGTTGTTACCCAGGTTGCAGCCCAAAAACCATCAGACGCCAAGGGTTTAAAGAAGAAAAAACTTCTTCAAAGTCCCCGTCTCCTTCAATGCCACAAAATTGCCTCTTTGGAATTTGCAAGAGAGTACCAAACATGGGACATTGAAATGTGGAAGAAAGTTTTATTTTCTGAGGAGATAAAATGTAACTTTGACGGTCCTGATGGCTTCCAACGTTACTGGCATGACAAGGAGATCCCACCTGGGATGTTTTCCATACGGCACAGTGGGAGGGGCGCCATCATGATTCATTCAATGGAGCTTCAGGTTGTGCAATTTTCAAGGAATTGTCCTTCCTCGGATTTTACGTAACCTAGCCTAACCTAATCCACACCAAGTCAGGTATGATTAATGCTACTATTTTTGGAACGAGTAAAGCATCATTAAGGATTATTCCCGCAAGTCTGAGTTAGTCACCAGATTCCTCAAACACACTCATGCACAGCATCAGCAGCATCAGGTTGTCCTGAAGTTTTTTCCGTGTCAGACGAATCCTAACAGCACAGGGTTTAGCAGTTTTGTATAGCAATGCAGTATAAACACTTGGTCACTGTACCTCAGTCATTTTGTTTTTAACACTAGGTTTATTTCACGATTTCTTTTAGGGACGACTTTTACTTGACTGTGTCTTCAAAAGACAATGGGAACTTTTACTCCGGTACAACTCCTGTGACCATCCTTGCTACTCGTTACATTTTTCGTTATGTTTTTTTGGCAGTCCACCTGGAATTATTTGTCTTATTTTAGCTGTAAAGTCATAGACTCTCTTGTGTTTGCCTGGGTCACTTTTTTCAAGAGCACTTTAAACATCTGGAGGTTGCTTTGCATCAGTGAATAGAATGGAATGCCTTCATTGTCAATGTAGGTGCATTCTCCTAAAGCCTAGGTCACAACCAGTCGTACGGTCTAGGTGTAAAAAAACGCGTGTGACGTGCTGATTTTCGAGCCGCAGAGGTTGGTTCAGATATTTCGTACATCCTCCATGCGTGTCAAGATCTTACTCTTCAAAATCACACGACCAGCCTAGGTCCGGTTACCTAGGCTTAAGGTGCCGTAAAATCGTATAAAAGTAGGCCTGTATCACAAGATAATATTAAAAATTCACACAGGAATGAATGATATACATTAATGGTAAGTATGCCAGACAAGCACAGTAAATGAAAGCAAAGGGTAAGAAACACCCAAATGTCCGATAAAATACTGTATCACTTTTGCTTCTGTGTCTCTCTCCGTCACAAAGGCTCGCACTCGCTGCCTGGTCTGTACACAGAACCCCAGCCACTCTGCTTCCTGGAGGTGCTGTGATGCAGTCCCTAAGATTGCCGTAATGACCAGTAAATCACTGGACAGCACAGAAGCTCTCGCTTCAGAAACCATTGGAAGAATTTTGAGTAAGCAATTTATTGCAAAAAAGCATTAAAATGAAAGTTTAAGAGCACAGCCATAAAAGGCCAAAATCTTGGGAAAATTTGATTTAAATGTCATGCCAGGTATTCACAGTGTCATGATCTCAATGTCCGTCATGACATGGGATGATCATGAGCCCAAATGAAGGTTGTTACTGGTACCGAGTGCAGCCCAATAACCATCAGACGCCAAGGGTTTAAAGAAGAAAAAACTTCTTCAAAGTCCCCGTCTCCTTCAATGCCACAAAATTGCCTCATTGGAATTTGCAAGAGAGCACCAAACATGGGACATTGAAATGGGGGGACCATCACGATTCATTCAATGGAGCTTCAGGTTGTGCAGGGGCGTCAAACGGCAGAAGGCTAGATGTTGCAGGGGGCATCCCTGAAGGATAGTTCAAGACTTGCGGTAATTTAAAAATAGCATAATCCTATTGCTGGGATGTTAAAGGGTTGAAACAAATAATTCGGAAATGTCTTAAAGGCTTAACGAGCTGGACATGGTCCGACATGGTTCTAGATGTGTGGAGAACAGGAAATGACGTTGGGGGCTCTGAGTTGAGTTTTAGCCTGTCGTGGGTTCTGGCCACAACATTATTATTGTGTAATTATTATTGATCCTGTTTTGAGATCATTTAAACCTGCAACAAAAGCCTGTTGTTCCGGCGATTAAGTCTGGTGCTTGTCTCACTGACCAATTACTGACACCTAGTGACCAAGGTAGAATACTACATTCACAATTTTTTGGGAAGGCCATGTTAAGAGAGACAAGCACAAGCAACAAACAGCAGTGAACAGTGGCCGCCGCTGATTACCGCTGGGCACTCAGCAAGTTGTCATACATGGACTTCCTAAGGTTGTGACGAGAGAAATACACAAAATCTTATGAAGTTCTCATCATAACATTTAGGAAAAGTTGGAAATGTAGGATTGGACCCTTTTAAATTATGGATAGGCAATACAGTCATCCCTCGTCTATCCCGATTAATTGGTTCCAGACCCGACTGCGATAAGTGAATTTCCCGCGAAGGATTCCTTATTTATAAACAGAATATTTTCATAGATAAAACATTGAAAACCTGTTTAAGAACTTCTAAATGTGTTTTTTAGCATTGTTAGAGCTGTCTGCAATAACACTCCTATAGTCACTTGTATTTCCCAATATAGTTGACATAATAATAGAAAAACGTCTTAGACATAAATATGACATTACATAGACTCATTGCTAGCATTGGCAGCATTATTGGTGTCTATTGTCTCAATGTACTGTTCCTGACACCTAGTTGGCCATTGTAGTACAATAGTACTGCAGGAGCTGCTGTCAGCCACAACTCATGCCAGTCACTGGCACTCTGCATACTGCTTGTCATTACAAAATACATACATACATCGCAATACATACATCCTCCTTTAGCAAATGTTTACAACAGAGCTTCTGTGAGGTCACATGCTTTCATTTTTTAAATATATGAACATAAATGGTCAATGACCATACTTCATATAAGTAAGGTATTGGGGGGGTTATTTTATTAGTGGCTCATATTAAAAGAGTCTGTTAGCGTGCGGATGTTTCTATCGTCCACAAAACAGCGATCATTTATTAATGATGGCTGCAATACTTTAAAAGCAATACTTTTTTCTTGAAATTCCTTATGAATTTTTACAGATATTTGAATCAATCCGCTCACCCCTCTAAATTAAGTACAGCATCATTTTCTCAAGTATGACTCGTGGCTGCTTTATGCAAGACTGAGGATTGGTATAATGAAGAATTGAAGTGCCATCACTCCAAGCAACCAGACTCCCACTGGATAAGACTCTTGCTTTGAGGAGTTGCGGCATTTCCAGACTTTCTTGGTTAGCCAGCTCTGCCAGGAATGACTTGGCAAAGGGTGCCACGTGTGACATTGAAGAAATGTGTACGGGTCCAAAACGGATGCAAAACGTTTCACATTTTCTCTGTCCTCTTGCGGTCTCCCTGTGGTTGTTGTACTGTCCAGCACTCAATGGCTGGTTGCTGAAGTCACTTATTTTACCAGATGAAATAGTACCATAAGGTTGGCTGAGTTTATGCATTACTGAAGTAGCTAATTTGCTGTGGCATCTCACAGAGGAAGAAGCAAGCAGCCACTGAACTGTAGGAAGTGTCCATTTGTTGGACTGCAGTACCCTCTTGTGGTGACTGACAATAGTTAAGCAGGGCTTCTTGCATTATTACATAAAGCCCTGTTTTGTAGCCTGGAAATGAACCAACAGTCTTGTATGCAGTACACAAAATACATACTGGAGTAAAAGTAAAGATTTATTCCAGGAAAATCAATTTAGCAAAGGTTTCTTTGTCAGAAAATGACTTGAGTAAAAGTAAATCGATTGTAATGAAGTATTGAAAGCAAGTGTTTCTTTATTTATGTAGCCTAAGGTCAGCATAAAATACAAAATATACCTGCTACATAACACATTGAAAATACTCCTACTTTCAGATGAATGTGTAACATTAGTGTAACATTAGTTGACTACAGTAATGCTTGATCAAGGAAGTAACTTCAATCTTCAAATAAGTCGTTTGCTGTCATTGTCCATGGAGGACAAGAACCCGGAAATATCCATACTACTAGAGTAGCATTGGTATCGGATCGATACTAACGCGATGAGATCCATATTTTTAAGTTCTGTTCTATGTTGATTTTGAGAAATGTCTGTGTTTTTTGTTGTTAAGTTGTTGTCGGCAAAAAGCCAAAGGGTTTGAATGAGAGCCATTAGATTCACGCTATTTGTGGGGTTACGTCCCGAGACCACCTGTGAATAGTGAAAATACATGATTACAGTAATCCCTCGTTTATAGCTGTAATTAGACGGATATGTGAATTTACATGAAGTAGGATGCCTTCTTTATAAATGGAAAATTTTCATACTTATGGCATAGAATACCTGTTTACAATCTTCTAAATACGCATTTTAACATTATAAGAGCCCTCTAGACATGACATAACACCCCTATAGTCACCTTTACACTCATATTACCTAATATAGTAGATATAATCTGAGAAAATAAGCCATTTAAAACAGTTTACCTTGTAGGAGAGCAGAATGGGCGGCACACAAAAAGTGACGTTGGGGCTTCAGAGTTGCAACAGTGAGCCGTGTTCTCATTATACTGTCCCTGTTGTGAGACAGTTTAAACCTGCAATAAAAGCATGTTCTTCTGGTGATCAAGTCTGGTGCTTATCTCACAGAATTACTTACACCTAGTGACCCATGTAGAATACTATATTCACAAGTTGAATGGTGGTCATACCGGCTTATACTGTATTTGTATTTTAGTTTGTTTAGCCGTTTTTATGTTTGAACATGCTTAATGTAAGTATAAAAAACATAGAATTTGCTTAAATATGCATTTTTTTTTTGACTAATCACGGGACATAGTCAACCATGAAACAAACTTTCATTTATTAATTTATTACACTTTTGAAAAAACGCGATGTTCAAACCGTGATCATCTTAGTTTAGTATACTTTAGTTTTTTTTTAGTTGTGTTTGTGTGCTACTTTCCCACAGTCACTTCTGACGCAGGGCAGATGACGGCACGATGTGGTGCTAAGGAAGCCGGCAGAGGTGTTGGAGAAGAGACATCAAGAAGTAAAGAAAGCCACTAAAACCCGCTTCCTCAAGCAGGGAGAATCTGGAGCTTACCCCATCAAGGGACTACCCTCCAAACTGTTAACACCGAGGGGAAAATGGGAGCGGATCTGGGAAGGCAGCGCCATCCCCCAAGGGAAACTGCAGCACCACCTTTAGACCAGACGTGGTGCTGCGGTCTACAACATCAGTTCTCAGGGTCATAGCTCACTATATATACTGTAGCATGTGAAGAGGGCTTGGAGGTTGGCTACCAAAGAATGAAGGCAAAGTATGCAGTGCTGGTCGCAGAGTGCAGAGAAAGCGGGTGGTGTGTGTGGCTGTGCCCAGTGGAGGTGGGAGCCACAGGTTCTGCAATCACATGTGACAGCTAGTAGCTACAACCATGACGACTGCCCTGTGAGGGCGTGATATGTGAAACACACAATTACAATTCAATGAAGACAAGGCATGCTGGGAAGTTCATACTTCCCCAACAGTGTCAACTTGACATTGTTTTATCAACTTCAACTTTATTTTTGTTTGAACTAATGAATGCAGAACATCTGTTTAATTATTACACACAATGTTAAGTCCAGTGTGATTCAGAAAATAAACATGTTTTCAGCAAACAGCAATAGTTTCATCTAAATCACTGGTTCTCAAATAGGGGTACTTTGCACTATTGCCAAGGAAGTATTTAAGATTTAAAAAATATATACATTAACTCATTCAATCCCAGCCTTAAAACTGCTCGAACAGTTACTTCTTTCTTTGTTCTTTTATTATGCACTTGCATCATCACCTCGTTTTGCCTCTCTCAAAAAAACGTACAAGACGTATAAATACGTCTTTGCGATCGGGCGTTCAGGTTTATAAAACACGTCTTTGGTATTAAATTAATATAAGCATGCTCTGTCTCTCTCTCTCTCTTTCTATATATGCGAAGGCACTGGTGTAAAACTGAAGGCCCGGGGGCGAGATGCAGCCCGCCATATTGTTTTATGTGACCCGCGAAAGCCTGGAAATGAAATGTTAAAATTATGTAATTTACGTATATGAATTTATTTTAAATTGTATTTTTTTTATTTGATGTTATCATTGTTAAAAAAGTTTTTTTTAAAAACATATGTTTTATTATTTTTTATTGATTTTTTTATTAGTTTGATATATTTATACTATTACTTTTTATTTCTTTTATTTTATTTTTTTAATTGTGAGACAAAATTTGTACTGCATGCAATTGGAGTTTCTTATTGTTTTTGCTGTCAAACCCCATTTAAAATGACGTATACAATAGTATCTTGATTTCTGATTTCAGTTTAAGTACCGAGAAGTAAGTAAATAATGTAAGTAAATTATATGATATAATAATAAAAGTCATTGATAGTGAATTGGTTTTATTTTTAAATGCATGGACAAGCTATGGAGCAAGCTATGGACCCCTGATCTATGTGTTGGTCTGTTTTTGTCTTGGCCTGCAGCACATTCTAAAAATACAATTAAAGAGAACTAAAAACAAACAAACAAAAAAAGCAAACATTTAATAATCAGTAATAATTTTACAAGAATAAAGTCAAAATATTGAAGTAATATTATGAGGAAAAATAACGTCCTTTTAGTACCATAAAGTTGAAATATTTAAAACAGACATTATTTTTTTTAAGTTGCGTGAACAAAACAACAAACAAAGTTATCATTTTTAGTAAAGTAGGTTGCGGAAAAAGTTATAATATTACAGAAATAAAGTAAAAAATATTACGGGAATCAAGTCATAATTCCCAGAAAAAAAATTACAAGAAAAAGTTAAAATAGGGAGAAAATTTAAATCAAACAATTGCAGAAATGAAAAAAAAACAGCTGTAATTTGACAAGAATAAAGTGAAAATATTCCAACAAGAAAAAGTAGCAATTTTACGAAAATAAACTTGTAATGTGAAGAAAAATAATGTCATTTTAGTAGCATAGTATTAACATTTTTTAAATATGAGAAACACAAAACAAAATAAAGTAGTATTTTTTTGGAAAATTAGGTTGGGGTAAAAGTTATAATATTATGGGAAGTCATGATATTACAAGAAGAAAATTTATAAAGATTATGAGGGGTGTCATGAGACACTGACCTCACGAGACGGAACGAGGTTGTGTCCACGAGAGCGAGATGAGACATGACTTTAACTTTAATTTCTACTATGTTACACTCTTCTGCACTCTGTGTGTATGCTACCGGACCCGCCTCCACCCACCGAGACAAAGAAACTGTACAACTGGCAAAAGGTCTCACTCCGTTCATGCTATTAGTCTGAGGAACAAACGCGGCAAGGTACTGAAACCAATGCACAGGGTGAACTCTCTTCCTGCTTGATTGGAGGCGGGAGACGAGGAAAACAGACACTCATGCACATGGCAATATTGAGGCCAGCAAAATTATCAAGTTCATTTTCATTTAGTGTCATTAATTAATTAATTTTTGTCCCAGGTCTTGTCTTTCTTGTCACGTTTTAATCTTGTGAGATCTTCACCTGTGTCACAAACATGGGATGCAGTTTTTTTCTTGAAATATACAGGCTTATAACTTGTTAGCATATCTACGTGTGTTCCTTTACTAAATATCAAAATGGCATCCTTTCATTTTTCCCTAAGTTTGGACACCCCTGGTCTGTGGTATATCACCAAACATTTTTACTTTATGGAATGTATTTTCTGTCAAATATTTGCTTTTACATTGTGTCGTCACGTAAATGAGTTAATTTACGGTGTATTAGTGTGATTGAAGGGACTTGAAGCCCACAGCCCTGGCAACCCACTCTCATGCTAACGTACATCCTAACACGGCCTGTCCCTTACGTGTGGCGGTACTAGTCGTGTATTAACACCCTTTGTCCTAACAAAAGTTCAAACTAAAGTCCTGAAGATAACAATGGCTGTCGCTGAGCAGGTAATGGACAAACAGAGTCATCTCCCCTGGCAACAGCCTCGTTAATGCAAACACAGCGTCTCTATGTGGGCATTGTGACCCAGCAGCTCCCCAAAGGACATGGACGAGCCCCATGCCGAGGACCGCCGACTGGACTTTATAGAGGACTACGTGCTGCGGACTCTTCAAGTTAAACATGAACTTTGGCAAAAGTGTGTGTCCTGCGAGGAGAACTTGCGGATCCTGCAGGACTTCCTGGACACACCGAAACAGGGGAGCTTGGTGGTGTCTGTGACCGCTGCTGGACTCCTGCAGCCCGCCGCTGGATTCACCTTCCAGTCCACCAGAACCAAGGCGGTCTACTTTCTAAAGACAAGGAACACGGCGCTCAGCCCGGACCGGATGCGGGACAGCTTGGTCTGTGGGGACTTGTCCTACGCGCCACTGGACCACTTGTCTGCCCTGGTTGACGAGGTAAAACTTTTTCATTCTTTCCTATGTGCTGAATAGTAAAATACTGTATACCATTCAATAGAGGAAAATAACACAATAAATAATATCTGTACTAGCCTTCAGTTTGGACTTAAATGACTACATTTTGGTTTGCACTATTCCCTGTTCCGTTGTCCTTACTCGACAGCTGGTTTTCTCTTTTTGGTGTAAGAAATATCTCAGTATAAGTATTACAGATGCGAATCAGCATGACGAAGTCTGTCTAAATACTTGCTAAATATTGTGACAAAGTTGCTAAGTTGGCAACACTGATTGGAATGGCACAAATCCCCCCACCCCCAAAATGGCACCTGCAAACTTAAAAGTGTGGCCCAGGTGCAATTTTTAGTGGCACAGCTGCACATTCTACTCATACAACTTAATAAAAAGATTGGTTCCAGACCCATCCGTGATAAGTGAATTTCCAAGAAGTAGGATTCCTTCTTTAGAAATTGAATTTTTGTTGTTCAGAAAACCGTTTACAACATAAAACATACAGTTTGTAACATTATTAGAGCCCTCTAGACATGAATAACAACCCCTATAGTCACAGACGGAGTGCCGCGGCCATCTTGTTTACGTGTGTTCCACAGCGGATGTAGATACGAGTGTCTTCATCACATACACATGAATGGAGAGGAGACGGTGAACGCATATTGTTTTGAGAAGCCAAACTCTTTACTTAAATGACCCAGCAACTAAGCGGGTCGAATACAACTGCGAATACAACTTCATGTCAAAAAAATCCAAATTATCCTTTTAAGTTGTTTTTATTTTTATTACTTTTTACACTTTAATTGAGACCATTTTTATATATTTGTATAATTTTTTACACTTTTATTTTAGTAATAAATTTTTTTTATTTCTATTATTTTGATCACTTTTATTTAAATAATTTTTTATGTATAATTTTTTTATGTTTTTACTTAAGTAATTTTTATTTTTATTATATTTTTTCCAGTTTTATTTAAACATTTTTATTTATTTGTGTTATTTTTTATACTTTTATTTTAGTCATTTAAAAAAATATTTCTATTTTTTATGCTTTTATTTAACTCATTTTATAAATTATTATTTTTAAAAATGTTTTTACTGAAATAATTTTTATTTGTATTATTTTTGTTAATGTTTTTATTGAAGCCATTTTTTTATGACTTGTTTTTATTATTCCTTTACACTTTTATTGAAGTCATTTTTATTTTATATTTATTTATTTATGCCTTCAGGCATAGGCATTTTCTTAAGGAAATGAGAAAGCATGCATACAAATAAATGCACAAAGTCAAATTAAATATCAAAAAGACCACCAAACGAGATATTCTACTTTTAAGGAAGAGTAAAATGACTAAAATATTGCTGAATTTTACTTTAAAATAAGTCAGACGTTCTGTATTACATATTTTAATGTCATTTTTGACTTGGTGTCTCCGACACACCCAGGAGGGATCCGCGACCCACTTTTGGGCCCCGACCCACTAGTTGAGAATCAATGTTTTAGAGGGCCTTAGAATGTTAATAACAAAAATTTGCAAGTAATTGCCTTAGCACAAACTAATTTGCACACAGTGACCCAAGGGCCAGAAGCTCACTTTAGAACACACACTTGCTTATTCTTCATTGACATACATACAGTAAGCTTGTAACCAGTGGGTTCATTACAAAACTTTATCAATAAAAACAATTTTAGTTAAATATCTAGCAGCTGCACTGATTTTTTACCCCTACATAGGCTGAGTGTTTGCTTGACTCTGTGGGCTCAGTGTTTCCCCAATATTATACAGTGGACCCTTGGTTAGCATCCGCCCCGGTTAGCGAAAACAAAATGGCAACCGAAACCGGAAATTACACTTATATGATGTCATCAGCGGGCATAATAAAATTAACACGAAAGACATTTTCATAGTTTTATAATTATAGTTGCACATGCATAAATCAATGCTAAATGCATATAAATGACGAATGAAAGGGATAAATGAACATTTAAGCTTACTTTTTCCTTCACTGAAGACTACTGGTCCCAAAGACACAATGTGGCGGCAAGACACCACACGGACACCATCTTCCTGTTTTGTTATCTCGTGAATTCAGTAGTTTTTCTCACCTTCTATATCAAAATTCTGGCACTTGCAACTTTCTTTCGCTCCATTTTGGGGTTTTTGAGGTGAGATACTGAATTCAACAAATAACTCATGGCAAAACAGGGAGGTGGTGATAGTTGATATTGCTGCTGCATTGTGTCTTTGTGGAGAGTCACGTCAAGAATCTCATTTTCAATGAAGCTAAAAGTAACCTTAAATGTTCATTTATCCCTTTCAATCATCATTTATATTAGACCCCAACCGATATGGGATTTTTGGGACAGATACCAATCCTGAATAACTGATATTGGGAGCTGAAAAAGGTCGATATCCGATGTATTGGCTAATATACGAAAAAAGAGCATTGATATACACAGGATATATACTGTACCTAAACATACAGTAAATTCTTATAATACCCAAAATACGATTCAACATAAAGAAGCAGAAGACTACTAAATTAAAACAAGGAACTGTTATTAGTAACATTGTTGCCACAAATTTTTATTGTTCTTTGCTTTGCTGGTGTTGGAGCCCTGGCTAACTTGCACACAGCAGATGTTGCCTGTTTCAGCTCGACAAACACATGTAAATATTAATCAATTACAACACAACTGAACACAAAATACAGTTTTTAAATGAAACATGTTATTATGGGAGAAAGAAAATCCAAACCTACATGGCACTGTGTGAAAAAGTGCTGCCCCACTGTTAAAACATAACTGAACTGTGGTTTATCACACCACAGTTCAAGTGAAAAGGGTTATAGAGACGTTTCTAAAGCTTTGGGACTCCAGCAAAACACAGTGAGAGCTATTATCCACAAATGGTAAAAAACATGGAACAGTGGTGAACCTTCCCAGGAGTGGCCGGCCAACCAAAATGACCCCAAGAGCACAGCGACAAGTCATCCAAGAGGTCACAAAAGACTCCACAACAACATCCAAATACCTTGCAGGTCCCACTTTCCTCAGTTAAGATCAGTGTTCATGACTCCACCATAAGAAAGACACTGGGCAAAAACGGTCTGCATGGCAGAGTTCCAACATGAAAACTACTACTGTATAAGAAGAGCATTAAGGCTCGTTTCAATTTTGCCAGAAAACATCTTGGTGATCCCCAAGATCTTTGGGTAAATACTCTGTGGTCCAACGAGACAAAAGTTGACCTTTTTGGAAGGTATGTGTCCCATTACATCTGAAAGTAACAACACATTTCAGATAAAGAACATCAGACCAACAATAAAATATCGTGGTGGTAGTGTGATGGTCTGGAGCTGTTTTGCTGCTTCAGAACCTGGAAGACTTGCTGTGATACTATATGATGCTGTGACACACCAGCAAGTCCACCTCTGAATGGCTGAAGAAAAACAAAATGAAGACTTTGGAGTGGCCTAGTCAAAGTCCTGACTTGAATCCTATTGAGATGCTGTGGCATGACCTTAAAAAGGCGCTTCATGCTGGAAAACCCTCCAATGTGGCTGAATTACAACAATTCTGCAAAGATGAGTGGGCCAAAATTCCTCCACAGCGCTGTAAGAGACTCATTGCAAGTTATCACAAACGCTTGATTGCAGTTGTTGCTGCTAAGGGGGGCCCAACCAGTTATTAGGTTTAGGGGGCAATCACTTTTTCACACAGGACCATGTCGGTTTGGATTTTTTTTTTCTCTTAATAATAAAAAGTTTCATTTAAAAACTGCATCTGTGTTCACTTGTGTTGTCATTGACTAATATTTACATTAGTTTGATGATCTGAAACATTTAAGTGTGACAAACATGCAAAAAAAAAAAAGAAATCAGGAAGGGGGAAGACACTTTTTCACACCACTGTATATATAATGAAATGAAAAGAAATTAACTTGACCTCCCAATATAATGGTAGGGAAAAGCCTGGACTTAATTTTGACTTGAATTAATTTAGAGTCTTTCTTAAGAAGCATGGGCAACGGTGCACATTGATATCGGTGTATAAGATTATCAAGCCAATCCCCTCCCAACTCACACAGATGTTGTGCACCCCTAATGTAACTGCGGAGGAGCAATCAATCACATTTCAGTTGGCTAAGCTGTGTTTGCACATGCCTGGCCGCTTAAGCTGCACAGTTGCATTTCAAAGCATGTATTGTTTCCTGCCCCATTAAATGTAATTACCTTTGCATTATCTGCTCTGCTTATCCAGGTTGTGGCCCCGCTGCTTTCCAACAGCAGGAACCACACTGAATGGCCTCAGGTGGTGTCCCAAGATGTCAGACAACTCATTCACTCCCTCAAGAGCAATGTGTTTGTGGTGTCTGGCCAGGTCCAAGGCAAAACGCTTCTGTCGGTTCCTATTGGTTTTGAGGGAGCGGAAAAAGCCGCAGACAAGAGGTAATGTTGTGGAATATTATCCTTAAATAACAGCACTTAGACACAACTGCTGGTGAGAGGCCAAGCTTGTTTATTGAACATTCAGTTCAATTGGTTCTGAGCAATAATAGATGATGTGAACTACCAGAACTATGCCTCCCAACTGGGCATCTTTCCTTTCCCAGGAATTGTCCAAGTGTGGACACGTTTTGGGAACTAAATAAATAATAAATATTTCATTTGTCATTCATTTGTCAAACTAGAATTGCAAAACTATAAAAACATGTTTTGTGTTAACATTTTTGGTGTCCTGGAACAGATGAATTGGATTTACATTATTTTTTAATTTGGTTAGTGTCCGTTTCGGTTAGATTCAGACCATCTAGAATGGATTAATGAAGGTTCCACTGTATGTCTACAGTCAGTTACAATATCAGCAAAAGAAATGGAATACAGTTTAAGCATTTAAATGGGCTCACAAGGATAACTCCACAAAATATGGAACTAATTTGATAAGCGTCGCCCAGCTGTGAAGCTATTAGCCGCTATCAATGGTGCCATTTTATATACAATATTTACCACAAAGTGCAAAAATGAATATCACAATCTGAAGCGATGATTACAAATTTTGCCTTACTTTTGCTGTTGTCCATAACTTTGTTTTGTATGAATGATGCTTCTTCTATAAGATATTCCATTGTTTTATTCCATTGTTTAGGGTTACAATGCCGTTTTTGCTTTTTTCCCTCATTCGGGTCTGGAACCAATTAACCGTGATAAGTGAATTTCCTCAAAGTATGATACCTTATTTATAAATGCTTTTGTAGTTAGAGCATAGAAATGCTTTTTAAGACCTTTAAGACCCTTTTAAGACCCTTTTTTAGCATTATTAGAGCCCTCTTGCCATGAAAAAACACTCCTATAATCACCTTTACATTTGTATTACTCAATAGAGTTGACATAATAATAGAAAATAAGATGTCTTAGACATAAATGAGACATTACCTAGACTCACATGTTAACAACGACAGCTACTGTCTCATCAATGTAATGTTCCTGACACGTAGTGGCCAGTGTAGTAGAATACCATTGCAACGGGGCAGTGAACATTCACACAGGAGCTGCTGTCAGCTACAACTCACACCAGTCACTGGCACTAGACGCTGCCGACCATGCTAACACTCAGCAACTCTACAGTAGCTAGCCCATGTCACTTCCCAGGCCAGGTGATGTGTGCTCTTAAAGACGCACACATCACAGATATTACGCTACAACAACATAACTTCTTCTGAATGCCTTATATTTGTATTTTTGTTCATTTAGCAATTTTTATGATTGAAAATGCTTAATTTTGGGCCAAGAACATGTAAAATTTGCTTATATATGCATATGTTTTGACTAACAATAGGCAACCATGAAACAGTGATTGTTTATTAACACATTTTTTCAAAACCACGACAGAGTGAAGGCGTGACGTTCGAGTAGACTGGGACGACTGTATTATGTATCATAATACTCACATTTAAAGTCCCTCAAAAATGTAGCACACTTCTCATATTTGTCCATATACTTTATTATTTATAATTTATTACACTGAAGAAATGACACAATGTAATGTAGTAAATGTACAGCTTGTATAACCTTCAAAATAACTCAACACACAGCTATTAATATCTAAACTGCTAGTAAAAAAAATTAGCACCCACGCCTGGGAAAATGTGAAAATGTCAAAATTGGCCCCAAAATGTCTATTTAGTGTAATGTTTACCATCATTTCCCAGCACTGCTTTCACAGGTTGCCCGTGGAATCCTCTTCCACTCCTCCATCACAACATTTACAGAGCTGGTGGATGTTAGAAACCTTGTGGCCCTTCACCCTCCATTTGAGGATGTCCTAAAGACGCTTAACAGGGTTTAGGTCTGGCGACATGCTTGACCAGTCCATCACGTTTACCCTCAGCTTCTTGAGCAGTGGTTGTGTTGGAGGTGTGTTTGGCGACGTTATTGTGGTGGATTGCTGCCCTGCGGCAATTTTCCCCCTAATTTTTCATGTGTCTGGACATACAAACTCCATCGGAATTATTTGGACTTCCGTGTGCACCATTAGGCGTGCACACTGTGGCCATACCAGTATCACACCTGTCCACAACCTGAGAATTTCAGGTAGGTTGATCTGAATTTTGCAAAAAAACACGATTTTGGTTTGGTTTGCTTTGCCGGCAGTAAGTCGGACCCGTTTCCAGTGAGGATTGGGACTCCACCAGGGCTGCCCTTTGTCACAGATTCATTACTTTTTTAGACAGAATTTCTAGGCGCAGCCAGAACGTTGAGGATTTCCGGTTTGGTGGTTGCAGGATTAGGTCTCTGCTTTTTGCAGATGATGTGGTCCTGCTCGCTTCATTGAGCCGTGACCTTCAACTCACTGGATCGCTTCACAGCCGAGTGTGAAGTGGTTGGGAATCAGCATATCCAAGTCAGAGTCCATGGTTCTTGCCCGGAAAAGGGTGGAGTGCTATTTCGGGGTCGGTGAGGAGATCCAGCCCCAAGTGGAGAAGTTTAAGTACTTTGGGGTCTTTCACGAGTGAGGGAAGGATGGAACACGAGATCGACAGGAAGGCCTGTCACGAGAACACATTTTGCTGGTCAATAATTGTGCTACAAATTATCGTCGATAATCGATTTTATCGAAAAACATTTTTTTAGACCATTTTTCAGTAATTGTCATGAGAGTTGTTCTTCACATTTGAACCACTAGATGGTGCACAAGTATAGTGTACGGTGTACCTGTGTGAGACGAGCTAGACACAGAAGTTGCCTGTATACATGTTTTTGCAATATAGTCAACATACTGGTTGTGAGAGAGCACCATTTTGCACTGTTTTTATATTTGATGACCAAACGCCTCAGTAAGCGTTGACTGTCGGGACGCAGGTAGTTTTTTTTCCCAGTGGAGAAAACTGTCCGTGTTCCCACGTTCAATGTTCCCACATTGAGGCTGTCGGCTGTGGCATTCGCCTAAAAAGCCATCACTTCTGAGCCTTCTTCATGTTAGCGTATGCTGCCTCACGAAGCTCGCTGCTAAACCACTCACTAGTAGCCCCGCCCCCACAAAGAGGCTGAATGAAATGAGGGCCCGCTTTCTCTGTTCATTACACTAAAGAACCAATGTGCACAGACAGATGCAGAGTGAACCCTCGTCATGCAGCCTGCGTGGCACAGACACACAAGCAGATGAAACACACGCATACAGGCACATGTCAATTTATAGAGGGTGTCATAATTATTGACGTGTTTTTTAAATCGTTCGATTAATCAATTGATTGATTATCATGGCAGGCCTATCGACAGACGAATCGGTGCGGCATCTGCAGTGATGTGGTCTCTGCATCGGTCCATTGTGGTGAAGAGGGAGCTGAGATGAAAGGCAAAGCTCTCAATTTACCGATCGATCTACGTTCATACCCTCACCTATGGTCATGAGCTTTGGGTAGTAAGCAAAATGACAAGATCGCGGGTACAAGCGGCCAAAATGAGTTTTCTCTGTAGGGTGGCTGGGCTCTCGATCAGGTGAGAAGCACTCGGAGTAGAACCACTGCTCCACCGCACTGAGAGGAGCCAGATGAGGTGGCTCGGACATCTGGTCAGGATGCCTCCCGGAAGCCTCACTGGGGAGGTGTTCAAGGCACGTCCGACCGACTGGTAGGCCTCGGGGACGACCCAGGACACGTTGGCGAGACTATGTCTCTTAAATGGTCTGGGGACGTCTTGGGATCCGCCAAGAGGAGCTGTACGAAGTGGCCTGGGAGAGGAAAGTCTGGGGTTCCCTGCTTGGGTGGTTGGATTTTATTTTCCTGTGTGCTGAGAACGCAGGAACAGTGCACGATTGCACATGCGCACAGCTTAGAAGGAACATTGCCTTGCGGCCCAGTTTCCCAAGGGTCTGCTCATCATGGTCTGCTTTTATTATATCACAATACATGTTGGCATTCATGTTTCCTCAATGAACTGTAGCACCTCGATGCTGGCAGCACTCATGCAGTCCCGGACCATGACACTCCCACCTCCATGATTGACTGTAGACACATTTGTTCTCGTCACCTGGTTGATGCCACACACGTAGCAAAGTGTCGTCACCTGGTTGATGCCACACACGTGGCAAAGTGTCATTTCTTCAGTGTTGTCCCTTGAAAATATATATAGTATAATACAATTTGCAGAAATATGATGGGTGTACTCATTTTTCTGAGGTATTGTACATTGAAAAATGTGTGACATTTCACAGGGGAGAAACAGTAGATAAGAGCATCATCCACTCCTTGGAGTCAGCAGTGATTGAGTGGAGCCACCAGATCCGTGCAGTGGTGAAACAAGACTCTGCAGAGGCTTTGCTTGAAGGCAAAAACCCCACACCGCACACAGAGCTGCTCCATTGGAAGAACAGGTCAGCAGATCTGTTTCTCTGGATACCAAATATCCACTGGCAACCTCTAACAAACACATATGAATACCCTGATATAAACAGGAAAATACCCTGGGATGATTTTATAACATTTTGCTGTTTTTCCAATATGTACTTTGTAATACACTGCTGATGTAATTCCAATATATAATACACCAATACACTACACCAGTTGGATCATAAGGAGGTTCTAAGTAGAGTTTCAAAATGCAAAAAAAAAAGAAATGGGAGTGAAACAACACATATTTTGAGTAAGCAATTTATGGCAAACAAGCCTTAAAGTGAAATAGGCCGTTCATCAGGCGTGTGAATCACCTCAATAATTTGTTTGTGCATAATTGATGCTAGTGTTTCTAGGAGTCTAGTGGGAACGCAGGGCATCCACTGTCTGGAACTGATGTCCATTTTTGTAAATGTCCCTTGGCATCCATACCCAAATGTTCTCAATTGGATTTATGCAGATCATGCAGGATGTTCCAAAAGAGTGAGCTTATTCCTCAGGAAGAAGTCCTTTATCAGGCGGGCATTGTGAAGTGCAGCGTTGTCCTGTTGAAAAATTCAGTCATTACCACCCAGACGAGGGCCTTCAGTCATGAGGGATGCCCCTGCAACATCTCCACATAGCCAGCTGCCATTTGACGCCCCTGCACATCCTGAAGATCCATTGTTTCATTGAAGGTAACAGCAGCCCAGATCAAGATGGCACCCTTGCCACTGTGCCGTGTGGAAGACATCTCAGGTGGAATCTCCTTATCATGCTGTAACTTTGGAAGCCATCAAGGACTGCCAAGCTTGCATTTTCAGCAGAGAATACAACTTTCTTCCACCTTTCAATGTCCCTTGGTGCTCTGCTGCAAATTCCAAACAGGTAATTTTGTTCTTAAACCCCTTCACTCGCAGATGCAGTTTGGTGGTTATTGGACTGCACTCGGCACCATTAACAACCTTCATTTGGGCTGAAGATCATTGAGATTTTTTTTGGGTCTACCACTTGACTTTTTTGTTCCATAACCCTCAGGATCTTTGAAGAAGTTTCAAATGACTGTCTTACTGTGTCCAACCTCAGCAGCAACGGCGTGCTGCGAGAGGCCTTGCTTATGCAGCGCGACAATCCCACCACGATCAAAGAGAGAAAGCTTTTTTGCCTTCACCATCAAGAGAACATGACACAAAACTGACACTAAATCAATTCAATCCACAGTTTTGCCAAGATTTTGGCTGTGGCATTAATAAGCTGCCTCTTTTCATCTGTTTTTATATCTTTAGAACGCACAGAAAAGAGAAAGACGTGTGTCTTCATGTCTCACATAGTGTGGATGGTGGACAAAATTCCCCCCAAAATTCCTTTAATTCTTGTTTGCAATAAATTGCTTCCTCAAAACGTTTGCCTCACTCACTCACATTTATTTACTCACATTTATTTATTTATTTTTATTTGTAGCTTTACTTAGAACCTGCTTACCATCCAACATTTGGTATTACATGCCCAGTCAAGTAACTTTCCATTCACTGATTCCAATAAAAAGGTTATTATATTTTTTTTCTGAGACCTACGTTCACTACTTGTTTTCCCAAAAAAAGGCAGGCTGTGACGTAAATTCATGTTGCGCATTGCTAAATGTAGACTAACTGTGTAAGCGGACCCTTTCATATATTAGTCTATTTTCATTGCTAATTTTGCTAACACTCGCTGTTAGGCAGAACTGCAGTGTAGATCTTTCTTGACACAACATATGTTGCTTCAAGCTAACACACATAATGAGGTGATTGCTCATATTGGATTTACTCAAATGACAACGCTCCCACAAATGAATGGCTATGCAGCTGGTTATGGCCACTTTAATCTTTGCCATTATGAGCTAATATCATTTCACTGTGAAACACATAGGAGATGATGTCGTGAGCAGTTTATAGCCTTTCCATCTTATTTTGAGTAGAAATATAATTTTACTTTTAACTTATCGTTAACAATAAACAATTACTAGTAGGGATGCACAATATTTTTTTTCAAGTTGGTACGGAAACCAATATTGATGAAACAAGACACCCACTTATCCCTTTAGGTTCTAATACATCGTCACCAATACACCTGACTTAAATTTCTACTGCTAAGCTGTAGCATTAATTACTCATTTCCGCCGGTGATCGGCAATGTTTGTAAAGTTAGTGCTAAGCCAAATGTAACAAGCATGAATAGAATGTCTTGGTGATAAAGTTAAGACAAACCTCGATACTAAATACGCCGCAGTTCACAATCAATATTTATCGAATAACACAACAAAAACCAACACAAATATACTCACAAGGGATGTCAACTTCTCCTCCTCAGTCAGCCATTGTGGGCGTAACTTATCTTTAGAGTCATCTGGACATGAAATAGCACTCTCCTATAGTCACCTTTACGCTAGTATTACCCAATGTAGACCAAAAATAAAAACTAAGACATAATATAGACTCACACATGGGAAAGCTTGTTGTTTCTTTTTATTTTACTTCCGGGACTTCCTGGAGGGGCACGATGGTGAGCGTCTGGTGGCCGGGTCTACGCCCATGGGGCCCGGCTGGGCACAGCCCGAAGAGCCAACATGGGTCCCTCCTCCAATGAGCTCACCACTCATGGGAGGGGCCAAAGGGGTTGGGTGAAGAGTGAGCTGGGTGGCAGCCGAAGGCGGGGACCTTGGCGGTCCGATCCTCAGCTACAGAAACTAGCTCTTGGGACATGGAATGTCACCTCCCTGGTAGGGAAAGAGCCTGAGCTGGTGCATGAGGTTGAGAAATTCCGGCTAGATATAGTCGGACTCACCTTAATGCACAGCAAAGGCTCTGAAACCAGTCCTTTGGAGAGGGGTTGGACTTTGTTCCACTCTGGTGTTGCCAGCAGTGAGAGGCGACGGGCAGGGGTGGCAATTGTTGTTGCGCCCCGGCTTGTGGCCTGCATGTTGGAGTTTAACCAAGTGAACGAGTGGGTAGTTTCCCTCCGCCTTCGAGTGGGGGGACGGGTCCTGACTGTTGTTTGTGCTTATGTGCCAAACAGCAGTTCAGAATACCCACCATTTTTGGAGTCTCTAGAGGAGGTACTGGAGAGTGCTCCCTCAAGCGATTCCCTTGTTCTGCTGGGGGACTTCAATGCTCACATTGGCAACGACAGTGACACCTGGAGAGGCGTGATTGGGAGGAACGGCCCCCCTAATCTGAACCTGATTGGTGCTTTGTTATTGGACTACTGTGCTTGTCACAGATTGTCGATAACAAACACTATGTTCAAGCATAAGGGTGTCCACATGTGCACTTGGCACCAGGACACCCCAGGCCGCACTTCCATGATTGACATTGTGGTCGTATCATCGGACTTGGCGGCCATATGTTTTGGACACTCGGGTGAAGAGAGGGGCGGAGCTGTCAACTGATCACCACCTGGTGGTCAGTTCAAAACCTTGGCTCCGATGGTGGGGGAGGATGCCGGTCAGACCTGGCAGGCCCAAACGACTCACACTCCTCAGCCTCCCTGGTAAGGTCTATTCAGGGGTTCTAGAGAGGTGGATCCGCCGGATAGTTGAATCTCAGATTCAGGAGGAGCAGTGTGATTTTCGTCCTGGTTGTGGAACTGTGGACCAGCTCTACACTCTCAGCAGGGTCCTTGAGGGTGCATGGGAGTTTGCCCAACCAGTCTACGTGTGTTTTATGGACTTGGAGAAGGCATTTGACAGTGGTCCTCGAGGGATTCTGTGGGAAGTACTCCGGGGCTATGGGGTATCGGACCACCTAATTCAGGCTGTTCGTTCCCTGTATGACAGGTGTCAGAGTTTGGTTCGCATTGCCGGCAATAAGTCGGACCCGTTTCCAGTGAGGGTTGGAATCTGCCAGGACTACCCTTTGTCACCGATTCTGTTCATTATTTTTATGGACAGAATTTCTAGGCACAGCCGGAGCGTTGAGGGGTTCTGTTTTGGTGGCTGCAGGATTGAGTCTCTGCATTTTGCAGATGTGATCCTGCTGACTTCATCGAGCCGTGAACTTCAACTTTCACTGGATCGGTTCGCAGCTGAGTGTGAAGCGGCCGGGATGAGAATCAGCACCTCCAAGTCCGAGTCCATGGTTCCCGGAAAAGGGTGGAATGCCATCTCCGGGTCGGGGATGAGATCCTGCCCCAAGTGGAGGAGTTTAGGTACCTTGGGGTCTTGTTCACGAGTGAGGGAAGGATGGAACACGAGATCGACAAGCGTATTGGTGCAGCGTCTGCAGTGATGCGGACTCTACATCGGTCTGTTGTGGTGAAGAGAGAGCAAGCCAAAAGGCAAAGCTCTCAATTTACCGGTCGATCTACCCTCACCTATGGTCATGAGCTTTGGGTAGTGACCGAAAGGACAAGATCGCGGGTACAAGTGGCCGAAATGAGTTTTCTCCGTAGGGTGGCTGGGCTCTCCCTTAGAGATAAGGTGAGAAGCACTGTCATCCGTGAGAGACTGAGAGTAGAACCGCTACTCCTCCGCATTGAGAGGAACGAGATGAGGTGGCTTGGGCATCTGGTCAGGATGCCTCCTGACGGCAAGTCCGACCGGTAGAAGGCCTCGGGAGAAGACCCAGGACACGTTGGAGAGACTATGTTTACCAACTATGTTTCCCAACTGGCCTGGGAACGCCTCGGGATCCGCCGGGGGGAGCTGGACGAAGTGGCCGGGGAGAGGACAATTTGGGCCTCCCTACTTAGGTTGTTGCCCCCGCGACCCGATCTCGGATAAGCAGTAGAAGATGGATGGATGGATGGATGGACTTCCTGTGGTGTCTCATGTAATGTAGCATTCTCACAGTTCTCACAGTCTGACATTCTTTTAAAGTTTTATTACCAACCTTAATGCCAATAGGAGTGCTCACTCTTGTTGTGGGAGTGCTCCTCTTCGCTCCCACAACAACAACACTTCATCCTTACCCACCAATAACATTAACAGCGAGGCGCATTTGCAAACATCAGAACATTACAACACCAACAGGTCGTTACAGGAACATTACTGACACCTAGTGACCAGTGTACAATATCAATGTGTCTTTCAGTGCATTTTCTGAATATTTGTATTTTTATTAATTTAGTCATTTTTATGTTTGCAAATCCTTACTTTAGGCCAAAAATACGTCAAATGTGCCTAATTTTAATTAATTTAAATTAAATTTTAAATTTTAATTTAATTACTTTAACTTTCCAAAAAGTATAACTTTATTTGTTGTTTTCTTTGGTTCTCACAATATTACGATAATACACTGTTGTTTTTGCTCCCATAGAACTTTCTAGAACTTTTTCCACATACACAATATCACCATTTCTCAGGTCTCAGACGATCTTGGAGGTAAACATGCTGGGTGTGGAGGTCCTGGGCTGGTGTGGTTATATACGGTGTGCGGTTGTGAGGCTGGTTGGATGTACTGCCAAATTCTCTGAAACGCCTTTGGAGACGGCTTATGATAGAGAAATGAACATTCAATACACGAGCAACAGCTCTGGTTGACATTCCTGCTGTCAGCATGCCAATTGCATGCTCCCTCAAAAACTAAAACTGCACATTTCTGAGTGGCCTTTTATTGTGGGCAGTCTAAGGCACACCTGTGCACTAATCATGGTGTCTAATCAGCATCTTGATATGGCACACCTGTGAGGTGGGATGGATCAGCAAAGGAGAAGTGCTCACTATCGCAGATTTAGACGGATTTGTGAACAATATTTGAGAGAAATGGTGATATTGTGTATGTGGAAAAAGTTTTAGAAGTTCTTTAGGACTTTCACCAGCCTTAACTTCAGAAGGCCGAGAAGATTGCAGAGGACGCTTTATAAACTCCAGTAGATTTTCTTGAGTTTATTTTACACCTCAACTATTTACAGGATCACAGGTTAGGTTGATAACCTTAGGATCAGAGAGGAATAGCATCCAATTATTACTCATTACTATGCAGTTTGTAACTGAGGAACAATAGCTGTCACATACCAGTGGTCTCTCCGGTCTTCTCTTGTTACAATCATTTGAATAGTTGTGACAAAGATACTCAAATGATACTTTAAGAGTATTTGTTCTTCTTTCCCATTTGTTTACTTTGTACAACCCCCGAGTATTAATAATGTGTAATAATGTGTGTCATAGGTCTGTCACATAAATATTGAAATTCATCACAATTGCCACATCAGTTCTGTCAAGATTCAAGATTCAAGAGTTTTATTGTTATATGCATAGTAAAACAGGCAGTTATACTATGCAATGAAATTCTTATTCTGTTCATTCTCCCAAGAAAAGAAAGAAAACACAAGAAAGAATAAGAACATAAGAAACATAAACACATAAACATATATACCAATAAATTAAGCAACAACAACAGAAGAGACATTAATACAAGTAAATAATACAAATAAATAAATAAATGTGCGAGTGCTTCGTTGAGGAGCCTGATGGCCTGTGGGTAAAAGCTGTTTGCCAGCCTTGTGGTCCTGGACTTCAAACTCCTGTAGCGTCTGCCTGACGGTAGGAGTGTGAATAATGAGTGTTGTGGATGTGTGCTGTCCTTGATGAGGTTGTGTGTTCTGTGTAGGACTCTAGTTTTATAAATGTCTTGCAGTGAGGGGAGGGCTGCTCCAACAATGTTCTGTGAGGTCTTGATCACCCGCTGGAGTGCCTTCCTATCACGTGTTGTACAGTTACCGTACCAAACAGTGATGGAGGCGGTAAGGACACTTTCCATAGTGCATCTGTAGGAGCAACTCAGGATTGTGGTGGACATGCCAAATTTCCTCAGTCTTCTCAGGAAGTACAGTCTCCTTTGGGACTTCTTGATAATTTGTTGGGTGTTGTGAGACCAGGTGAGGTCCTCGCTGATGTGTGTGCCAAGGAACTTGAAGGTTTTCACCCTCTCCACCTCAGTCTCATCAATAAACAGGGGTCAATGCGTATCAGTTCTGTCACATAAGTATTGAGATTCATCAAATTTGCCACATCAGTTGTATCAGAGGTTTAAACGACCAGCATCATAGTTGTCATAAGAATTGTCTTTGTGTTCTTTGATAAATACACGTACAGTCATGTGACACTTATTTTTAACAACTTCTCAAATAAGCCAAATTTGAGTTCATCTCATAAAAGATGGGAGCAAAAACAAAAGTGTTTATATTTTTGAGTGCATGTATACATTTTTATCAGGGATGTCCGATATTATCGGCCAGCGATAATTATCGGGCCAATACTGGCATAAAATGTGATATCAATATCAGTATTTTTTTTTTTCCTACAATAAAAGCCGATACAGTGCTTTTAGTGCTAAGCTCACAAATTTGCAACACTGCTGAACTTGCTGCATCACGAAGTTAATACTGTGCTGCTGCTTACAAGTCTGTGAGACTAAGGTAACTCTATATTTAAACAAGCACAGTAACAACAAAGCTCACAATGAGCTTACCAGCACCTTAAAAACCGCAGGGGGGGTTACCATTCCACACACTAGTCTTACTCACTGCTTTTTTTAAAAGAAAGAGCTAAAAAAAACACACACATCAACGTAATAGGTAGATAACAACAGACAAAACACTACCAACGAGTAATGCAGAATAACCGACAACTATGTGAGCTCTAAACATGTAACTTTGCGGCTATTTACGAGAACAGTACAGCAAAGCATGCGGGGAAACAGGAAGCTCTGCTGTCAAAACCTTATACATTCGCTGAGCTGTACGTCAGCGTCGCAGCCATATTGGATGTGGCATGGCTGCGCTGTAAGTGAATACAAGGAAATGTACTTCATAAAGCGGCTTTCTGCAAAGAAATTTAAGTTAACACCTCTCGTTTATACATTCACACACGCACTACTTGGGAAACAGTCAGACACCAGTCACAACTTATTGATCCAACAGAGCAGTAATTCACATTACATCAGCTATAGAGCACAGAGTAGTGCCGAAAAAACAGTTTTAATGTTTAAAAGTGCAATAAAATAAGAATATAAAATAAGGACATGAAAGTTATCAATCAAAGTAATAATCGGCAAATTCATGTATTTTAAACGACACGCCTTGAACTAAAACTATATTGAATCTTTCCAAAAATAACATAAATCGAGGCACAAGAAACACAAACGTATTCTTATATAAAATATGTAATACATGAATTATCTACTCAGAGATGGGTGGAGTAGCCAACAAAACAACTGTATTGTTACTTTACAACAGTTTTACTCCAGAATAAGATATGTGATGTTACACATATCGGTTTCGGTATTGGTTGATACCATAGATAGCAATAGAACACAATATTCTGTGTGCCTTTGAAAAAATCTGTCAAAATCATCTAAAATGGCCGGTAGTGAACGGGTTGTCTTGAAAAATGGCTGGGATTGAATGAGTTAAAAACAAAGTATTTTTTCTTTAAATATTTAAACTTTACCTTATTTATATATACCTATTACCTATTACCTTATTTTTTATATACTTATATTACCTTATTTTTCCTTATAAGATGAGAATGTTATTGTCGGAAAATTACGACACCTTATTTCTCCTAATGTTTTCACTTTATTTTTGTAAAATTACTGCTGATTTTTCCATTTTTGCTGTTGTCTTTCGTTTTGAAGTTTTGTTGTTAATTTAGATTTTTAGCATGTGCCGCCGGGCCAATAAAAACACAGCCACGGGCCTCAAATGGCCCCCGGGCTGCACTTTGGACACCCTTTGAATTAAACGTTATGTTCTATTTGGGTGAAAATTGCCTTGCTCTAACATCCTGTATAAATGGATGGTAAACGTGTAGAAGAAGTCTCTACAGTGTGTATGTTTTTGTAATTCACAGCTTTGTAAAAGGTTGTTTACCTAACAAATTAAGGCAACTGAATGAGTTCATTCAAACGCTAATTGTTAAGTATACAGTTACTTTCATTTACAAAGACCTGTAGAAGTATTTATAATTGTCAGCAGTTAACATCAGACAAATGCAAACGCATGTGCTCTCCATCTATTTTCTCCTTTAAGATGTGCTGATTTGGAGTGCATTTACTCCCAGTTAACATCACACAAAGGGAACAAAATGAAGATTCTGCTGGATGCTGTAGAGAGCAGCTATTCCCCTGCTTTTCAAAACATCCTACGGGACGTCTTTGCAGGTAATTACACAGCATGACAATACAGTCAAAGTTTAAAAGCGACACTTTTTTTTTTCCAATCTACGTGACTAATCCCCTCCTGACATGGCAGCTTTGGAGGAAGCAAAGGACATCTGCACCTACTTGACGCCACTGCAGCCCCTGTTTGAAGACCTGGAGAACAGAGAGTTTTCTGATGTCAAGGGTCAAATAGGCCCAATGATGCACACTGTGTGCCTTTTGTGGGCCAACTCTGGATACTACAACACCCCAGCACGACTCGTTGTTCTACTGCAAGAGATCTGCAATGTCTTCATCCAACAGGTCAGCCATTGTTTGCTTTCTGCCGCGCTGTAATCCACACACACGCATGCATACACTTCAGCTGACTCTAATGTGATCGCTCCTCTCTAGTTACATTTGGGGTGAAGATGCGTGTGTGCGCGCGTGTACAGCATACCCGACATACCCGACTGTATTGCAATCACTCCACCACAGTTACATTTTGCAAACGTTCATAATAGAAAGCAATAGCACAAGGGTGTCCAAAGCGTGGCGTACTGGTCATTTGCGGCCCGCGGTTGTTTTTTTATTGGTCCGTGACATTCTAACAATATAATAATATAAAATAAAAATAAAATAATAACAGCAAAAGGAAAAATCTACAGTAATTTTACAATTGTACAAGAATAAAATCAAAATATTAAGAGAAAAATGTGGTAATCTAATGACAAAAAGTTGTAATTTTACCAGAATAAAGTCATATTATCAGGAAAAATAATGTCACTTTATTAGCATAAAGTTGAAATATTGTAGAAAAAAGACGTTATTTTTTTAAGTCGGAATATTATGAGAAACAAACTAAACAAAATATAGTCTGAATATTTGGAAAATTAAGATGTGGAACTTTTTAAAAAATGTTACAAGAATAGAGTCATAACATTATAAAAAAAAAAAATCAAGAATAAAGTGGAAATACTAAAAAAAACAACAGCAAAAATGGAAAAAGCAGCTTTAATTGTTTGAGAATAAAATTGAAATATTGAGAAAAAAGTCATCTTCTAAAGAGGAAAAATGTTGCACTTTTATAAGTATAAACTTGTAATATATGAGGAAAAATAACATTTTAGTCATATGGAGTTTTTTTTAAGTTGTAATATTTTGAGAAACAAACTAATCAAAATAAAGTTGTAATTTTTGGAGAAAAAAAATTCTCGTCATAATATTAAGAGGAAAAATAATGCCACTTTTGTAGCATAAAGTTGGAGTATTAAAGAAAAAAAGACATTTTTTGAGTCATAATATTGTAAGAAACAAACAAAACAAAATAAAGTTCTGATTTTTGGAAAATTAGGTTGCGGAAAAAGTTCTAATGTTACGAGAATGAAGTCAAAGTATTATGGGAATAAAGTCATAATATTACAAAAAGAAAATATACAGGATGAAATTTGATATTGAAAATTGAAAAAAAAACAGAGAAATGGAAAAAAGTAACTTTAATGTTCTGAGAATAAAGTCAAACTATATAAAAAAAAATTATTCTGTCAGAATAAACTCGTAATATATGAAGAAAAATAATTTCATTTTAGTGGCATAGAATTGAAACATTAAAGAAAAGTATGTTTTTTTTAAGTCATAATATTATGGCAAACAAAATAAAAGAAATAATTTCTGGAAAATTAGGCTGGGGAAATGTTATAATACTATGAGAATAATGTCAAAACATTATGGGACTAAAGTCGAAAGGAACATTTACGAAGGTTATTTCAGAAGAAAGTTGAAATATTTGGAAAATAGGAAAAACAACAGCAAAAATGAGAAAAAAGAGCAAAGTTGATACTAATAATAGGCTTTATCACAAAGCTGAGATGCAGCTTTTTCTTGCAATATAGCGTATATATCTTCTTAGCATATCGACATGCGTTGTTTTACAAAATATCAAAGTGGCAAAGTTGCATCCTTTCATTTTTCGCTATGTGGCCCCGGCTGGAAAAAGTTTGGCCACTCCTGCAATGGAAAGACAAATTAGTCCACGAAGGAAAAATAAAGACGTGTTTTTTAATTAATGTGATCGCTCCACATGTTACAGAAAGCAGATGATAATTTGTAAACGTGACCATATAGAGACAGAAATGACATGTTATCATATTAAACAAGATAAGCTAAAACTACTGCTACTTGGTTTGTTTAATGGAAGAAAAATGTATAGACCTATCCTTAAATTACTTCTCTTGTGATTCGGTTGTGTTTGTTTTTTTTTTATTCAGGCACACAGCTTTGTATACGTTTGCTACGGACGTAAGTGGCATATGTCCAGTTTTGTAGCGCTAAGCCTTGAAATTGGTAGGTGAAGTATTTGTCCAAATGGCAAAAATTGTAATAAGCCGCTCCTGTGTTGACAGGGTTGATTAAGCTGTTGGGTGCCAGTAAAAATCTGACAAGTTCTGATTCTGGAGATAGCGACAGTTACAAAGCGTTGTGTGAAAACACCTTGTGGGTGTTGAATCGTCAGGCTGCCAGCCACTTGGCGTAACCCCGAACACACACACACACACACACACACACACACACACACAGACACAGAAGCCTAATGAAGCACATTCAACTTTGTTACAATCTGGCCTTAAAACTTGCAGTGAGACGAACACAAGTTAAAGGGGCCGTCTGCCATGGTTGGGCACACTGCCATGGGGGCACTAACGTTCTAACATACTGTATCCCTCCCTCTTCCCGCACAGAGCATTCAAACCACACACCACGTAAAACACACACTGCCATCAGTCATTCAGACATTTCCTAAGCCAGTGTTGCAACGCTAGCCATTCCACATCTTTCTCAAATGAGGTTGTTGGAGAAATAACACATTGAAAAACACGTCTTTTTGTCTAGTCATATATTTTTTCTTTGTACTTTTTGTACAAACATAGTCGTGTCTCAAATATTAATTGCCTCAAATATTAAGTGTCTATAAATATAAATTTTCCGCAAAGTCGGATTCAATATTAATAAACTGAATATTTTTGTAGTTATAGCATAAAAAACCTATTTCGGACTTTCTAAATACGGTTTTTACCATTATTAGAGCCCTCTAGACATGAAATAACACTCCCAAGTCACCTTTACACTCCTATTATTCTTTGTTTACGTCACATTGCTCAACACTAGTGCACAGGCTACGGGATCACTGCAAGGACATAAGAGACAGCTGCCGCTTTAAATGTCGCATGCTGCCGAACTATCTAGTTATCCTCCAGTTTATTTGTTTGAAATTGTGTTTCAAGTGGGGACAAAGTAAGATGCCAAAAATGTACCACTTCCACACGGAATGGGAGGAGAACTTTTCTTTCACACCAGTACCTCAGACATGACGTGGCTGACTGCATGCAGTGTGAAGGTAATCTAATGTAATGTCATGTCTCATGAACTTGCATATTTCTTGACTAATAATAGGCCAAAGTCAATCACGAAACATGGATCGTATATTAACTCATTCAATACCAATGAATACGTCTTTTATACGTCTTTTGCGTTTTTTTGTGCGAGAGGCAAAAAGAGGTGATGACGCAACTATACACTAACAGATGTCACTTTTACAGGCCGTTTTAAGCCATAAAAACGGCCACAAGGTGTCAGAAGTGCATTTGATAAGAGCTCGGCATGGTCATTTGCCTGTAAAAACACACTCGACAGCAAGGAGGAAGTGGAAGAGCATGGAGGAGCATTGCGTGCAGAATGTTACGCAGTGTGGGGAAATTTTAACGCATGCATGTGAAAATTGTAAATGGTTCATGGTGTTATATTTGTAAATACATTGTTATTCTGATGTAAAACAACACTTTTTGTGTTATTTATGTTGTGGAGTAGTTTAGATAGTTTCGATATTTGAGCCGTCACAAAAGACAAAAAATTGGTGTCAAAGCAAAAGTTATGCTTGAAATGTATCTTTTCACAAAACGCTGTTTTTCTCCCTTTTCTTGTTGGGAACTGATATTTTTGTGTTATGTTCTACTGCTGATTACTAAAGAACAGAAAAAGGTAGAAACAAACTTTTTTTCACTGATGAAAGACGAGAGTCTAATGTATCTTTTGGTACGTTCCGTGTTCACATAGCCATACAAAAACAATATTTTGTGTGGCTTGAAAAGTCAGTCAAAATCGTCTAAAATGGCCGGTATTGATGGCGGTGTCTTTTGAAAAATGGCTGGGATTGAATGAGCGAATTATTTATTGAAAAACCACAATAGAGCGAATAGCGAGGGACGACTGTAATGCTAAAATCTCGTTTCGTCCGGTTCTCGTAGACACAATCTCGTGTGTCGCCTCGTCTCGTCATCTTGACACCCCTATTTGCTACAACTCCTTTCTTGAATTCAGTATTGTTTCTTGCCTTCTTCAGCAAAATTCTGGCACTTGCTTACTTGTTTTGCAGCCACATTTAATAAAAAATAATTTACGAAAAACGCGCAGATACCATTCAGGAATCCGCAGTGGTCTTAGTGTACACCGCACTGTGCTTATTAGAGGAAGGAAGGAGACAGATATGAGTTGTTCATCATCCTGTGTGCATTCTATGGACAAATAAACCACTCACACACACATAACGATGGTTAAAGGATTACTTTATGTCTTCAGTGTCCTAACTCTAAAAGAACCACTATCCATTCTTTAAAGAGTCTGATTCACGAAGGTGTGGATTCCACGGACTAGTATGTTAGTCGCACTGTTTGGCCGTACGATAACTGAGACATTGTGGAAATACCAAGTCCTATTTTTAGCAATACTTAGTCACAAAACGAATCCTACAAACCACTGTAATAAACTGTTCGACTGATAAAGTTGTTTCTGCTGTCCAACAACAGGCTCGGGCTTATTTGGTGCCTGAGGAATTTCTCAGAGGAGAGGTTTCTGAAAGTCTCTTGAAAGTGCAGACCAGCCTGGACATCCTAGAGGTCTTCAGGAGCACCTACAAGGACCGAAGGGCCAATCTGGGCCAGTACCAGAGGAATGGGAGCCTGGTGAAGCCTTGGGATTTTTCCCCCGTTTTGGTCTTTTCTGGACTTGACCGCTTCATCCACAGGCTCAAGTCCACAGAAGTAAGTGTGTTCAAACACTGACCAGATTTTAGAACGCATGATATTTTCCTTTGTGTGGCTCTACTTTGGTATCCATTTCCTACTTCGCTGTGTCCTGTATAGGACATTCTTTTGACAGCAGTGGACTTCCTCAAGCTGGAGAAACTGGAAATCGGAGGTGATCGAGGTCGAGCGCTCAGCAAGCAGGTTCAGCTACTCTACCAGGGCTTTAGAGACTGTTTCAAGATCTTCACAGAGAAGCCCTATGACTTAGACTGCTTAGACCTCAACAACAAGGTAAGGAGTGCTTTCGAATTTGCTTCCTTGCTTGAGCTACTACTCTGTTTTAGTGCAGCTAAAGGCAACAAGTACAAGTTAACCCGAAACACCGTAGAAGTGCTACAAACTTTCAATCCCTTGCTGATTTTGTAATATACTCTCTTACGAAGATATGCACAGGCAGCCATTTTTATGCAAGGCTTAATTTACCAGAGACACGAGTGTAAAAAAACATCCAGAAAAAATATTACATAAAATGTTATCAATTAAGGGCCAGACTAAAGAGCTATCAAAACCTCAGGACACGATTGTACACCCTGAGGTCTCATCTGTAAAGCTTGTGTATGAACAAAACAGGGACAAAAAAGTTGTGTAGAAGGTTTCCTACGCAAAGTACGTGACCTATAAAAACACAACCTGGCGAAAGAACGTGCGCACCAGTACACCGACTTTGTACGTGGGATATGTACGTGTTACGTGGTGAAGCGAAGTCAGTGGAAGCGAATTAATCATTGTGTCTAGCAAACATTTTTATTATGAAGGAAAACTGCACTTTGTTGGGAATTTTGCCCATCATCCACAAGCATTTTGTGAGGCATGAACACGCGTCTTTGCGTCTTTCTCTTCTGCGTGCGTTAGATAGATATAGATATAAAAACAGATAAAAAGAGGCAGCTAAGAATACACACAATGGGACACATCTATTCTGTTTATAAAGCCTTCTGATTCTGAAAAAATACTCTAAAAAGCGCCAACAACGCTCCATTTACATATAATGCGACATGCATATTAACCAAGATACAGCAACATTGTTCTTATTATTATTATTAGTTAGGTCGAAGAACTGCATTACTGGTGCACTGACACCTTGCCACACCACACTGGCTAGCTACTAGCCGGCTAGCGACTAGCTTTCACCACACATTCGCTCACAGTGAGTCAGCGCCTCGCTCACAGTGAGTCAGCGCCGCGCTCACAATGCCTCTGGCCACTACCGAAAGGTAACACTACGTATTGGAGCTGCGGCGACTGCTGCTGCGTTTTTGTTTTTGCGTTTGGAAAAGTTAGCCCTAGGTGTAGGCGTTTGTTTCTGTGTTGCTATGTGAAGTCAGTGCGCCCAGGAAGAAAGTTCTGCTAGTGCTTAAAAGGACCGAAATACCGTAAGTCAGAGGTGCCCATTATGTTGATCTCCAGCTACCGGTAGATCGCCAAGGTAGTTTGGGTAGATCGCGTAAACGTCACTTTGTAGATGTCATATGACATCAGTCACCTGACAGACATTAAGCTCTTGCTCCCTGGCGGCGTTTCAAGATACACACAGAGATGCAACTTTCATCTTTGTTATTCTGATTACGGATAAACTAACTCAGCGGTAAGATGTTAATATCTATAACTAAAGTTATCTGTTCACTCGTAGCGACTAGTTACATAGAGAAAAAAAAAGCTCGATGGCTTTGCTTTGCGTCATGAACTCCACTAGAGAAATCAGTGTTTTCCGCTTCTTAAACTATTATTTCACGATGAAATGGAAAATGTGCCCATTGCTGAGACCTTTGAATATATTGCCTTGACTTCAGCTGCACTGTCTTTTGCATAATGCTTTATATGTCCTTACGACATAAGCCATTGTCGATGGTGTCTGTTTCTCCCCAGTTGAGGTGAGCTGCTTCGAACTGCGACAAACTGAGCTGGTGTTGTGCGTCATCTACAAACACACAAAGATTTTAATCGGGACTATTCGTATTATTCTTGACACCACATGTTGTTTTGACTAATAATAGGCCATAGTCAACCATTTATTCATTCTTTTATTTAAAAAAATAAAGTGATAAATAGTGAAAAATAGAGTGATGGTGTGGCAAGGGAAGACTGTATTCCCTAATATTTCCATGGAGTTAATATCAGCATAACATGATATATTTTGGAAATACTCCGCTGGAAATACAGAAAACAAACTTTTTCTTTTTCTGATGAAAAAAAAGTCAAATCTTTCATTTGGTAGGTTCCATGTCTATAGAGTCATAGAAAATCCATAGAAAAAATGGCCGGTACTGAAGGGGTTCTCCTTTGAAAAATGATTAATGTCTACATCAACAAAATTAACCGTTGAATTGTATACAATTGGATCATTTCTACACTGTGTTGAATTGTTCTGTTTTTAAAATATATCATTTTTTAATCGTATTTTAACCCCTGTATCTAATATCGAACAAAGAGATTTACATCCCCACTTATTATAGATAAAAATGTGATTCTAGCTGTGATTAATTGTGATTAATTATGAGTTAACTATGGATAAAAAAATGGCTGCACGGTAGCCTAGTGGTTAGCATGTTGGCCACACAGTCAGGAGGTCGGGAAGATCAGGGTTTGACTCTCCGTTGGGCATCTCTGTGTGGAGTTTGCATGTTCTCCCCGTGCATGCGTGGGTTTTCTTCGGTTACTCCTTTCCTTCCACAGTCCAAAAACATGCATGTTAGGTTAACTGGCGACTCTATATTGTCCATAAGTATGAATGATTGTTTGTCTATATGTGCCCTGCGATTGGCTGGCGACCAGTCCAGGGTGTACCCCGCCTCTTGCCCCCAGTATACCCGCGACCCTAGGGAGGATAATTAATTGTGATTGATTATGAGTTAACTATGGATAAAATGTGATTAATCATAATGAATTAAATATTTTAATCAATTGACAGCTCTAGTTAAGATATAAAAATTCTGGACTGTTCATATATTTGTAAGGGGGTAAATTTATCATCAGTGGCTCTAATGCCTACAATATTTTCCCCACTGTAAACTCTCTCCACGAGACCCAGGTCACTGCACAGCATAGTTGTGCGATCCAGTTGTTCCTGAATTCCAGCAAGAAAAGCAATTTCGTTTTCTTGTAAGACCCAGGTGGCAATCCCTGCCGGATGGCTTTGAGTTAGCGAGATGTGAAAAAGAATACAGCATGTTGTGTTGGCTCCACGTGAGATCACACACCTTTGTGGTGTTTTAGCTGTGGGCCTCGCTGTACTTTCTACCTTGCAGGAGTTTGAGGAAGATGTGAGGGACTTCAAACTGATGGTGGATGACACAGACCGACGACTAGGAGCCATCTTCTGTCAGGCCTTTGATGGTGCTTCTGGATTGGCGCATGCCTTCAAGGTATTGGAACTTAATCTCCCTCTTTGACACACATCACATCACAGAGACATTCACTTGAAAGTCTCCACGTTTGCAGGTTCTGGATATGTTTGGTGGCTTGCTGGAGCGTCCCCTGGTAGCACAGGATGCCGTGGTCAAATACCCTGACTTAGTAAGCATGTTTGGCAAGGAGCTGGACTGCTGCAAACACCTCTACCACACTCATATCAAGACTGCAAATGAACTGGGTGAGTTTTGCGATAGCAGTGTGTAAGCACTGCTAGAAGGAACATAAACATGGTCCCAAAATGTATTTGGAAGTGAATACTGTGGCATAATATTATAAACATTTTAGAAATATATTTTACTGCTGCTAAGACGGGTCCTGTGTCGTTGCTGTTGACATAAATACACTATGGCCAGTAAAAATGAACAATAGGGTGATAAAATTTGCAGCAATCACATATTATGGGACATATTGCACTGTATCAGCAGCTCAGCAGACTGTAGTGCGATCGCTCGCCTACAATTACGTTTGGGGTATGCAGAAGCACAGCTCGTGTAACGTCTTTTCTGGCCTTATTTTGAGGAATAATGTATACTTTTACAACCCAGGGGAACATAACATATTTAATGAGGATGCAAGAAAAAGTAAGTCACCACAGTTTATTGATACATAAACTAAAAAAGAAATGAAAACCCCCTCCCGTGCCCAAAGAAAAAGTCCTGATGCGCCATCCTAAACAAACAAAAGGACGGTGAGGTGAACAGGCCAACCCTATACAGGGGCGTCGTCCTGCCACCTCACCGCTACCCCGAACAAGAAATAAGACATAACTAAAACCCTCCACACCAAACCAAAACCTAAAACAGGGCAGCCACTCACACCAGGACAAACACGAATTAGAAACTAATGGAAGGAAAAGAAACCCAGGCTACTGCTCTGCATTATGCCAGCAACCAGCACAAAGCAGCTGAGTGGGAACGAGCCTGCAGCAGACGAAGGCGGCATGAGCAGCGTTAGAGAGCAGAGCCCACCTTTACACAATTCTAGGCTCCAGAAAGGGCGGGGCCAATCAGCTGTTTCTTGCAAAAACCAAACAAAAAGATCAAGCACAACAAAACAGTGGTGAAACATAACATATACCCCAATAAAGCAAAACATGTCCACTGGAGTTCAGTCACTGACTTTGTGGTAATCCTGTGTATAACAATAATACTACGTGGTAAACCAGTATATATAACAATAATGCTCATATAACAGGTTCTTCTCCAGTGCATAAGAATATGCCAGCAGTAGCTGGGGGTCTGAGATGGTCCCAGGAGTTGCAGCTGCGCATCCAGACATCCTTCTCCAAATTCAGACACCTCTCCTACCCGTGAGTGTTCTTTCTTTCCTTCCCGGATAAACGATATGACACATCAAATATAAACACTGTATCGAGTCACACCTCTTTGACTGACTAGATGAATTATTCAAACACCTCAGTGAATCTTAATTATTTGGCATGTCAAGACATTTGAATGCTCTTGGTGTGGGAGATTTTACCAGCCCGTACAGGTCTTAATTTCAGTGTTTTCCCTACCGCCCCCTCAAGAAGGTCAAGGTAATTTTATTTAATTTAAATTCAATTTTCTATATTACTGCCACATCATAACAGAAGTAATTTAAGGATGGGTTTCATGTAGAAGAGGAGTGTCCAAACGTTTTCCACACAGGGCTGCATACTGAAAAATGAAAGGATTCAACGGCCACTTTGCTATTTTGTCGATATTCTAATAAATTGTATATATACTCCTGATCAAAATCTTAAGACCAGTTGAAAAATTGCTAGAATTTGCATTGTGCACATTTGGGTCCTAATGAGGTTTTAAGTAGAGCTACAGTATGCAAAAACAAGACGGGGGAGTAAGACAAAAGGGACTTTGAAAAAGTAATTTATTGAAAACAACAATTAAACTGAAATAGGCTGTTTATCAGCTGATCAAAAGTTTAAGACCATCACTCAAAAAATAACAAAAACTCTCCAAACCAGAACAAAAAGTGTTCTCAGCAGGACTCAGTAATGAGTAGCTCCATCGTTCTTGTTCATCACTTCAAAAATGTGTTTGGGCATGCTTGATGCGAGTGTTTCCAGGAGGCTAGTGGGAACGTTGCTCCAAGTGGTGAAGATGGCTTCACCAAGGGCATCAACTGTCTGGAACTGATGGCCATTTTGATAAACTTCCCTTGTTGCCATCCATCCCCAAATGTTCTCTATGGGATTTAAATGAGGGGAACATGCAGGATGGTCCAAAAGAGTGATGTTATTCTCCCTGAAGAAGTCCTTGGTCAAGCGAGCATTGTGAACTGCAGCGTTGTCCTGTTGAAGAACCCAGCTGTTACCACACAGACGAGGGCCCTCAGTCATGAGGGATGCCCTCTGCAACATCTGCACGTAAGCAGCAGCCGTCTGACGACCCTGCACCACCTGAAGCTCCGGTGTTCCACTGAATGAAAAAGCACCCCAGATCATGATGGACCCCCTCCACTGTGCCGGGTAGAAAACATCTCAGGTGGGATCTCCTTGTCATGCCAGTAATGTTGGAAGCCATCTGGACCATCAAGGTAAAAAAAATTTCTCATGAGAGAATAAAACTTTTTTTCCACCTTTCAATGTCCCATGTTTGATGCTCCCTGGCAAAGTCTAAACAGGCAGTTTTGTGGCATTGAAGGAGACGCGTTCTTTGAATTTGCTTTTTAAACCCTTTTCCGGCAGATGCCGTCTGATGGTTATTGCGCGGCAGTCGGCACCAGTAAGGGCCTTAATTTGGGTGGAAGACCGCCCTGTGTCTTGATGGACAGCCAATCATATCCTTCGGCTCCGCGCAGGTGTGATGTTTTGGATCTACCAATTGACTTTTTTGTTCCATAATGCTCGGGATCTTTCAAAAAACTTTGCAAACAAAGCAATGGCACGCTGCGAGAGGCCTTGCTTATGCAGCTCGACAATTCGACCACGTTCAAAAAGAGAAAGCTTCTTAGCTTTAGCCATTAGGAGGGCATGACGGTGTGAATGCCTGACAGAAAATGAACATTTTTGAGCAGATTTTGGCTTTTATGGCCTGTGATCTTAAACTTTTGATCAGCTGATAAACAGCCTATTTTAGTTTAATTGTTGTATTCAATAAATAACTTTTTCAAAGTGTTTTTTGTCTCTCTCCCCCTTCTTGTTTTGCGTATTGTAGCTCTACTTAAAACCTCATTAAGATCCAAATGTGCAAAATGCAAATTCTAGCAATTTTTCAACTGGTCTTAAGATTTTGATCAGGAGTGTATATTTCAAGAAAAGAAAACTGCATCTCAGCTTTGTGATATATGTGAAAAAGACCATGGTTAGGATCAACTTTGCTCTTTTTTTCCCCATTTTTACTGTTTTTTTTTTTATTTTCCAAATATTTAAACTTTTTCTTAAATAATCTTTGTAAATGTTCATCTTGTAATATTACTACTTTATTCCCTTAATATTTGTACTTTATTCCTGTAATATAATTTTTCCTCAATGCCTAATTTTCCAAAAAATACATGATTTTGTTTTGTTTCTCACACGACTTAAAAAAAAAGTATTTTTTCTTTACTATTTCATCTCTAAGCTACTAAAATTTTTCCTCTTAATATTTAGTTTATTCTTGTTAAATTGCAAATTTTTTCTTTGAATTTTTCTCTCATTATTTTTACTTTCTTCTCATAAAATTACAGCTGTTTTTTTTATTTCTGCTGTTTTTTTTTCATTTTTCACTGTAATTAACTTTTACAATTCTTCCCATAACGACTTTATTCCCATAATATTTTGACTGTATTCTTGTAACATAACTTTTTCCACAACCTAATTTTCCAAAAATTACAACTTTATTCATTGTTTTGTTTGTTTTTCATAATAGTGCAACTTAAAAAAAATATTTTTTCTTTAATATTTCAACTCTATGGTACTTAAATGACATTATTTTTCCTAATAATAATAACCTAATAATAATAATAACCTAATTCTCGTAAAGTTATGACTTCGACATGTTTTTCCTTTTAATATTTTGACTTTATTCTTGTTTAGTCACAGATTTTTCTGTTTTAGCTGCTGCTGTTGTTTTTTTTTATTTTCTTGTTAAATTATATATAGAATGTGCCGGTGCCATTAAAAAACAGCCACAGACCGCAAATGGCCCTTGGCCCACACTTTGGACACCCCTGATGTAGAACATATCTATACATTGTTTTTTTTTTTATTAAACCAACTAAATTGCCTTCTCTTATTTTGATTAATTAGATTAATTAATTAATTAAATGACTCATCTTTATTTTGACTTTGTGGACTTTACTTGGATTATTTCTTTATTCATTACTGGATTATATTAAATAATCATGTGGAAAACAACCTCTCTGAGCCAGGTGCCTGGAATCTGCACAAGGAGTTCTGGTTATCCAGAAGTACGAAGAGATGATGCAACTTCTTGACAGGTGAGAGAACATCATAACTTGCTACATTGCCCGACATGTCATCATACACCCATGTACATGATTCTGAATAAAACAACAGGAAGGGATTTTAAACAGAATTGGTTGTGAAGGTGTGGGCTGACTGTATGGGGAAAGTCAAGACCATGTATTAGATAACAGCCTCATCCACTAAATATGTCATTTAGTTTGGTTTACCAAGCAGCCCGCGTGGCGTGCCGTGTAGACATGCAGCTGCAGGCATGATTGATGTTCTCATTACTGTGGTATTGCTCTGCAGATGATCTTGTAGGACTCTCATAATCTCATGCCCTGTTGCAGGCACACTAGTGCCAAGTGAGCAGTGGCCTTTTAGACCACATTTAACATGAAAACGTGAAAGATAAATGATCGCCGTCTTTGAGGGACAGAAATGTTGCTTTGACTTGTCAAACAGCCAACATGAGAGAGAAATACAGTAGGTTTTCGGTTGCTTTTTTTGGTCTGTCTCAAATGGAATACTCCCATCAGTACATTTTAATAAGTGTACTGTGTACATTGTGTATTTAGTCCCTGAGTGTGCAAATTTTGGCAGTCCCAACTCCATTATTGCTAACTTTTCCCCCCACTTTTTACGACATTTCATGGTCACAACACACTCCAAACTCCCAAGTATTAATACTGTAGCTCTTTCCTTGGCAGGAGCCAATTCCAAGCTTTCAGTGCACTCACAACGAGCTTGTCAATCCAGTGGAATCAGTGGAGGTCAGTTTATATATCACGAGAACAACGTAACAGCCTGACTCGCCTGACTTTCAAAGAACACTTGACTAACAGCACTAAATTCCTCACACAACAACTTAATACTGAAAAGGAGAATATACAAATATACATACATGTCTCAATATGAGTTTAAAAGGAACAAAAATACATTTTACATTTTTCCCATAAGACGCATTGCTTCTGAGCAACGCAGTCATTGGGGCGTTGCAGTGATGTCAGCTTCCCTCTGTGCTTTTCATGCTAGACAATTAGCTACTTGAGTTAGTTGGGAGGATTTGATATTATACTGGAAATCGCAGTAATTAGACCTGACTAATCACTTTAATGCGCCAACGTCTTTACTGTAAATAGTAGAGCTGTTGTTATAGCTCTACCTGGAGAATTGATCTATGCCCGTCTTAATGAACTCCCATCACATTTTACAGCCCTTGTTAGGCTATAACAACCATCCCTTCTGCCGTCATCATTCTAAACATTCCAGTCACGATTGGGGTGAGCATCCTTACTCATTACTCCCCGCTGACAAAATGCTGCATGATTTATGACCATTACCAAGACATTGGATTGCCTCTGCGTCTGCAGTGCCACTATCAGGAAATGAAGCTCACAGCAGAAATCCAATAAGGAGCACACCGTGCACCAAAGTACTCATCATAATAGTTGCTTTTTACAGATTGATATAGCCGTACAGAGGCCTGAGACATTGTCTGTTCCCAGCATCTTGCGGATGACTCAGTGTTTGTCCTTACATAAACCCAATGCACTCCTGTGGCAGCCCTAATTATGTTAATGGGAATGTGAAACAATGTTAAACCCCTCTGGTACATCATTTCTGTGATAACCGTGCATACTATCGCACTCGACACTGCCGACTTACTGTATATCAAGTTTGGCCTGGTGGACGCCAGGTCTCAAGTAGACAAAACTTTCATTCTTAACCTTTTAAAACCACTGGACCCCAGTGCAGGTGGCAGCGTGGTTGCTTCTGTGTTGCTATGTTAACTGCTACACAATGGTGGTGTCAATATACACATGCTAATCACGCATGTACAGAGGAACGTCCACTAAAAGCTCAACCAAACCAATTTTAAGAAAACAATAGAAGACAGCTGTATTCCGAGGGGGCATCGAGATTAGCCGGTTCTACTGTATCATGTTTAACTTGTTTGTCGGTACCAACAAATCAACAGAGACACAATTCAGAGCAGTTTTACAAGATTTAACAACAAAAGGTGCACTTAGACAAAAAAATACCCAGTGAGTCAGTTCATGAAAAAAGACAAAAAGTCGAAGGACAAGAGGTAAGGAAAGTAAAGGAGGCGGACGGAGCCACAATGGGAGAAAGACGCTGTAAAAAGGCTAACAAGAAGATAACAAAAATACTACTAAGATCTCAGCATACACGATGAACAAATAAGCAAAATACTGGAATAACAGAAGTACTTACTAGAGCTGTCTTTGACGAAGGATTTTCAGAGTTGAATCTGATTCGTTAGATTTGTATCCATTGTCGACTTTAGGCTAAACAAATAAACTTGGTAGGTGTGCAACAACAATACCTTTATTTTTATTTTTTTAGTGACACATAAAGCAGAAAGCAGTTTGCATAGATGCATAGTCCGTTGCCTTTGGTCTTACCTTTTACAGATGCTGTTCTATCAGCCCAAAGTATGTGGCGGTCGGCTAGGTCAGTAGCATTGTCCGGTCCTCCACTGTTGGGGGAATACTAGTGCTAGTGAGAATGTTGCTCCAGGTGGTGAAGATGGTGAAGATGCTTCATGGAGGGCATCCACTGTCTGGAACTGATGTCCATTTTTGTAAATTTCCCTTGCCATCCATCCCCAAATGCTGTCAATTGGATTTAGATCAGGAGAACACGCAGGATGGTCCAAAAGAGTGAGCTTATTCCTCTGGAAGAAGTCCTTTGTCAAGCGGGCATTGTGAAGTGCAGCGTTGTCCTGTTGAAAAAGCCAGTCATTAACACACAGACGAGTCATGAGGGATGCCCCCTGCAACATCTCCACATAGCCAGCTGCTATTTGACGCCCCTGCACAACCTGAAGCTCCATTGTTCCATTGAAGGAAAAATCAGCACATATCATGATGGCGCCCCCTCCACTGTGCCGTGTGGAAAACATCTCAGACGGGATGGCCTTGTCATGCCAGTAACGTTGGAAGCCATCAGGTTACATTTTTTCCTCATCAGAGAATAAAACTTTCTTCCACCTTTCAATGTCCCATGTTTGGTGCTCTCGTGAAAATTCCAAACAGACAATTTTGAAGGATGCGAGGTCTGTCGCAGATGGCATCTGATGATAATTGGACTCGGCACCAGTAACAACCTTCATTTGGGCCGAAGATGGTCCCGTGTCTTGATGGACAGCCAATGGGATCGTTTTCCAACATTTTTTGGGGTCTACCACTTGACTTGTTGTTCCATAACCCTCAGGATCTTTGAAGAAGTTTCAAATGACTGTCTTGCTGCGTCCAACCTTATCCACAATGGATAAGGTTGCAAAGCCTTGCTTATGCAGCTCGACAATCCCACCGCGTTCAAAGAGAGAAAGCTTTTTTGTCTTTGTCATCAAGAGATCATGACAGTGTTGATACCCGACAGAAAATGACATTCAGTCCACATTTTTGCCAAGGTTTGTCTTTCATTTTGATCATGAGTGTGTCTGTCACAAAGCTTGTGTGTTATTTGATATTGTCCATAAAGTTCTTAATGCTCCTCAGACTGCCTTGTAAACTACTTTTTGTTTTTATTATTTTTTTTTGAGCCCTATACCTATTTGTGCCTATCTTGTCTACATTATCTGTGCTTGCTATTCTAGCTACTCTACTAGTATGTATGCGACTTGGACTAGGACCGTGGACGAGAGCTGTCATCACAGCCTCAGTCTGCCGTTAATCTGCAGAGACATTTCCTCACAACTGATCTCGGTCAACTTCAACTCACAGGTTGGTTTTGTTTTAAGTTAATAACATCCATGAATACATATGAATAGTGTGATAAGGCATTAAGTCCTACCTCTCATCTTCAGCTTGCATCAGTGCTGAGGGAGGTCAAGTACCTGGAAGCTCGACAGACTGAAGCCATCCCTGAATCTGCAATGCAGGTTTATACCACCAGGTGGCAACTGTGGCAGTATGTGGGTAGCCTGGAGCTTGCTGCTGGCAGATACAACAAGGTTAATAGACTTCAAGATTACTCAAGAAACAGTCAAGTGACCATTTCATAGGATGAACCGGGGCACTGAACCTAGTGCCACTTAAATTAATCAATTAATGAAGTTAATGTAATTAATTACACGTTATTGAAATAATTTTCTGACAAACGTACAGCAAAATTCTGATGCTTAGATGTGCGGCATTTGTAGTGGACCGAGCAAATAGTGGCATTTTAAACAAGCTGAACCACATTCCATACTTTAAAATGACATTTTACAACAAAAAGTTGGTTGAAATTGTTTTTATTGGCTTGGCCCGCAGCACATTCTAAAAATATAAATTAATCCGCAGTCATTTTACAAGAATAAACTCAAAATATTAAGACAGGAAAGTTATAATCTAATAAGAAAAAGTTGTAATATTAAGAGAATAACATTCTTCATGGTATGATACATTATCAATAATTTTGGGAAAATTAATTTGCAGTCCAAATATTATATATGTATATACAGTATATATATATATATATATATATATATATATTTTTTTTTTTTTTTTTTTTGCGGGTTCTGTTATCTTAACAGAAGAAAAAGAAAAAAAAAACAGCTGCAATTTTTTATTTTACTAGAATGAAATCAAAATATTAAGAGAAAAAAGTTGTATTCTAACAAGAAAAAAGTTGCAATTTTACCAGAATAAAATCTTAATATTATGAGGAAAAATAATAGAGCATAGCATAGAGGGGAAATATTAAAGAATAATATATATATATATTTTTTGAAGTTGTAATATTATGAGAAACAAACAAAATGGAGTAAAAGTTGTAATATTATGGGAATAAAGTAAGGTAATGAAGTCATATTAATACGAAAACAAAATTTACAAAGATTATTTAAGAAGAAAATGTAAATATTTTGAAAATAAAGAAAAGAACAGCAAACATGGGGAAAAAAAGCAAAGAGCAAAGTTGATACTAACAATAGGCTTTTTTACCTACTGTATATCACAAAGCTGAGATGCAGTTGTTTCTTAAGTGGCCCTTGCATCCTTTCATTTTCTGGTATGTAGCCTTTGGTGGAAAAAGTTTGAACACCCCTGTTTTATGTTAAGCTTAATTTCAAAATGACAGCTAAGTAATGGCTAATTCCACCCAGATATGGAAATATTTTACTTGGGAATATGGAACTATAGGGTTTTGTCATTTCCAAAGAATAGACAGTTTATTTTTAGGATCCCATTTAACCTGTCAAATTCAATAGCTTGCAATCCTCCATCCTCAAATTGTTTTGATTAAATTACCTTGTCTAATTTAGTGTGCGCTTTGCTTCCATATAAAGTCAAAATTGTGTCATTAAAATGACATTTATATTCTGCGCACATGAGCGTGCTGATACTTGCATTTAGCCGCATGCAACTTAAAACAAAGATGCCAATGGCCTCACGTTTTGGTCTTTGGATTTTGTTCATTGTAATGTATTTGTAATGAAACAAACTGCCTGATTAATAGCAGGTATCGCATTATTGTTTCAGGTCACAATTGAACATGCACTTTCGCATTTCACAAAATAATATACTGTATATTGCACTAAGAAACTTGTATGACATAGAACAGCACCTGCACGGTTAATAAAGCTTGCAGTTTGAGCGTGGAACAAATTATTCCCATTGGAAATATTGTGTTGAAATGAGAACGTGGAATTCAACCTGCGTGATGGAAGGGACTGTGTTTGATTTTGGGGGTTCCACTGTATCAGGTTTCAAACAAAACACGGTACAGAACAGTACTCATTACCTTTGGAGCCAAATACTGTACTGGGACATTTTATGGGCCGACTCACAATGCATTTTTAAATATCTCAGTTTTTTATCCTCTACCTTTGGTCATTGTAGGTGATTCAGTCTGTGCTTGACGTAGAGAATCTTCTACTTCAGAGCCAGCTCAGGGATATTGACGCCCAGCTGAAAAAGGCGGAAGAGGACCTGAGCTGGAACGGCCAAGGTGTGGACTCACAAACACCCCCACATACGCACACTAAATGAACAAATGACTACAGCATGGTAATAAAAAGATGACACCCTTTTTTCTTTCCTTATATTTGGTTGCATAATTACACATTCACAATAACAATCAAATCCAAAATGAATAGGTTAGAATTACGACGTGTAACAAGAAACAACACAGAAAATACAGAGCAGGGTCGAAAAAGTACTGCTGGGGAAGGAACAACGAGGGAAAGAACAGCAAGGTGCGAGATTTGAAACCGGTAGATATAATTACCATACCGGGGAAGGCGGACACAGAAACAAAGTACCGTAATTTCCAGACTACAGAGCGCTTGACTATGTAAGTCGCACCCACTAAATTTGAAGAGATAAAACGAATTGTACATATAGGCCGCACCTGTCTATAAGCCACAGGTGTCCATGTTGTAACATGGGATATTTAGTACAGACAAAGATGTGATGTGCTTTTTTCCAAACAGTAACATGGCCAGTTAAACAGTGCCGAACACTGAGTGTAAGATGGCTCGTTAAACAGTAGCCTACCAATACAGCCTCATAATTCCTTCGTCACACGCTTTGTCAGTCTTTCTCTCTCTTCGCTGCCGCTCCTCGTTGTCTGGAGGAATATTAGCTATTTAGCTTGAGCAATCCTCTTTATTCAGTCCAGCGTTTCGAAACCCGTTGGTGATAGTGGATGGTTGGCGATCCGAGTAGTGCAAACAGAAGCTGTAGTAATTCTACACTTGATCAAACTTACTTAAGATTTGTCAGAGATCGCTGTATAAGACTTCAAAACGTGATGTTAGCTTCTATCACTACACGATCCGTACCGGAAACGTGATTGGTTTCTCTGCATGTGCGGAGCGCGTCTACATCCCGTCTGCCTTTTTTTCTGCAGTCACGTGTTAGGCAAGCCGATTTGTAGTGCGCATGTGTCATCTACGTCATCCGTCGATCTATTTTAAGGCAGTTACAGATTTTAAATGTCAGGCAACACAGTTTCTACTACGCACGTGCAATATATGTCACCGCCCCTTCCCAAAAAAATACTTTATTATTACTTTAAGGTTTTTTTCGCCACTGAAGAAATAGACAAAATCATTTGCTGGCAAGACATTTGAGTGGATGGTATTTTTCCATTTAGAAAAAAAAATAGCTGAATCCTCTTGATTAATCCATCATTGCACTCTGCTTATGGTTGTGTACATTCAAATATCACGGCATTTTATGTTTTGATCTATATGGTGTATTGTATTTGTAATTATTCATATATATTATACGTGACCGGATATGACGTTTTCTACGTGCATAGCATTAGTTTTTATGTAGAACAGTCTTGGTGGAAAAAAAACGATAGAAACAACCTGCCCCCAATAAAAATAACCCCCCAATGTATTACATATATGAAGTATGGTTATTAAACATTTATGTTCATGCACATGACGTCGCAGAAGCGCTTTCATAAAAAAAATTGCGAAAGGAGAAAGTGACGTAGGACCGATCATGTTTCCGGTTCGGATTGTGGAGTAACAGCTACCACTTCACTCGTCCGCGTCACTACTTCCTGAAGCTGCATCATGCGAAATGTAGTTTTTAGCCATAAATTTAGCAGCATCACTATACAAGCCTGTAGCAGGGTTCAAAGCATGACAAAAAAGTAGCAGCTTATACACCGTAAATTACGGTAACCCTCGATGATAAGGTGTGGCCGTGGCAAAAAGGGCATCGTTAGGTTTTAACTCTCAGGTGTCCCCAACCTCTGATCCGTAGTCTGTTATGTTAGGTGTCTGATAGGTGGTGCAGCACGACAACATAGCCACATTGACGCTCCGTTTCAGCTCGCATCGGAAGCACAGACTTTAAACCACATACGGGTCTTTGAATGGTGTACATCGGTCAAGGGAAACCAGACTTAGGACCAATAATATCCGCCTAGATTTCATCATTGTGTTGTCACCTTTGTTGGGTTTTCGGTGTAGGATGAAAGCAAAGGGACCCGCTTTGAAAGCAAAAGTAAAGGAGGCAATGAAAACATGACAACGTCCTTGCATCGTTGTGCAAAAGCTCATCGTCAGTTGAGGAAAGCATCACGGGCAGTTTGTTTGCTGATGGAGGGGGTAAACCATCAGAGGGGGAAAAGTTAGGACAAACATCTTGTCTGACGTCATGCCTATAGAGGCCTGACTTTTCCATTTGGGTGTTCCATAATGTTTTAGTCACCTCTATTAAGGTGGACAGACATGTTTTTTTGGAATGGGACACTATTTGTTGTGTACATAGTTAGTAAATAGTAACTGCCTGAGGCCTCGATTGGCTTAGTCTAATAACTGTTTGTCTCCCTGTATCTTTGTTTTGCATTGTTAGCTATTTTGCAGTATCGATCTGCAGGCACCCGTGTTTCTTTTTAATGGTATTAACTGTAAATCTATGCGCTGGCCCTTTGATTAGCATAAAGTCTGCTGCAGTTCATTAATATCTCTTGGCTGATAAATGATAATAAATGACCTGCAATGATCCTGAACTATAAAACACTTCATGCAAATACTGTGGTCAAGAATTAAACTGAACTGTAAACACCCCTCCTATCTTAAGGCATTTGGCAATATATTCAAGAGTTGCGAGATACTGTGTGTGACCTGGAGAGCCGACTCAAAAGGGCCAAAGACAATGTGGAGGACATTCAGATCTGTATCAGGTCCTGGGCAAGTCCCATGTTTGACAGGAAGGAGGGCAAAAAAGATACGCTGCTCAGTCTGGAGGATCGTGCCGAAAGGCTAGACTGGTTTTATAGTATGATACGATCATCTGGAGAGAAGATTCACTTCCTGATAAAGGTAATTAAATGGTTCTTTAATGGTTCCTTTTGTGATTGTTTGAAATATCACATTGGTTAACGACTCTTAAAAGTAATTTATTTTCCAATGGTGTGTTCTCAGAGGAACCTTGAGCTTTTCAGAGCAGAACCATCCTCGGAAGAATGGAAAGCCTATGTGGAGTACATTGACGACATGGTCATCGATGGATTTTATAACTGCATAGAGTGTTCACTCAGGTTCTTCCTGGATAGCACTGGTAAGATGTTCCAAACACTGCATCATACATAGCCTGAAAAAATTACATCTTTGTACCTTTAAAGCTGGGTATGCAGGGATGTCATAGTAGTTGGGCTGACTGAGATAACTTGAACCTAGCGAACTGTGAGTTTGGGTCATTGCTGTTCAACTTGAGCCTGGAGCTGTTGAAAACATGTTTCTGCTTGCCATCACTAACCAAGAAAAATATGTTGCCGCAAACCGTGGGCTCAGAAATCTACAGTAAAAAACCCGCCTGGGTTTGAAACATGCACATCGGCCGCGATAAGTGAATTTCCGCAAATTAGGATTCAGTATTAATAAACAGAATATTTTTGTAGTTAGAGCATAGAAAACCAGTTTATGACTTTCTAAATACGGGTTTTAACATTATTAGACCCCTGTAAACCCCAATAATCACTTTTACACTCCTATTATTCTTTGTTTACAATACATCGCACAGGCTACGGGATCACTACAGGGACATAAGAGATAGCTGCCGCTAGCATAGAGGGCAATCAAGCTAACAAGTATTCTAAACTTATGAAAGTGTTTCAACTTGAGAGGGGAAGAAGGACAAAGAAGCCAAAAACGTACCACTTCCACACGGAATGAGAGAACCTTTTTTCAATTGATCTCTGCCATAGCATGTCCCTCTCAGCCAAGGCATGTCGGCTTGGCTCTGCTGGCTCAGTAGCCATTCTCCATGATGTGTGGGATGCAATATAATCTAGCGTTATGTCTCATAAAATTCCTGATGCCTAGTGACCAGACTACTACATATAACTTGTCAATATTTTTTGACTCGTAATGACTCATAAATGAAACAGTGATCATTTATTAGTTCATTATTTTTTGAAAAATCGCGATTTAGTGAGGGAGTGATATTTGAACCGAGGGACGACTGCATTACAGTGGTGCATTTTCTTCTGCTCTCCAATACAGGGACCTCCTTACCATGGCCAACAGCTTTTTGTGTTTGTTAGCATGTCGGAGGGCCCATGATTGATGTGTTTCATTTTGCAACTACTTTGAAGTGGACAACTATGTGTGTTTATAGCTCATAGGCAAAACTGTGCGGTTTCGAAGTGGCCATTAAGAGAGTCCCTCATTCAAACCTGCAGCAATTTACATTCTCCAATTAACACGCAGTACAGGTATTGGACCATGGGGGCAGAAACCGTAGTAGATAGGGGGAATTATCCACACAAGAGCAGGGAGAACACGCAAACGCCGCACAGTTTGAAATACCTTGTCGTTCTTCCACAAATCTGAAAAAAAACTGTAATATCAAAGTGACAATCTTTCCTAACCACTGCAGTCCATCGCAGACATTTCATCAGTCAAACTGGAACAACCTTGGACAACTTCTTTTGCAACATGGTTTTGCTCAAGTCTTTTATTGCCAGTGGGCATGAAATCGATCTGTACTAGCTTGCTGACATGAGAATTGTCAACCTGTTTAGTTGGACCGGAATATGTTTCAAGAATCATTGCCAGACTGCTGCTTCTGCGTCCTTCCTGTCCTTCTCCTCTAATTATTCCCTCTTTCTCCTCTGGGCGTACATATGCTATGTTAAGACTGCAGCAAATGAGGTCCAAGTAGGGACATTGTCGGGTGCCTTCAGGATTTAAGTTTTGGTTTGCATACAAGGCCACAGACCAATCAGAGCAGAAAGACACAATAACATGCTAAGGCTTGCAGTGTCTTTTGTTGTTAGAGTAATTGAGAATTGGATAAGGTGAGAGTGTGAGTGTGTCAGAGAGCAGCAATAACAAGAGGAATACTGAAATTTGATTGCAGATTGATAGGTTGCATCATTTCTTTTCAAAAGGTTAGCAAGAAAGATATACTGTAAGTTTTGAATAGTTTGCGGTTTCACTCTATGTTTTTTCAGAAATATATTGATGCATCATGCTGTTTTTGTGGTTGGATACGGCCTATCAGTAAAAAAAAAAAAAAAAAAGATGCAATTTGTAAGTTTTTTGTGCCTAAATGAAACATTTTCAAGCATAAAATGGCTGAATGAAGAAAAATACAAACATAAGGCATGAAGAAGATGCATTCAAATTGCGCAGTATTCTACACAGGTCACTCAGCAGGTGAAACATACAAGCGCCAGACTTGATCGCCGGAACAACAGGCTTTTATTGCAGATTTAATTCATCTCACATGCACAATAATAATAACATAATAATAATCATCCTAAAAATAAGAACACGGGCTACTTTTGCGGCCGTAATCCAGATACAACTAGTCATGTACCACTGATTTTGTTTCCGATCCGATACTGAGTAAAATTCAGGCTGTCATCAGCAATACCAATGCGATAGAAAAGAGAAAGACATAAGGATTGTGGATGATGGGCAAAATTTTAAAAAAAGTGCAGTTTTCCTTGAAGGTTATTTGTAACTTCACTGAAGACGTGATTCTTGACGTGGCTGTTCCCAAAGACAT